>NC_061862.1:157282164-157882164 GCF_907164915.1 Impatiens glandulifera | reverse complement strand
ATAATTTTAAAATTGAAAAAAAAATGCTATTTTTTTTATAAATATGATAAATTAATTCCAAAAAAGAAGATAATGTGTTAAAATAAGAAGTAGTATATTTTATCGTGTGTAAACCCTTCAACGTCTATAATTGTGAAAGTTATATCTATATGACAAAATTCATTATTCAAACATAATTAAATTAAACTATTAAATAAAAACTACTAAAGTTGAAACTCCAAATAATAATTGAAAGAAAAAAAACACTAAAAACAATTATCTTTCTAAATTAATATATATATATATATATAATCGCATTAAATTTTATAATTTTTTCTTTACAAATACAATTAATTTGTATTTAATATATCACATTATATAATTTAATTATTGAATTTATAAACTAATATTCAATAGTATTGATATATTGTGTGAAATATTATCAAATTAATTTAAATTTAAATATTTTAATTAACTACTTAAAATTCTTATGAAACACTCCTTAATTTGTTAACTTTTGTATGGACAACCACAACTATTCTTGCCACCTTAAATTAGGTTTGAAAAGGGTCATAGTACTTAACTAACACCAAACAATGACCACTAGCCAAAATTAATTAAAAAAAAGAAAGAAAAAGGGAATACAAACAATAATACAATGAGGGGATTATGATGTTGGTCAATAGTAAGTGTTATGTCTGTCAAGTAAGTAAGTAACTGTGTTTTTGATTAAAAACAGATAAAAACACCAACACAGTTCAGGATCATCAACTAAATCTTGTCGAATACATTTTTCTATTTTGAATTGGGATAAAATACAAATTTAGAAGTGTAGGAAAGTTTTTTTATAATTTATATTTTTTCTAAAAATTTTTATTATAATTTTTTTTATATTAAAGATTGCCTCTAATTTATTGTTAAATATTTTAATTTGTTTATCATTTTATATTTTTAATATAATAATATAAAATGGAAAAAAAAATGTTTAACACGTGTATATAAATTAACGGTGTTAGGTGATTTTAACCACAAAATTTAAAAAAATGTCTAATTTTGATAAATTTTTTTGAATATAGTCTTAAATTTGTTGTTAATCTCATTTTCTATTAATTTACTAATTTTTTTTTTAATTTTTTTATAACAAAACCAATTTTATTCAATGTACATTATGGTCTTACTTTCTTGGGTTTTGTATAAGGTAAATACTGAACTTTTAAAAACTATATTTTTTTATAAATTTATTAATAAAAATAGGTATATAGGATAGTAAAAAAAAATAATTTTCTCTCAATATTTTAGTATTTTAATATTTTTTATTTGTAATCTCTTATTTATAATAAAAAAAACCTGGTCCATTATATTTAATCCGATATATATACTAGGAGTTAACGATTAAAATATCAAAGTTTTTTAGAATAAGCTTCAATCAAAAACTACTACAAATAAATTAAATATAAAATTTTGCTAATAATATATATATATATATATATATTTATGAAATAATTATTATACTGCTCCTTATATTTTAACATAAATTTAAGCTATCAAACTCAAATTTATCCATATATGAATTACTATATTAACTTAGATTATATATATATATAGAGGGAATTTGTGAGGGAATAACTTGGCATCACTCTCATTGGTTGAAAAATGTAAAATGGGGAGGAAAGAGAGAAAAAAGAGAAATTATTTGATTTTTTCAACGACGATTATGACAAGTCATTCCCTCACCAAATTCCCTCACCTAATCATTTCTCATATATATATATAGGACTAATATATATATATAATTATTTTGTATTGATTTATTTTTCTATATTTAAATAATATTAATAAAGTATATAATTAAATTGAGTATTTTATTTTCAAGATATACATTTTTAAAACAAACAAACTAGGGTTGAAGACTTTAAAAAATATGTATTAGGGGAAAATAATTTTAAAATCGAAAAAGATGCTATTTTTTTATAAATATGATAAATTAATTCTAAAAAAGAAGATAATATGTTAAAATAAGAAGAAGTTTCATTCGTGTGTGTGCAAACCTATAATTGTGAAAATTATATCTTTATATGACAAAATTCAAAATTCAAACATAATTAAATAAAATCATTAAATAAAAATTACTAAAATTGAAACTCTAAATAATAATTGGCAAGAAAAAAAAACACTAAAAACAATTATCTTTCTAAATTAATATATATATATAATCGTATTAGATTTTATAATTTTTTCTTTACAAATACAATAAATTTGTATTTAATATATCAAATTATATAATTTAATTATTGAATTTATAAACTAATATTCAATAGTATTGATATATTGTGTGAAATATTATCAAATTAATTTAAATTTAAATATTTTAACTAACTACTTAAAATTCTTATGAAACACTCCTTAATTTGTTAACTTTTATAAATTATATATATAAAAATATATATCCTTGATTTGTATGGATTGGAGGGACAACCACAACCAGTACTTAACTAACACCAAACAATGACCAATAGCCAAAATTAATTAAAAAAAAAAGGAAAGAAAAAGGGAATACAAACAATAATACAACGAGGGGATTATGATGTTGGTCAATAGTAAGTGTTATGTCTGTCAAGTAAGTAAGTATGTTTTGATTAAAAACAGATAAAAACACGAACACAGTTCAAGGATCATCAACTAAAACAGAATCCCCATCCATTCCAAACAACTAACCCAAATTAAAAAAAGAAAGAAAAAGAAACCTTACACAGAAGAAACACCCGACCAGACCACACCACCACCACCACCTCTTATACAAAGTAAAGACACCAATCTTCAACAAGCCGCCGCAGAATCTTCTGCCCCAACAAAACCGGGCAGTAGCCATCCCATCTTCTTCGCCCGACCCAAATACAAATCATACTTCTCCCTAGCATTCGGTATATCCAAAGCCAAATCGTCGATCCCATCCTTGATCCTACTGAACCCCTTGGTCATCTGGTTAGTTGTAATCAGCCCTTCCCCGAAGCAAACCTCCAACAAATCAAGCATCCCGTCGTTCTTCTTCTCCATAGCCATAACCAATCCTTTCTTCACCACCTCGTGGTTGAAAAACGGCATCCCCAGATCCCTAATACACCTACACGCCTCCTTCACCACTCCCCCGCTCTCGTACTCTTCCAAAAGCTTCTGGATCTTATCCTTCGCGTCCTCAACCGCCCAACCCGTACCCCCTCCCCAACACCTCAACAGCCTCTCCCCTGCATGTCGGGCTGATATCAGGCTACGAGCCATCCCAACCGTCTCCCCGTTCTGAGGAGGCACCCGATTCCCTATCTCCTCTAGGTTCAGGGGCACCAGAACGTCGTCGATCACTGCCCTCGCTAAGAACAGGGCCAGCTCGTTCGACGCGTCTAGAATGTCCAGGGCAGTGTCCTCTGCCGATTCCAGAAGCATCACAAATCCGTTCACGATGTCTTCCGACGAGAATATCTCGATGTGGAGAGCCGATAGTAACACCGACGCCATTTCCTTCTCCCGGTTCTTCCTGTCCATTGCCAGCGTGATCAGCTTTTTCAGGAAGACCGGATTCAATTCCGGAGCCGCTAGATCCTCCAGGCTACGTATGAGTTCAGGGATGTCGTCAGACAGAAAATACTCATGGATTATTGCCACTGCTTCTTCTTTGTAACATCTCACCTTCTCATCGTCCTCGTCTATGTTTTTGTCTTCTTCTATTAACGACATCCCACTGCTGTTGTCGAGCCAGCCCTCGGAGATGGCTCGCGGAACCAACGAACGAAACGTGGCTTTTGCCGAGGGGATGTCGAGTGCGAGATCGTCGAGGCTCTCCGACAAACGAGCGAATCCTTTCACCATTTGACTAGAGCTTATAAACCCTTCCTCCGACGCTTCCTTAAGTAACTTCATTATAAGATGTTCTGAGGCTTGAGTCTCCATTCCAAGAATCAACGCCCTCTTCACAACCTCATGATGGAAGAAAGGAACATCAAGCTCCCGTATACACCTACAAGCCTCGACCGTGTTTCCGCTCTCCACGTACTCCCTAAGCAAATCGGTTATTTTTCGTTTCGCTTCCTCGACCGTCGTTCGAGTACTTCCTCCCCATCGTTTTTCGACAAGCTCCGCGTGATGTGGGGCCGACAGGTAACTTTTCTCAGCCGTTTGGATGGCTTGGAAGCCCTTGGAAGTTGCCGGAAGGAGTTTCTTGGCCTTAGTGAGAAAAACGGGAGGGAGGATATCGTCTACAACAGCACGTGCGAGAAATAACGCTATTATGTCGACCGCATCTAAAATGTCGACGGCAAGATCATCTGCAGACTCTAGAAGCATGATAAAACCCTGGCTGATTTGAGTTGAGCTGATAATATCTGCATACAGAGCAGATAGGAGGACTGAAGTCATTTCTTTCTCTTTATCGTGTCTGTCCATAGCCATGGAAACAAGCCTTTTCACAAAGTAAGGAAGATATTGACGAGATCCTAGCTCTCGGAGATCAGATGCTGCCATGTCCACGTCACAGGTCCCGAAATACTCCTCGATAATGGAGGCAACTGTTTTCTTGTACTCATCTAGTGGATCACACATAGTTGAACCAACAAGCTCATACGGTTCCTTCATTCAGTCAACAAGCAATTCCCCAAACAAAACAAAAAAACAAGCTAATTTTAGGATCAATCTAATAAACCGAAAAGAAAAGGACGAGTAACAGAATTGCCAATTACCTCACCACTATCATAGTTTGGATCATTTCTGTCGAGATGAGGTTCACCATCGGTATCAATAAGCTTCCCCCATGTGCCCTTTCCACCAGCCCCATCTATTATCAATCAAGAACATTAAACAATGACTACATATAAATACCCTAATGTTCCCTCACATTCATGCAAACACTACATTTTATCTAGTCCTATATCTCAAACAAACCATATAATAATACACTAAATATGTTACATTCATCGTGGAGCGATAAATACATCACTAATCATTTGTCTTTTTTCTAGAATGATTCAGTAAATGAGAGACAACAATGAAAGGTAAGAGCAATATAAACTACTATAATTAATGGAAACTAAGACATATCTGATACAGGTATCTACAACCTAGTCCTCCTAAATGTAATCAAAGAATATCCATGAATAGCTTTTTTGTCTGAGAAAAATTGCCATAACAGTGATAAAACTCTCACAAAGTCTGCAGTTGACGTTTCTTGTAAGCATTTTCTGGGAAAAGACAAGCACGAGAGAGCCTTAAGCAACAAGTATAAACTAGCCATGTTTACTTAGTCTAATGTAGAGTAAATTGGCTTCTTTCCATTCTTCAACCAGAATACATATCAGGATTAAGTACCAAAATACTTTCTGGATTTGGCTCAGTAAAACGCAAAGTGTGTTAACAATCTTTTGCGAATTGGGTATTTGAAGTCAGAATTGTCTACAAATTCAAGTCAAATTATGGGTGTCTATCTTCTTATCTTTTCTTTTTTTCTATATACCAGAAGGCTAGCACGACCCCCACTTCAACCAACTTAAGGTGTTCTTAGTAAGAATCGAACCTGAGAAACTATTTCCACTTGATCTAACCTAGTGGTAGTGGGTTATCTATCTATTGAAACACATGTAACAAAAACAACACACATCAAAATTACTATAAAGTTCATAAGCATATAACATACTTTCTTATGTATACACATCCTAAATCAAAACTTACCCAGATCAAATTCACTTAAAAAAAAAGTAGCCCCAAGAAATGTGCAACAGAGAAGCCTAAAATAGATTCACCAGCATAAACTTCCAAAACAGCTAAGTTAGACTTAATCCATTCAATCTATTCAAGAAAACACAAAAACCTTAATCAATAACTATATACTAGTGATGTTTACTTAGCCCAATATGTCTATCTATTATGAAGTCATACTAAACAATGGATCTCTAGCTTTAATGATCTAAAACACATAAGAACCAACATACCCTTCTTCATTCGTACAACTTTGCCTGAATGTGTACGTTTATAGTTTTTCGAAGCAACACCACCAGTTGTAGATTTACCCCCACCACCACCACCACCACCCGTTGCTTTAACATAGTGTTCCATGAGCAAAGAAGAAGGCGATTTAGGCGAAGAAGACAATACTTCCGCATTCTGGGTAGCTATTTTCATCATTTCCCTCTGTCCTTCAGTCAAAAAACCCTCAGACGACGCCATCTAAACTCCCCAAATCCTGAAAAAAATCAATTAACAAATTCAATTTCTCAGTCTAATCTAAACAATTTCATGACAAACCCACATCATAACTTCATCAATCATCACCTCTCACAGCAATAAAGTTCCAAAAGATTCTTCCGACAAAACTCCGTTAGTCTCGGCTCGGATCTCGAGCCAAGACAGCAGAAACCAAGGCCGGATCTCCTAACAGATCGATCGAGTGAGAATTTGATGAATTCAATCGATCGAACTATTTCACACGATTGTATGTATAGTAATGGATTCACGAAACCGCAAAAAGGATTAGATGATGTAAATGGATTGGAACGAAATATAGTATTTATATGGAGGCTACGGTTTTCTGGACACGTCATTGGTTCTAAACTATACCCCCCACGTGGCCTTTTCTTCTAATGTCCGGTTCCAATACTTATTGGGCCTCTTATCGGGTTACACAAAGGAGGACCCGTTAGGGTTTACAGCCCATTCTCAAATTACTAAAATGCCCTTCTTTTAATTAATTAGGATAAGATTCTGGATAAGCACTAAATTATTTTATATCAAATAAGTTTAGTAAATAAATTCATCTGTTGTAAATTATATCCAAAATCTATTGATAAATAGATATTGGATGCTGAGTCATAAATGTATTAACTTCTTAAATTAAAAAATTTTAATTTATAATTTTAGTGATAAATCTATTTTTGATAAATGGGTATGGACAATAGTATAACTATTTAAATGTTATTGGGTTTTCACACTCACTACATAAACTATGTGAACATCTTTTGGTAAAAAAAAATATAAAATTAATTCGGCCTCAAATTCATTTCATCGTAACATTCTTTCAACTTAAGGTGTTTTTAGTAAAAATTAAACCTTCCAAAATTAGATTTACTAAGTCTACAAATTAATAGACAAATGGGCTCTTTGTTTATCCATTAATTGAAACATGCAAAACAAAAACAACATATATCAAATAAACTAAAAAGCTTTTTATTATTTTTTTTAGAACACTGGGTTTCGCTTCTCTTTCGGAGGACGATTAATGCCCGCGGTTAAACACATAACCTGCAAACCCAGGTTCGAACCAGGACCTCCATGGAGACTCGGGATGTCATCTTTTTTGTCGCTATGCTAGAAGAGAGGGAATGACTAGAAAGTTAATAAGCACCGAAAATCAAAACCTAAAAATATTAAATTCACTTTAAAAAAAAAAAGTTAAACAGACAATCCCCAGAAAACCATATAATTGTTAAACCTATGATTAAATAAATTCATCATCCCAGATTGAAATCACTCATCTTCCAAAAACAGCTGAGTTAGATTTGAGCCATATAATCTAATTCAAGAACACAAACTTTGGGAATTGAAAAACTTAAACCATATTAGGCCTCTGAGGGAGTAAGAGATTATAAAACTTATCATGTAAAAAGAAGTGTTTTCCCTTGTTGTCGACTGCCTTCTTCCAGCCGCACCATCCACCATTTACAATCTTCTTGAGATCGTCGTTGCCAGTGTAATGAGGATCGAGTATAAGAAAGGCACAATCTCCACTCACGTCGTTGTAATCTACTCCTAGAAGTGTATATGCAAGAACTCCACCACCTGCATGTAGAAAATAATGTTTCTTGGATTTAAATAACAATTTTAAGTTAAACAGACAAAATAAGGTGCAAAATTACTACATTATTTTGATTTAATAGCCAGATGCAATTATTTCTTGATCGGGAATCAAGAATCACCAAGACCGAAAGTCTAAATTAAGATTTCGAGTTTGATGACATATTCAAACTGGAATTGTCTTGAAACTTCATAAAAATATTATGTTACTAATTCAACGTGGTTTCATAGTTGAGTTGTTTGAATAAAGTATTTGACCAGTTTTAGAAACGTGCTAATTTGAAAATATCTTGGAAAGTTTTGATCCTCAAATTGAAGATCAAAACATTCTCGGTTCTCCTACTTATCTGAATTTCAGATGCTAATTTCAATTTCAAACTTTCATTTTGTGGAAGAAAAGCTCGAGATTAGACTAGTGGACTGTGTTTATGTTTCCCTAAAAAATTACTTGATGTAAGCATTTTACAAATTTTGAACTTAAATAAATATAACTCCCAAGTTTGAATATCTGGACAAACTTGAAGTCTTGACAGGCCAATTGAAGAAAACTAGGATGGTTTGCCTTATATGGCTGTTTTGTTATTTAAAAAAAAAGTTACGATAAAGAAATATTACTAGTTTCCAAATAGGCTTCTTAGTTTTTTATGTATTGGAGAAATTTTATAAGAAATCAACCAATTTTTTTATAGCCACATTTTAGACAGCAGCGGTCAGAAAGATCTAACTAGAAACCAAAGCAACATTTGAGGACCAGATGCTTAAGAGTTAAGAGTTAAGACAAGGGTAAAATGAAGTCAAGGAAATCAGTGTGCACTTATCATCTTGAGCATGTGGCCGTTAATAGGTATAGATAGTTATACTGACCTATCATAACCGGTGTTCCCTGGTTCTCAAAATGAAGAGCCAACTCACGACACTTCTCAGGAAGCTCTGAACCAGATCTGACATTCATGACTTTGCAACTCACCTAATCAATCCAACAACTTAATCAATCAGCTGTAGATAATAATTTGCAAGAATAACTATGCGAATCTAAGAAATATACATCAAGAAGTTTGTCCAACACAAAGCTCAACTCAATGGCACCAATCCATTCACGCGATCCAGTAAATGAAGATTCCTTGTCTCCAATCTCTACAAGTGTCTGTTGTATTTCTCTGGAGATAAGACAAAGAACACACATTTTTTCAAGAAGAAAAAGGAAATTAACAACAAGATATATCTCTTGACAAATAGTTATTCAAGACATGAATAAAGAAGATAATGATGGATGCCATTTATGTACCTGTGTGAAGGAACATCAACAGAGGTGTAATGTTGCAGCTTGAACCATGAGATTATAGTTTGCAGAGATCGGTATGCACATCCCCAACCCTACAAAATGAAGATTTGGGGAGAAATAATATATACGATATTCTAGTACACTTTGTTCATATAAGAGGAAAAGCAGGGAGTTTGTTATGAAGTAGCAGAATGGATAGGGTGTTATTTAAAAAAAAGATTGGTAACAAGCATTTTTTGTGAAAGACTTCACAAGAAAACAAATTCAGTACCGAGTCATCAATTCCGTCTTGAAGGTAATGGTGGTAGTCATAAGAACCTTGAACTAGTGAGACCAGTCCTCCAGAAACTGCATTGTGTATTCGAGTCATTTTGAGCATAATTATAAGAAGCAACAGAAAATATACAAAAGATAACTAAGAATCCTCGCACTAACCACCACTGGCTGGAATGCCGAGATGTACATCCTTCAGCAAAGATGGACCTACATCACCATGAGATTCATACATTATTAACTTAAAAGAATTTAGGATGGATAGAGTATACACTTTGGAGCTTGAGATAATTAAGTAGCTTTTTCATAATTCAAGAAGCCACATTAAAAGGTTATGAAGAGAATACCTTTATAATAGGGAGTAATTACAAGTAAAAGACTTTAGATTATTTTTTTTCAATATATTAAGTTTTTAATTGAAGGACATGTTTGAATATAGGTTATATATGGCACGCATTGCATGTCATGTTACTAGTTATAATAACACGTACCCTTTCGTACTGAGTTGTTTCTCGCATTATCTTTGGCAGCAGATAAATTTACAGCGTTGACAAATCTTAGAAGAGGCCGATCAAATGGTAATCCCAGTCTCAAATGCATGGATTTTCTCACTTCAACTGCAAAAGTAATTTTCTCAATTGGTCACATCACTCTGAATGATAAACAGGGTAGCACCAACAAAAAAATAACAAACAAGGCAAGGCACCTAGATCTTTTTTTTTTTAAGATCAACTTTTGAAATCGAGAGTGGAACGCAAGAAACGTGACAAGTATTGTGAGACAAGTTTATTCATACATATAGATACATTGCTTTGTTAAATCCTTACAACATCTTCATTTTTGGCATGTGCAAAATTTTAGAAATAAAATCATGACTGCCTTGTCTCCAAGAGTACTAAAAAATCTATGGTGAAAGTAAGGTTATACTCTTCTAGCAACTAAAAGAAGTCGAATGATTTGTTTTACCATAGTAAGTAATAACTATAATGTAGCCTTAGTTTGATGAAAAATACAGATGTCATTTGAAGTATGTGATTTGTATTTCATAAAATTGATAAATTGGAGAATGCTATCTTCCTTACCTTGCTTCATTTCTGTCTCTCCATAACTGAGGTCGTAGATAACAGTAATTGGGTGAAGAAATCCGGGAGGACAGAAGTGATATGGATGCAGCTGCAAGGAGGGAAAAAATAGAAACCTCAGTAAGCCAAGCGTGGCAAGTGTAAAAAAATCTTGAGTAAGAAATTGCTTAGCAAAATTTGTGACTTCAATAATTTTCTTGCAGATAAACTATATCTCTAATTGAAGAGAAAGGGGGAAATCAAAAAAAAATATGAAACGTAATGATTATAATTTCATTAAAATGCAACAGTTGAGATGATAACAACTTCTATCACATTTATTCAATTTCTAGATCTACAATTAGTCTCTATAGCTATGAGGATCCAGTATTTTTTTGGGAGAAAAAGATCCAGTATTTTTTATCTAAGAGATAATAGGGTACACCAATTTGTCTCAAGAAAAATCATTATGTAAACATCACCTGATTTCCCACAACCATTTTACTCAAGAAAATGACATAGTACCATCACAAACTGAAGAGTCAATGGAACATGAGGTTTACCATCTAAGAACAGGGGCCTTATGTAGCCAATGGTAATTTGGGATTTAATCCAAAATCACCTTTATGAAATGATTAATCTCCAAATTTGATTATTATGAAATCTACAATCCAAAATCATATAATAAGTTATAACGAATATGGCTGACCCAATAGCAGATTCCGCAGCTGCCACCGTTGGAACGGCGATGAAGAATCAAATTTTCACTATATTTATTCTTTTTTCTACTTCTTCTTCCAAGTGCAGGATAGCCCCAAGGGGTTGTGGGTTTTTTTCTACCAATTGGGGCCAGAAGAAGAGTGCTGAGCTATCTCAAAGTAAAGCTCTCTAGATTAGCTATAGGTAAAGTTCTCCTAGAGCCAAAGACACGGACTCCTCCAGAAACCAGCTCCATTCTGGTTTGCACTAAAGTGCCGTAAGTAGGCTAGTTGGATTGCTGAGTTCTTCAGCGGCTTTCAGGACTTGGACATTTTTTATTTTTTAAATGAAAAATTCATTAAAACATAGCCAAACGTGAACGACAAATCGACTATGATAGAAATCTGGTCCGTAAGTACAAGGTATGACATGTGTAGTCATGAGTTTGAAAAAAACATTTCTGGGAACAAGATAATCTAGGTGGAGGGTCCCCGTAAGTAAGACATCAGGGGTAAGGCGAAACTCAAGTTCGTTTCCTTCCCCTAGCATGATAGTTAATCCCAGAAGAGATGTGTTGTTACAGTTTCGATTTCTCCTTCTTCTTTGATTTGGTAATCTCCACATTGTTTCGTTCCTTTATGGCATTACATTTTTAATATTTGAACATTAAAAATTACATCACAAGTCACATGATCCATAATTCCCCCCCTCTTAACAAATAGGCCCTAGGGTATTTTGATATTGAGGAGGAAATAGTGAAGCAACAAGACACATAGGTATAAGAGGGATACACTTTTGGGGGAAAGATGTTTCTTTTCATATCACAAGTGATGTAGATTATGTCAAACATACACAATCTACACCAATGTAACCACGTGCATGTATGTTCTGTTCCCAATACACATTCTTCTTTACCTCAGTTAAAAACCGGAGATGAAGGATACATGTGAGACAAGTAACTAACCTGTGGATGTTGCAACGAGAGATTCGGCAACAATTTGTTCTTCATGCTATGCAACTGGTCAACTAATCCAGGAATTATCAAATCTGAAACTGCATTAGTAAGTGAAAGATCCTTTGCTGCATAACAGATCACCGCCAACTTATACTCCACAACCAATAGTCTGGCTCTACCAGGAGCTGAAAGAAAATATTTTTGTTATCAACAAAGTTTACAAGAACTCCAATCAATGAGAGACCAAGTTACTGGAAGCACGTGAAGCAACGAATCAATACATGGGAAATAACCAGCAATAGGAGCAGTAGATTTTGAAGCAATATCTGATCCATTAAGCAAAACATTGACTTGGATCTTATCTGCATACTAAACAAAAAGATCATTCCAATAACTATTGCAGAATCAAATAAACCATGGAACAAGGTCATAACTAGAAATCTAGAATGAAAAACATAAGTCTCGTTGGTTATACCTCCTCTACAGAAGAAAATGACATTTGATCTCTATTTTTGGTTGAAAAATACGAACATAAAGGAGTCTTTGCATCACTTGAATTCAATTCCACTCCACGGAGTGCAACAGGCTTAGGTACTTGGGTTGATTCTTCATTCAAAGATTCAATCACGAATGTAATTCTTTCACTTCTAAGAGTATCAGCAATGGCATCGGTTGCTCGAAAGAACGATTCATCTACATCTGAAAATCAATAATAAGGTCAATTATATTTACAAAATTGTAAGAAATTCATATAATGCAGAATTAAACGCACCTTTAGGATTATCTATAGAACAATAAACAGGCAACTTAATCGGAAGCTCACAACTAAGTAAACAACCAGTCTCCCATATATACTTTTCAGGCTGATTTTCATGAACAACATCAGCAACAGACTCCAATCTAGCCAAATCTCCACTAATTGAAACATAATATCGAACAGTTCCTTCATTCAAATCCGCAACCGCTCCAATCAAATCACGATCTGCACAAGCTAGCAACTTTCTAAGTTCATGAGTCGCGCTAACAGCTTCGCCAGCGTATTTCTCTGATTCTGAACCGTTTTCAACGACAATTAAAGCTCCGATCACTTCAAAACCTCTTGGAAGTAGTGTTCTGATATCATCTGCTCATGCATTGGCAATTTGAACGAATTAAGCGCGCATCAGCAATGTTAAATGATAGTTGGAAGATGACCAAGTTTACCCGACTCTTTAGAGAAATCCGGTGAGAGTGGAGTTGAAGCTAGTTTGTGGGTGCAATGGATCGTGGAGACGATTGTGAGATGAGGAAAGAAGGGAGAGCCGATCAACCAGAGAAGGTTAGGTTGATTCCTTGGAAATTGAAGTTTGCGGCATAGAATTCGAATGCACGTTGTTGAATTATCGGTGATAGACATAGTTTTGAGAGATCGCCGGCGGTCTTGATCAGATCTTCTTCTTTGCTACGGCAGTCTTCTCACGGTAAGCGCGGCGCCGGCGTGGTTGGTTTTGTGTAGAATAATATTTGGTCATGCCCTTTAACTATTATCACTTGTATATATGTGACCTTGAACTTTATTTTCACCAATTTCTTTCTTTTTGGTAATCCACACTTTTCATCTATTAAAATGCTTAAAAATATATATATTTAAATAGAAAATGATATTATAATAATTTAACAAATAACAAAAACAAATAAATTACTTTAAAAATAAAAAAAAAATTGGAAAAAACCCGTCAGCCTGAATTGGAGTTTTTGAAGAGAAAAAAATAATAATTATTCATGATTTTGAGGAGATAATAATTATTTTTAATAAAAAAAAGTTAAAGAGTAATAATGCCTTATTCGTTCCAGGTTATTTAAATAACTTGAAAAAATAAAATAATGATTATGAGTGATGATTTTAAAGAAATGATGATATTTTTTTGGTAAAAAGACTTTAAGGGTATTCATATATATAAATAAACTAAATAATATTAATTTAAAATATATGGTATTTTAGTATTTTGGTTAAAAATTAATTGATTTGATGGATGAGAGAATGAGTGATGTGATAATTGATTTTGTTGTATTATTTGAAAAACCCAAATAGAGGCTTGATATATATAAATGAAATAAAAAAAAATAATTTAAAATAAAAAGTATTTTAGTATTTTGGTTATTTAAATGAGTGATTTGATTATTGAGAAGTAATTGATTAAAAATTTAATTTTGTTTTGATTATTTAAAAAAAAAAAAGAACCTAGCCATAAGTCATCTCCGTATTTTACCATATACGTGGGTTCGGTCTATGGCTAGATCGATCGGTTTCGGGTAAAATATGAAGAACTAGAAGATGGAACCTCTTTTAAGCACCTACACCTAATGGCTTAAGCCGCTGTTCACATTTCCTCGCTGGGCCTTAGAGCTTAAATCACTAAAGTCTTGTTCGATTATGGTTTTTTTTTTAAATCAAGAGAAAGATAAATTTAATGATAAGTGATGATTTTGAGGAGGTAATGATTATTTTTGGTAAAAAAGACTTAAAAGGTATTGATATATATAAATAAAATATAAAATAATAATTTAAATTAAAGGGTATTTTAGTATTTTGGTTAATGAAATAAGTGATATGATTTATTGGAAAATTGATTTGGATTAGTTTTTTTTTTTAAACCCAAAAAGAACAATGCCTAAGTAACTCACCAGCTTAGATAATAATGGTAAGGATCGTACAAGAATTGCGTTTATCATTTCGTTTCGTTTTATTTCTAGAATTTTTTTTATTTGTATTCTCGTTTTGTTTATTTTCGAAAAATCTTCGAAGGGTAAAATTTATACTATATTATCTAAAATATAAAAATTCTATGCTGAAATAATATATATAAAAAATTATATAGTATATATTGAAAAATCATATAATTAAAAAAAATTAAAAATTTTATAAAGTATAAAATTTAATAAATATATTAGTGATATTATATATTTAATTATATTTTTTAAATAACGAACCAAGAAAAAAAAAATAAAAAAATATCAAAATTCACTCAACAATTCGAATATAATAGAAAATAATACAGATTATATCATTCTTATCCATCCTCGATTACAACGATTAAAATGTGGTCCTAATCACTCATTAATGTGGTCCTTGTCTTTTGGTATTTTATCCCATAATTTGTTCTTATTTTTGTAATGATATTTTATAGAAAAAATAATAATTTTGTTAAAAAAATATGCTCACACTAAACTAGGTTTAATTACTACCAACCATAATGGGATTGATTATTGAATTTGCTTTTAAATATTTTTTTAAGTTATGATATCACTTATGAATTTAATTATTTAAATTAACTTATTTATAATTTTAATACAAAAAATATCTATACCCATAAAAATATGAATTATTATGTATGATTTAATTTTAAAAACTTTAAAAAATAATCTCAAATAGAAACATTAAAATAATGAAAAAAAACATGAAAATATTAATTAAATGATAATTTTAATAGATAAAAAGAGTAATTAAATGGATCGATATAATACTTAGATTTTAAGTAAAGAATATAAAAAAAAACTCAAATATCACACTCTTATGCCAATCCAAACAAAATTAATTTTTTAATTTATCACTTTGGAATACATCATTCATTTTATTAACCAAAATGTTAAAATACCCTATATTTTAAATTATTATTTTTTATTTTATTTTATTTTATTTATATATATATAAATAGCCTTTAAGTATTTTTACAAAAAAATAATCATCTTCTTAAAATTATTGACAATCATTATTTTTCCTCTATGTAAGTTAAAATTTTTTTTTTTTTAATCTGAACAAGATCTTAGAGTTTGTTTGGTTGGATTATTTAAATAATTAAACTTCATTTCATCATTCATCAAATCCTACAATTCATTAATCAAAGATTCAAAATATGAAAATAATCTTTATTTAAATTATTAAAATTTTATTTTATTAAAAAAAATCACTGAATCTTCGAAATTATCAATAATTATTACTTTAAAAAAAATCAAAATCCCTTAGGCCTCGTTTGATCTTTGGGTTTTTGGAATAAAACCAGGTTTTATCCCAAAACCCAACAATCCCATCATCAATCAAATCAACACTTTTATTAATTAAAATACTCATATTACCCTTATTTAAATATTTTATTTTATATTTATAAATATATATATATATATATTATTTTATTACATTATAAAATTTATTTTCATATAAATTAAATTAATAAATTATTTTATTTTAAAAAATTATATTAAATATAAATAAATTTAAAATATAAATAAAATTATAACATTCTATATCATCTAATATACCATTTAAATTTTAAATAGTGTAAATAAATAATTATGTTAGAAAATAAAGTGACATATATTTAAATAAAAATATTTATAACATTAATTTTATGTAAAAAAATTATATTAATTATATTAAATAAAAATAAATATACAATATAAATAAAATTATAATCTATTATTATTTTATGTAATATTTGAATTATAATAGTAGTTATTTATAAGTATTTATAAAAAAATTATTTATATATTAATAAAAGTTAATATTAATATATATATATATAGTTTTTAATATTTATTTTATTATATTTAAAATTTTATTTAATATAATATTATTTTATTATATATATAGAGGGAGAGGAAGAGAGAGGAAGAGAGAGGAAGAGAGGAAGAGAGGGAGAGAGGGAGAGAGGGAGAGAGGGAGAGAGGGAGAGAGAGGGAGAGAGAGAGAGGGAGGGGTATAATAGGAATAAAATTAAAAAACCTTAGTTTTTTATCATTTTCATCACACAAGGGTTATTTGGAAAAAACCCAGGATTTACCAAATAACCATACATCAAAGGAGTCCTTAATCAAATTTGTTGAGTCCCGTTTGATTTAACTTATTCACAAAACATATTAGTTAAAAAATAAATAAAACTAGTAGACTAGCACTGTAACTAAAAACAAACAAGTCACTAGAGTATCATGATGATCTGAATGGAATTGAGAGTGACGGGTGAGAATTGCGGATTACAATTTGTTCTTCAAATGTGCAAACCGCAGTCAAAAGGAGAAGATCAAAGTACTCGATTAGGCCTTGTTTGGATTCGACCATAACATCTTTTTCATCTCATCGATTTACACATTCTGCCAAGAAAGTTACTTTCCCATGCTTTTTACAAATAACTTTTCATAGAAAATATCTTATCCTTCTTAATTCAACATAAGTATCTCAATTTTTACAAGATATTCAAATAGAACTTTATGTTTATCATTGTTCAAATCTGTGACACACAGTTTCTAAATTGTTCAACTATAATCCGATTGAAATGTTTGAAAGGAACCATTGAATTTGACTTAAAGAGAGGCATAAGTAATGAAGTGATGTTAGTTGGCTTTGAAAATTAATTTATTTTAATTAAATCTATATAGCCCAATTCAAACAAGCTCTAATGATCCATCTTCTAACTTAGTGAGTGGATATCACTGGACTCCTTAAAGTAAAGTCTGGTTCAACTCTTCAGGTAATGAGTTTCACTTATTTAATTAATTTGTTAGATGTGTTTACGAGTTATATGATTATCTGGCAAAAATTAGTTGTATTTTAGAGAAAAACCAACCTTTATCACAAAGTCTTATTTAATCTTTTACTTTTTATTTAAAGAATTTTAACTTAATGATTATTTCGTTCATTTAAACATTATTTTTATTTATTAAAATACTAAAATTATTCTTTATTTAATTATTTAAAATTAATTTATATTGCATTGTAGAGAAAAAAATATACATATTTTTTTTTTCCAGTAAACTCCGAAAACAATTTTTTTAATAATATTTTGAAAAAGGAAGAAGCTCAAAGTTACCCTCTAATATGAGTGGGAACAATGAAGTTTTAAATATGAGTTAAAATATAATTGTATTGTGTATTATGCTAAATTTAGTTTTTATATAATTAATTATTTAATTTTAAAATAAATATAAAAAACTAAACATAATATTAAAAATTTTGAATGTGGAAAATATTGAAAATATTTATATAAAATAAACAATATTAACTTATAAATATATATATATATAATTATAAAAACAATTAAGATAATCTCATTTATATTATATTATATGAATATTTTTCAAATATTATTAATAATAATTGTTAACAAAATAATATTATAATTTTATATAAATTTTTTGTATTTAGTTTATGATATCAAATTTAAAATTTTCATGTGTTTGAAAAAATCAAAAAGTTATACACAATTAGATTCTTCATTTATAAAATAATGTTATTAAATTTATTGTTGAATTTTTTAAATTACTTAATTTAAAATTTCAGCCATTTTGTAAGATTATTTATTGTCCATGTAAATGTCTAGCTAAATCTCAAAGGTAATCTATAATGTATTTGAAATTTATATGAAAAATTGAATATATTTTGTAATTTTATAATGTACTGTTGGAAATGTTTTTTTTTTTTAAATAAGTATTTAATAAATAATGATTAATAATGATTGTGAAGGTGTGGAGATTTTTTTTTTTTAAATAATTAAAAGATATTAATATATAATAAATTAAAAAATAATAAAGAATATTTTAGTGATTCTAGTGGATAAATAAAATGATATGATTATGGTGACAATGAGACGATTCAGTTCGGAATATCGTATTACCAATTTACCATCTCTGCTCCAAATATACCAACTCGTCCAAATCGTCCAAATTCCTGACGAAGATTTTAAATATAAATAATCTCCATCATGATAATGACCATGATAATGAAGAAGTTTTCCCCGCATTTCACATAAAACAATAAATGAATTTAAACTTAAAATATAAATAATAAAATAAATTAATTATATATTTATAATAAACAAAATATTAAATATCAAAAAAATAATAATATTAGATAACAATAATTTAAAAAAAAAATATTAAATACCCATACAAATAAACATCTAATAAAAATAATTTTTCAAAATATAACATTAAATAAGATAAAAAAATTGTTTCTAATAAAAATAAATAATAATTGAATTAAATAAAAGAAGATAATGAATTTTTTTGGATTGAAAAAAAAATATAACATTAAATAATATTAATTATTTTAAACAATTATCATATTTGTTTTCTTTCATATTTTGAGTTTTGTGCGAGCATTTATATATCGAGAAATTTGAGCAAATGACCCTAAAAAGAAGCCTAATAGCGGAAAGTGAGGGTCACTAATTTAAATAGCGTTGGTGACCCCCATTTTTTTTAATGACATTTGTACCCCTGCGTCACGCATCCTCCAGTTGCGTGACGCACCCTAAACCCTATAAAGTCATAATTTTTTTTTTCATTTTCGATTCATTTTCTCTATCATTCATGTTTTCTCTGCCGTGAACCCTAATGGTGGCGGAGAAGACTTTCTCTTCTTTTTCATCGCCGAAGAACCAAACGAAGAGGCACCGTCGACCATTCCACTATATTCAATGGCCTAGAGCTGCGAAGAACTTCCAACGGCGAACTGCGACTCCAACGGCGAACGACGACGGCCGAAGCAAAAAATTTCACTATATTTGTTTATATTTTGTGTTTATTTTGTTTACATATGATTGTTTGTGTTGATTTCCTATACATATGATTGTTTGTGTTGATTTCCTTTACAGAACGTCATTGATTCGCCCTGATTCGTTGAATACAGGTTGGTTGGTTGGTTGGTTGGATGCGTCACGTAGAATGCGTCAAGTAGGTTGCGTCACGTAGAATGCGTCACGCAGGTGCGTCACGTATGATGCGTCAAGTAGGATCAAATTAATAACTGTCCTCATCTTACATCATTAGCACTCAGAGGATTTAAGCTGCATGATCAAATCTGTGGTCAACTTCTTAAGGTATGTATTATAGGATGTGTTTTCCATCTTTTTGCCACGCCTGCAAATACAATAATATGCTTGAATTGTCTGTTGATTTTAATTTCCGGGCATCTATTTTCAATTCCACTGGGAATTAGTATAGTAAGTAGTAGAGTAAGTTTGTAGTTTATAAAGAGTAGAGTAATGAATGAAATAGTTATTGAATCAGAATTAATTCTCTCAGGCTTGGGCCATTTGTAGGCTCACTTACATTTCTTTTATTAATCCTAGATCTCTATGTTGTTACGTAACAGATTTGATTCATTTTAAGCTGAAAAAAAGATGATCTAATATTTTGCAGGGTTTCCGCAAATTGAAATTCCTTGACTTCTCAATTTCCTACTCAATTACTAGCCAATTTTTGAGGTCGGTATATGTTCCTTCTTTTGAAATGTTTTTTCCCTTCCATTGGAATTGTGAGTTTAAGAATGCTATGGTTACTTCCCTCTGTTAGGATTGGAAGTTGCACCCGTCGCAGTCCTCTAGAGGTTTTGGTTTTGTGTGACTGTATGAATCTTAGAGAAGTGCGATTATAGTCTTGTTGTTTCCTCCCCAAGTTTTAATTATTTGTTACATATGGGAGAAGTAAATGGAAAGATGTTTAAATTTGCAGGCTGAAGTTGGGCATTTTGCCAAAGCTCTTCTTTCTGGGGACTATAAGTTCCTCAACCATCTTGTAAGTGAAATGGCCCCATTTGAAAACTAAATTTAGCTAGAGACAGATTCATAAAATAACATTTATGTTTCTCTATAACATGAATTGCTTGAAAATGTAGTTTCCTCACTAAGATATATAAATTTGCATGAAAACAGGACATATCCAACCGAGAAGGATTAGCTCGCGAAGGTGACTGGTATAATAGGTGCTACAGCACGAGGTAAGTGGTAATAACTAATAAACGATTTCATTCAACTATTTGACAATGTAATTGATTGGTGTCTGTCTGTCTGTCTATTTATGTATGTATATATAGCTTTATTCCCATTAAACGACTTTTAGAAGAAATGCCGGGTTTCTGCTTCCAGGCCGAGTTCCCCCCAAAAGGAAGGTTGTTGGTTAATTTCGACGATTGCGAATCTCTTTTGAGAACACTTTAAACAACTGAGTGTGCGTTAAAATCATCTAATTTTGATTGATCTAGTTTTGTGGAGATTGAACAAATGATCGGTATGGAGGCATACAACAGTGATTTCAGCTTGTCTTATGGACCGAAAAGTCAAGAATCAGACGGGTCAACTTCAATGAGTTTCACCGAGAGCAGCTATAACAGCATTGTTATTTGAATGAACTCGGAAACACATTTCAAGAATGACGTCTCCAACTCTCCATTGTATCCTTTTACAAATATAAGTCATGCCCAATATTGAATTTCTAATTTTGATGTCTCACATTACTGCTGAACATTGTTGTTAGGTTGGAAAATCATTGATTGGACCCAAATGCTGAAATTGTTCCCAAGTGAGTATGATATCAATTTCTTTATACATTCATACATATAAATCTTCCAATCCTTCATAAAACAACTAGACAAACAGGCACTTAAAAAGATTGCACATGCTACATTGTAATGTACTTTCTTTACTTATTCTATCTTGAAAATTTTATAGGATTTGAAAGTGATAAGAAAAATTAAGTAAAGTTAATTTTTGGAACTGGCTAGAAAAACTAAACAATTGTTAACTTCTATGTGCAGGAGCAGACCAAATCGTGTAAACCGGCTGGAGCCTCATAAACCGGTTGCTGAAATACTTCAAAGAAAATCAGTTCCAACTGATCAAGTCAAGATCAGAGGAACCGGTTTTTACTATCTCAAGTGACCGGCCAGCAAAGACAAAGTTCACATTCCAGCCGGACTATATTATGTAAGAGACAAAATCGGCCACTTCAATCTGCAGAGATGACGTATGATGACGAAATAGACGTGTCTCGAAGGAATAAAAGAAGATCAGATCTGATCGAAAGCATGCGAGGAAAGCAATGATGATTTACTGATCCGATGTTGACAACCGGAAGGTGCATGCCTAACACGTGTCCGAATCTGCAAACCGGCAACGTCACATTTTCCTGAGGTATCCTTACATGCTTGCCAAGTGTTGAGGAAGGTGAAACGTGCAAGTAACCTTCCTGCACCGGCGTGATGCTGATCAACCAATCCCACAGTGAGAGAAGAATGTGACCGTTGGGATCTCATCTACTATAAAAGGAAGATGAAGCGTCCTCATTAAATGCGAATCACATCCATCTGAGAAAAGCGATAAGTTACAAAAATCTTAGAGAGATAAACTCTTATGATCCAAAAACCGGTGTGTTATAAACCGGAAGCTTTCTATGTGTTGTTGTGTTGTGTTATTGTATTACATCAAGAGTGAGTTGGTGTAACCGGCGAGTAGCGAGTTGGGCTCGACCGACATTATAATCGTTGTAACTTTGAAAGTTAATGGAGATCCTTCTCATAACCTGAGAAAAGGGGTGACGTAGGAGAGTTTGCTCCGAACATCCATAAAAAATCTTGTCTCGTACTATTTCCTTTATTTACTGCTTACTCACCTAACCTAACCACAAACCAAAACAATCTTACTCCTTATATCAAAAACCGGTCCACTCATATTTCTAAAACCGACTCTTTCTAAAACATCATCTAAGTCGAATACGTTGCTTCAGGCTGAAACAGACATTTCCGCCTTTGAACCCAGTTCAAGAGTCTGTGACAGTTTGTGTAGTGCTGAGAACGGTTATAGTCTCTAACCGGACTATCACCAAAGTGTTGTGTGTGTTGTAAAAGGCCACCCTTCCAGAAACCGGAAACACCCCGGTCCTCCAAGGGCGTCCCCGATCCTAACAAGTGGTATCAGAGATGCCAGTGATCTGATCTCACCATACCTTCTATGGGTACAGCTTCGCTGTGAGACAAAGTTGTCAGATATGATCCCAGGAATGAGCGGTAACAAAGACTGGGAAAAACTCGTAGCATTGGAAGAAACGACCCTCAAGCTGGCAAACACCAACCTTATCCAACCCGCATTCAGCAAAACCGCGGTAATTCACGAATACGCTCGGTTACAAGCGGTAGAAGACGCATTGAAGGAAGTAGAAGGAGCAGCGTTAAATCCGATTGAAGTAAGAATGACTGAACGGTTTCATCCAGTACGAGAAAGGATCCTTAAAAATCTTGACCGGCTCAATACACAATGGAGAAACCAATGCAAACATCAATTAGTCAATGCTGACTTATATCAAAGCAAACCCTTCTTTGCTACCGGGGAGACATCCAGGACAACAGAAAATCGGGGACAAGATCCTCCTCAAAGTGATAAGGCTCCGGTACTTGAGCAAGTAAAGCAGGCGGTGATCGATACGCTTGAGTCGTGCCTTGGGAATTACAGCACCGCAACCGACGAGAAAATTGCAACGGCTGAAGCCAACCTATCGAACACAATCCGGGGAACCGTTCAAACCGAAATGGCCAACACCATTCAAACCTCAATCAGATTCATGATAGATGAAGCTGTGCAAACCTCCGTCAAAACTTTGATCGCAGAATCCATTCAAACCGCAACCGCTCCCTTAGTCGATATGTTGCAGGCCATGGCTGTTCAAATTGGGGAGTTGTCCAAACTCCAAGTAAGCAAGACTCTAGAGCAAATCAATTCTGACGCCGAAACCGCAAAGAAACTACAAGACGAAGAAAGGGAAAGGGAAAGGGAACGGTCAAGGAAAGAACTTGAGGAGAAAGATCATGAGCTTGCCCAGAAATGTAATGAGGAAGAACAAGCAGCTATCCAGGAATCCATACCGGCTCAACCCTCACATGCTATGAAGACAAGAAACAAGGGCAAGAGGAAAGCGGTTGCAGAGGTGATGAAGCGGGCAGAACAAAATAGTCAACGAGTGACCGAACCAGTCGGGGTGAACGAGCAACCTCTTGATGAAGAAGAAGAAGAGGACCTCGAAGAACTTAACCGACGTAAGAAGAAAGCGGTCGAAACCTCAACTTCAACCCCAGGCCCCAGACCGATCGTTGCTCAAACATCTCGACCACCAAAACCAGTTTGTACCGGTTTTGGATTCGGCAAAAGGACTCCCGGCATCTCAAGTGTGTGGGCCGGACTGCAAATTGACGCTGCAAGAAGAGCCAGGGAATGGAAGGAAAGGGAAGAGGAAGAACTAAGGCGACTGGAAAAAGAACTTAAAAAGGGGGGACCATCCAAGCCTTAGTTTACTTCTACTTCTCTTAAGAACAATTTGTGTTTTATTTGGCTTCAGAACTCAGTTGTTTTATGTTTTGTATTTATCAGTATTTACACATATTTTGAAGAAAAAAAACTCAAACACATGTTTTTGAAAATTTTCTCAAAAATACTCAAAAAGGGAGATATTGCTAAAACAAAACTTTTCAAACCGGTCATACATTACAAGTTTTGAATATTTATTCTAAATAATCAAAAAGGGAGAAATTGATAAGAAAAATTAAGTAAGTTAATTTTCAAACCGGCCATACATAACAAGTTTTGAATATTTATTATAAATAATCAAAAAGGAGAAATTGATAAGAAAAATTAAGTAAGTTAATTTTCAAACCGGCCATACATTACAAGTTTTGAATATTTATTCTAAATAATCAAAAAGGGAGAAATTGATAAGAAAAATTAAGTAAAGTTAATTTTTGGAACCGGCTAGAAAAACTAAACAATTGTTAACTTCTATGTGCAGGAGCAAACCAAATCGTGTAAACCGGCTGGAGCCTCATAAACCGGTTGCTAAAATACTTCAAAGAAAATCAGTTCCAAGTGATCAAGTCAAGATCAAAGGAACCGGTTTTTACTATCTCAAGTGACCGGCCAGCAAAGACAAAGTTCACATTCCAGTCGGACTATATTATGTAAGAGACAAAATCGACCACTTCAATCTGCAGAGATGACGTATGATGACGAAATAGACGTGTCTCGAAGGAATAAAAGAAGATCAGCCCGATCGGAAGCATGCGAGGAAAACAATGATGATTTACTGATCCGATGTTGACAACCGGAAGGTGCATGCCTGACACGTGTCCGAATCTGCAAACCGGCAACGTAACATTTTCCTGAGGTATCCTTGCATGCTTGCCAAGTGTTGAGGAAGGTGAAACGTGCAAGTAACCTTCCTGCACCGGCGTGATGCTGATCAACCAATCCCACGGTGAGAGAAGAATGTGACCATTGGGATCTCATCTACTATAAAAGGAAGATGAAACGTCCTCATTAAATGCGAATCACATCCATCTGAGAAAAGCGATAAGTTACAAAAATCTTAGAGAGATAAACTCTTACGATCCAAAAACCGGTGTGTTATAAACCGGAAGCTTTCTGTGTGTTGTTGTGTTGTGTTATTGTATTACATCAAGAGTGAGTTGGTGTAACCGGCGAGTAGCGAGTTGGGCTCGACCGACATTATAATTGTTGTAACTTTGAAAGTTAGTGGAGATCCTTCTCATAACCTGAGAAGAAGGGGTGACGTAGGAGGGTTTGCTCTGAACATTCATAAAAAATCTTGTCTCGTACTATTTCCTTTATTTACTGCTTACTCACCTAACCTAACTACAAACCAAAACAATCTTACTCCTTATATCAAAAACCGGTCCACTCATATTTCTAAAACCGACTCCTTCTAAAACATCATCTAAGTCGCATACGTTGCTTCAGGCTGAAACAAACATTTCCGCCCTTGAACCCGGTTCAAGAGTCTGTGACAGTTTGTGTAGTGCTGAGAACAGTTATAGTCTCTAACCGGACTATCACCAAAGTGTTGTGTGTGTTGTAAGAGGTCACCCTTCCAGAAACCGGAAACACCCCGGTCCTCCAAGGGCGTCCCCGATCCTAACAGAAAGTAGCTTATTTGTTCATACAGGGGGACCAATAACTGGGGAAATCGATCCATGAGCAATGCATTTTCTCTTGAAATTGCAATCTGATGCATTATGGCAATTATTATAACTTCAAATATGTTAATTACCATACCTGAAGAATGATAAAAAATCACTTTATTATAGTATGGACTTTTGTGTGTAATGAGCTCTAAAATGGGTTTGTATGTAGAATTCTATTTAGAAATGAAAAGTCTTTATTAGAGTTGTTTAGAACACTACTACTTCTAATGGATTTCATTTTGTGATTTGCCCTTTTTAAAACCCTTATCTCTTTTTCATATCAGATTGATGTTGGTGCACACATCTATCTATTGGAGGATATTTTAATGATTGAAATGCAAATGGTCATTTAAATGAATGATGTTTTTACTTAATAATTGTGCAGACGAATGATGTTTAGGGGTCCAGCAGCACAGGAAAGACAAGAAGGCAGCAACGGTACCATCCCGAAAGCCCAAAAAGATATAAGAGATGATGATAACTGAGAAGTTCCTGAAAACCTTCCCTAGACATTGTTGTTATGTATTATGTATGTAAGAATGTATGTATGAGCCCTAAAAGGCTTTCCATTTTATCCATGTAATTTTGGTTTTGGATTTGGCTTGTAGATGAATTATGGAAAGAGTGATTGGAGTTTTATTGGAGATTAGTATGCCAAATTAATTCAAGCAATGCTCTTGTTTCTTCAAATGCTGATTATTATTAATAAAAAAATTTGAGTTATATATCAACATATAGTTAAAAAATTAAATAATCTTTATTTGCAAAAGAAAATTAATTCAACTAAAAGAAAGACTAATAAATAAAAAAGAGTGTTATATTTTGCTATCTATCAGGAAGAAGCTAGCAATTTAGATTGATTAGCAAAGCCAAAAGATGATGTCTTCCTGAGTGTTATATTTTGCTATCTTGACCGTACTTTTCATTCCATTTTCGAAGCTCGTTCATGTTGGATGCCTCATCATTCGTAAACACAAGCCAAGAGAATTTTAGCCATGTTGTCTTCCTGCTTCCACCATGGACTGTTTTAGCTAAGAGAATTTTGAATATCTTGACACTTTCACTAAACCACTGCAAATATCATTTGTAAACACAAGTGTTCAGTAGTTATTTTCTTCCTATTAAAGGAAATCCATAGAAACAAAATAAAAATTAAATTCAACAGTTAGTTACCTCTGATAATAAAGTTGAGGCAGTTATGTTGATAAAACTTGTGCCTGCTTCAGTTGCAAGTGCCTTAGCAATAAGGGTTTTCCCAGTTTCAGGAGGTCCAAAAAGTAATATCCCCTTGCAAAGCTAAAACAAACAAACAAAAGTATATTCCTTTTTTCTTTTCTAAATGGTAGTATTATGATGAAATAGACTAATGAAACAATACTACTAGTAGTAATTCAATCATTCTCCTTCTACTGAACGATTTAAGAGGCACATGCGTGACGCACCTGCGTGACGCATCTGCGTGAAGCACCCGGATTCCGCCGCAACAGTGGTAAATCCTAATCAATCCATAAATCCTAACAAAAAATGTGTTCAAAGAAAGAAATAAAGGAAGGAGAAAACATACCAGTAGCAGCAAACATGGTTGAACATGGTTGTTTAGTTGGGATTCCGACGAAGAGTCGGGGATTGTCGCCTTTTTAGAGAGAAGGAGGAGAAGGGGAGAAGGGGAAATGAAGAGAGAGAACAAGGAAGAAAGAAATGAAAAGAAATGGGAAGATCTGAAAATTTTCTAATTATATAGCAAAGGCATTGTGGACTTTTCACAATACACTCGGGTGCGTCACGCAACTGGAGGATGCGTGACGCAATAGAGACATTTTCGTCAGAAAAAAGGGGTCACCAGCGCTATTTAAATTATCCACCCTCACCAAACGCATTTAAGCCTATTTTTAGGGTCATTTGCTCAAATTCCCCTATATATATCATTCTCAGTTTATTCATATTTGCTTTAGTTTATTATTCACTAGGGGAGTAAGATAAAAATAAAATTATATTTAAATATAAAATATATTTGATTATAATATTTATATTTTCGTGTTTGGTATCTTGTTTATGACTTAAAAAAATCACTTTTTTGTTATTTAAGTTACATTTTAATATGAGCGACGAGGGAATAGAATTTGGAAAAAATGATTGAGAGAGTGAATCACTATAACCAATTCCCAAAGTGTTTAACTTTCCAAACTAATCTACTTTGTTTTTACTAGTCAAATTCAATTTTTTTATAATTTATTTATTTATTATATTTAAATTTATTTATATATATATATTTAAATTATTATTTTTTATAAATTTAATTATTTATATTTTAATATATATATTTACATTTTAATTATTATTTATATAATATAATAAATATTCTCTTTATATTCTAATAAATAATTGATAAATACTAATAAATTTAAAATATTTTAACCATAATAATATAATAATTAATCATTCATAAAACAATTACAATAATAATTTTTCTAAACTATTAACGATTTTTCTCAAGACACAGTTGACTATGTCTCATATGACATTATTGGTCACACCTCTCACAAATGATTGTCCTTCCGTGAGTTATCAATTTCGGTTTGAATACGTTGACTTTGACTTCATAACAAGATTACTATATTTCTCTCAATCATGTGCTATTAAGAAATGTTTAAAAATATTGTTATATTGTGACATGTACAAATAATAATTTAAATATATCAAATTTATAAAATAATAATTTAAATATATATATATATAATGAATTTAAATGTAATAAATAAATTAACTAAATAAAAAAACTTAGGTTAGTTTGAGAAGTTGAACGTGGTTAGTTTGGGAAATTCATTTATTATCGAATTTTTAAGAAAAAAAAAAATAATGTGAGAAGAAAATAAATTTCTCGATAAGGTTTTTGGTTGAATTGTATAAAAACACTGTCATGTACCCATCGAGAGATAATATTTTTTGTTTGATTTGTATAATACATTTTATATTTTTGTCAATCTGACTGTGTCATGTAATATTTTTCTCATCCTAAATTTCATTTGTGAATCATTTATCCATTTTAAAATCTCTCTACCAAGATTCTGAATAAAATTTATGTGGTATTCCTTTCTTTATTTTTATTTAGAAAAATTATAAGATATAATTGAGAGAAAAAATATTTAATATTTTAAACCCTTGTTCATTTAACATTTTTTTTTATCTGCATAAAAAATTTAACACTCTTTATATTTTATACAAGATAATGTTATTTCTTATTTCATTGTATAGATAATCACTCCAATCAAACTTTTAAAAAATTAATATTTTAAAAAATAACTCATTATTAGAAACTTACAAATTTACACCTACTCCTCTCCCCGTTTGAACGGATAAGAAAATAAAAAAAAATAAAAAAAAGGCGTTTTCATTGAATTAAATAAAATAGGGTATAGCTATTGAGTATTGTCACATAGCCATCGAAAGCTACATCTACTTTAAACGTTATGAAAATTTTAGGCCCATTAACAATTAAAAATTAAAAATTTCTATTGGTAGATACTGTAACAGTGTTCAAAATTCATTAATTAATATATCTGTCTTGGGATGATGACCCCTCAAACGCTTCCATATTACGTGTACTATACGCGCTTAAGTTTGTAACCTTGTTTGATATGGAGTTTTCTTATTTCTTTTTATTAAAATATTAAAATATATTTAATTTTTATAAGTATAATTTATTAGATTAGTTAAAAATTTGATTAATTAGGTATTGTTAGATATTATGGGATTATTTGGATTTAGCCTCATTTATATAATCAATTAAAATATGATTATTTTTTTTAGTTTTTAGAAAATTTAAATATTAAATTATAAATAATTTTATTGATTTAAATTAAATAATTAATAAATTATTTTTGTATGTAACAAAATTTTCTAAATATCAAAACCTCAAGATGATTTGATATATGATTATTAGGATTACTAGCATTTAGCCCGTGCATTTGCACGAGTAATAATATAAAAAACCGTGAAAAAAATTACGGATAACATTTTTTATTTTATTTTTAACCGTTTTAAATTTATGGGTGGGTCAACACATAATCCGACCCAAGTATCCATTTACTCAACATCATTATATATTAGTTAGTTAAAAAGTTGAACTTATATTAATATTAAAACGTCCCGCATTTATCAAATTTGGTGTTTGAATTTAATATATAAAGTCTTTGTACCCTAGTTGGTTAAAGAGTTGTACTTGTTTTGTTAGGTTGCAAGTTCGAAACATACCTCTAGCATTTTTAATTTTATTTTTAACCGTTTTAAATTTAAAAACGGGTAAACCCACAATCCGACCCAAGTATCCAAATTAACCACAGCTCTCGACCCGGCAATCCGGACACTTTAAAAATTAAGCATCATTATATATATATAGATTTGAAAAAATCAATTAATTTTTAAGTTAGAAAGAAAAGAAGGTTTTAGAATTATTTGAACAAATTTATTAAATATAGTTATTTTTAAATAATGAAAATAATAAAATTTAAAATAAAATTATTTAATATTTAATTGAAAAAAATGATTTTCAACTTGGACATGGTTAGGTTAGTTTAGATTATTTAAATAATTTTATTAACTAAACATTATTTAACTTTTTTAAAAAAATAAATAAATTAATTAATTTCCTCAAAATCACCGTCTATTCTAATTTTTTAAACATCCCATTATGAAAGTCTTTGTTTAATTTGGTAATTATTTTATGAGTTGGTTAGATTGGTTGGTTTATTTGATTACTTTTAATGCCTAATTTGAAGTCTTTTTAGAAAGAAAAAAAAAAATAATTTCCTCAAAATCACAACTTATTCTAATTTTTTAAACAACCCATGATGAAAGTCTTTGTTTTATTTGTTAATTATTTTTTTAGATTTATTTTATTACTTTTAATGCCTAGTTTGATTTAGCTTATTTCAGTTTATAAGCTCAACTTTAAAATATGTTAAGTATAGAACTTATTCCAAACACTAAACATTCAGTGTGGGGGTTATTATTATTTATTTCAGATTATCTAGTCTATTTGTTAAAAGTTTAAATTTGTTTATTTAAGTTGGTTAGATGAAAAAAAATTATTAGATGTGTTTGATTTAATTTATTTTAATTTTTAAATAAAATCAGTTGCTCAACCATCAGTTTTTCTATTGGGTTGAATTTATTAAAAAAACACCAGCATAATTAAATATTACTTTATTCATTTTTTTTAATTATATTATTTAATTTATTAATTAAAAAGAAAGATATTTAAAAGAGAGATAGGAGAGAATAATATCTTATTTTCACTCTTATTTTTATATTTTGTTTTTCAACTAATGATAGTACATCATTTCTTTTCAAATTTTGTTCAAATACTTTCTCATAAAATACTAAAATATTTTTTATTTTAAAAATAATTAAATTATTTTATTATTATATATTAATATTTTTAAATCTTTTTATAAGAAAACATCTCTCTTCATAATTATTCAAAAAAATATTTTTATTTTAAAAATAAATAAATTATTTTATCATTATATATTAATATTTTTAAATCTTTTTATATGAAAATATCTCTTTTCATAATTATTCAAATAAATCCAATTTGATGAAGCTCACTCTTAGAGCCTGTTTGTATGTAGTTATTTGAATAATTATAATAAAAATATTTCACATCACTCTTCGTCTCCTTACTTATATTAACCAAAATATTAATATATTATTTATTTTTAATTTTAATTTTTTATTTATAATTATATATTAATACTTTTTAAATATTTTTATCAAAACAATATTTATATCAAAATCATCACAAATTATTTGAATAACAAATATATTTAAATAATTCGAATCCAAACTAGATCTAAGGATTTGTTTCATATTTGAGTTTTTTAAAAATTAAGGAATTTTTTTTTTTTTTTGTAAAGTTATCGATTTAAAAATATAAATATATAATAATAAAATAATAACAAATGAGAGAGAAATGTCAATTTAATCGATGAATTAAGTTATATAACAAATGAGAGAAATAAATTGTTGTTTAATTAATTTTTGTTATTTAAATAATTAAAATCAAACAAAATCAAATTGAGTTTAATTTAATTTATTCTAAATCAAATTATTTGCTTAATTTTTTTTTGTAAATTATAATAAAATTTTAACTTATTTGTAAAAAACAAATTGAACAACAATAAGAAACAAAAGAAAGAAACAAACTGGTATCAAATAACCATTCGTCAAACAAGTCTTTAAAAACTCAACGAAGAATCGTTTTTATATCCCGACCAGATCTTAAATATTTACGGCTTTTACCTTTCTCTCTCCTCTAACAAACCCCAACGACCTGAAAACCGTCGCCACCAAAATACCCAAAATACCCCCACGACAAAAAATCGAGACCTGCGTCTCTGACCTCTGGACAGAAAGAACCACTCTCTTTCTCTTTCTCTTTCTCTTTCTATCATTATCATCTCTCTGCAACACAAAGAAGAAAGAAAGAAAGCAAGAGAATTTCTGCAAAAAAATAAATAAATTTGAAATTAATAATGCTGATGGAAATTTCTCTCTCTACACGTCGATTCCGTGCTGTCATGGCTTCTTCATCAATTACTTCTCTCATTCTCTCTTCTTTAACATTTATTACAATTTCCACTTTCATACTCCACCCTTCTTCTCGTGTCTTGTCTTCTCTCTTCCTAGTTTTACTAGGCTCGTCAGCCAATGCTCTAATGCCCGTTTCATATTTCCTTGTTTTTAGGGTTACTTCGGCATTATCTCCTTGTTTCTATTTCAACACTCTCCCTGTTCTCCGTCCGCTTGTTTTGAGTTGAAGAACAAGTTTAGGTAATCAGAGTTGTTACTGTTGATGTCATTGTTATGTTTCCTTGTGCCATTTTGCTTATTTTTTCATTTTTGTAAGTGGGTTTTAAGTTTTTTTGAATAATAATGGATGGGTTTTTGAGTTGAAGAACAAGTTTAGGTAATCAGGGTTCTTACTGTTGATGTCATTGTGTTATGTTTCCTTGTTTGTCTTTTTATGTGAACTGTGGCATTTTGCTTATTTTTTCATTTTTTTAGGTGGGTTTTGAGTTTTTTTGAATAATAATGGATGGGTATAGGCATTTGGTTGATATGGCTATTTCAACACTCTCCCATTCCTCCGCCTGGTTGTTTTGAGTTGAAGAACAAGCTTAGGTAATCAAGGTTCTTACTATATGTATAGATGTCATTATCATGTTTCCTTGTCTGCTTTTCTATGTGAACTGTGCCATTTTGCTTATTTTTTCATTTTTTCAGGTGGGTAAGGTGATGTTTTAAGTTTTTTTTGAAAAATAATAATGGATGGGCATTAGCATTCTGTTGATATGCCTATTTCAAAAGCTTAAGTAACCCATTTGTTTTGAGTTGAAGAACTGGCTTAGGTAACCTTATATATATGATTAATGAAAGTCTCTTACTTTATATGTATTGATGTCATTATCACGTTTCTTTGTTTGTTTATCTATGTGAACTGTGTCATTTTGCTATTTTTTCAGGTGGGGAAGGTGATTTTTTAAGCTATTTTTGAATAATAATAATGGACGGGCATAGGCATTCGGTTGATATACCTATTTCAAAAGCTTTGGTTGCACTTAGGAGAGTGAGGTCATTGAGAGATCCATCTACTAATTCAATGAGTAGGCATTGTTTTGTTGATAATTTGAACTGGGATACCAGCTCATTTACTGGTATTTCACTTGGAATGGAAGATGGTGTTATGATTGAAGGTGTAGGAGATGAAGTGGAACGATTTATGTTGGCTAATCAGTCGAGAAAACCGGATTCTGAATTCGAGAATGTTAGTACTGTTTGTAGAAGGAAACAAGGATTGAGATTATCAGCCCATGAAATTGTTTCTGGTAAGAAAACTATGAGTGAACGTTATTGCAATGGGTTTTTAGACGGAGGATTGGATTCAGCAAGTTTAACACCTAAGAGACTTTCACAGCATGAAAAGCATAATAGAATGTCTAAAGAGGCTGTTCGTGACATTATGAGTTTTACAGGTAGTCCTTGTTTATCTGGCAATAATGTTTCGTTATTAGGAAACGATGATAATCGTCAAAATGGATGTGGGATATCTTGTTGTTGGTCAGCCACTCCTACTCTTAGGGAATCGAGTGTTAATTCTGATGTTGAAGGTCAGCCATTGTTATCAGGGGAATTAGGAAATACATGGAAACATGTAAAAGGTGACATTTCTTCTGCTCATATGGAGAGCCCCTGCAATCTGAGTAATAAGTTCAGGCCAAAGACATTTAAGGATTTGGTTGGCCAAACTGCAGTCATAAGGTCTCTCATTAGTTCCATTGCCAGTTCTAAGATCATATCGTTTTATCTTTTTCACGGGCCTCGTGGAACAGGAAAGACTTGTACTTCAAAAATATTTGCTGCTGCACTTAATTGTCTTGCTTCTATGGAGGATAGGCCATGTGGTGAATGCAGAGAATGTGTTATGATTTCTTCAGGAAGGGGTAGTGATGTGAATAATATAGATTCGACGAGAGTAAATAGGGGAGATAAGGTTAGATCTCTTATGAAGCTTGCGGCTATCCCACCTGTTTCTTCTCGGTTCAAGGTATTCATAATTGATGAATGCCATTTACTGAAAGAGGAAACATGGGCGATTATTTTGAATAACTTGGATTCCATTTCTCGACATGTTGTGTTTGTTATGATCACTCCATATTTGGAAAAGCTTCCCCGGGTTGCAATTTCGCGTTCCCAAAGATATCATTTCCCGAAGATTAAAGAAGCTGATATTACTAGTAGACTAAGGCAAATCTGCACCGAAGAAGAACTACTTTTTGAACAAGTTGCTCTAGACTTCATTGCTATGAAATCGAATGGCTCACTTCGCGATGCAGAGATGATGCTCGAGCAACTGAGTTTACTTGGAAAAAGAATTACCCTGACACTGGTTTATGATCTAGTGAGTAGACAAGTTTATAAGTTGCTCCTTTTTATGATGTTGACAGATAAAAAGTTTATAATTTCCAAATTTTTTTCATGTTGTGTAGATTGGAGTTGTTTCGGATGATGAGTTGGTTGATTTGCTAGATCTAGCTTTGTCATCTGATACTTCAAAGACGGTTAGAAAGGCGAGGGAGCTTATGAGCTCAAGGATCAGTCCTATGCAACTGGTGACTCAGCTCGCAAACCTTATAATGGACATACTTGCTGGTAAATGCTATGAAGGGATTTCTGAAGCCAGGAGGAGGTTCTGCAGTAGATACACTTGTAAGTATAATGTATTTACTTTGCAATTTAGGAGGTTCCCACATGCACAAAATGCAGGAGTAAAATTTCTGTTACTGAATTTTATTTTCTGATCTTACACATCATATTTAATTTTTAGTTATGAAATTTCAAATAGTGATAATTGTAGGGAGGGTGGTGGGGGCGGTGAAAGAGGGGCTGTTATGTGGATAATGAATAGTTTTTTATTAATGGTTCTAGTTATTAGCTCTAGCATACATTTAAATCCAAATCCAGTCTAGTAGTGTTTTCAGCTGTAATTTCAGAGCTTGTTTGATGTAGTTTTTAAGTTTTTTGGAAATAAATTGATTTTTTGGGGTCAAATATACACATACTATCTTAGTAACAGGTGAAATACCAAGAAAACTACACAATAGCCTTGGATTTGGAGTCAAGAGTCACTTTGAAAGTTTGATCTACTGATAACCATTTACGTAAGGGGAGCTGTAAAAATACATTTTTTTTTTATGATTATCTGGGTATATTTGTGTTAAATTACTAAAAATCCTTTGTATTTAAAAATGCTATAAAATATGATAGGTTTGTGCTAATATGATATCTACTTTCTATATTATGATCATCCTTTTGCAGCAGAGACCAGTTTGCAGCAGCTAAATCATGCACTTAAAATTCTTTCTGACGCTGAGAAGCAATTGAGTGCATCGAAAAATCAAATGACATGGCTGACTGCAGCCCTATTACAGCTGAGCTCCATCGGATCTTGTTTGGATGTCAATGGTTCAACATTATGCTTAACAACAGTAAATGCAAGAGGTAATAATGATTAAAGCTTCTCCCTTTTCTCAGGGGTATTTACCTTCAAATCATTGAATGATATATATTAACAGAATACTCCTCATCACTGGTTTCTGATTTGTTGTTTATTACAGAAAGTGATTGTAGCACATCATCTACCAGTGAGAGCATGAAGTATCTTATAGCTTCTGGACACAAGAAGCCAGAATCACAGAATTCAGCTAAGCATGAAGGCGTAGAATTGCAACCAATATGGAACAAAACCATTGAGATATGTGAATCTAGTTCTCTGAGGAAACTCTTGAAAAGACATGGGAAATTATCTTCTATTTACTTTGTCCAAGGTAAATATACATATGGTTCTCCATCACATTTGTGTAATATCTTGTTCCACAGTCCTGTCTCTTATCCAATTAAGTATTTTATTATACTTACATATCTTGGCCTTGTTTGATGTCAGTAGTTTTAGATTATTTTCAGATAACCCATATCCAATCAACAAACTCATCATTCACAAAGTTCAAATAATTTACCAAAATACCCTTAATTTAAAAAATAAATAAATTATTTGTTCATTATAATATTTATACTTCTAATGTATTTTTACTCAAATAACATTATATGTGGTTATACAAATAACCCTAGATCAAATAAGGCCTTCATTTAATAACATTTAATTTTACTTGTTTGTTTTTAGCAATATGTGTTAAGCAAATTATTTTCTCATTTTGTTGTTATTTGCCTCTAGTTAAGTTCATTTTCATGTTGGGTCCATATTCTATAAACAGCCATTATTAAGACAATTTTCTCTTTTACAAGTTAGAAAATGATAGGTTTTGGTAACTTGTATTAAAATCTATTATCTACTAAAGGGGCATGTGATTCTCAAATAAACAATGAGATTGTCTTATCTACTAGTTTTGCTGCCTGTGTAGGCAAGGAGATTGTTTGATCGTGAGTTATCACATCACATATCTTTTTAACAATCAAATCACTCAATTTATCACTAAATTACCTTATTCTTTTATAAAATTTAATTTTTAAATACCAATGGATATTTTAGTAATTTAATCCGTTCAATTTATTTTTAATAATTTAACACAAATAATTAACTTTTTCATCAAACAAGATTTTGAAATCATAACCAACCCAGAAAAATTTCAAATAACCCAAGATCAAACGACTTCCATTGGTTTGATATGTATCCAAGAAGGATGAAATGATGGTTTTGCAATTTAACCTGAAATTGCTTTCTACAAGCATCATAGGATTTTGCTTTAGCTTTGCCCATATCATTCCTAACATTTGAATGTGGTTTTTGACAAGTGCACCATTTTCCCCAGGTCTGGCTGTTGTTGAATTGGCATTTCATCACTCACGCTATGCATCTAAAGGCGAGAAATCTTGGAAACTAATTGCCACTGCGCTGCAGTCTGTTTTGGGTTCTAATGTTGAGATTCGCATTCAGATTCTCCATTCTAACTCGGTTACCCAATACACTAAATTCAAGATGCCATCTTTTAGTTTCTTCAGCTGTTCCCGCAGGCACCGGGAACCAACTAATTCCAGACATGATTTGTCAGACCATTCCGATTCCACATTTGATAGAGCTATTACTAGAGACAAATCTGTTGACGTTCTTTCTTCCAAATGTGCGTCTCAAATCTCTAGTGGCTTCTGTAGGAGAGAAGTAACTGCTTGCACAATAAGAGATTTCCGAGGGAATGCTCTGAGCGTTCAAACGCCTAGTAGAATCTCGACAGATCATATCACAGTGAATGGTCAGTCCGGGCTTGCCAGCTGCAGTTGCCAGTATTTGACTCCTGAAGTGCCAGATAAGCATCCCGGCTGTCTTTACTCTGCACTGAAACTTCCAAAGAAGGAAGAACTTTCCATTACTCCTCATATATGCATGAGTTCCCAACCACAAAATCATATCCCACTTTCGATTATGAAAGAGTTTTCTGAAACACATATCTGTGGTGATAGGCGTCATTACTCCTGTAAAGACACTGATCGGTAAGAAATCATTCAACATACTTGATCTTTGTTATTGATGTCATTAATGTTCAAGGAATGGTTTCTATTTTATATGTTTGAATTACCAATTTGAAAGTTTTTCTTTGTTGAGAAAGCTTGAAAATGATTAGTAATCTTGTTTCTGCCCAACACAGATAAATGATTGATAGAGTCTTGTGCGTTTTGTTTCCAAGGGCTTGTAGTAATGATTATCTGCATGGTTTTTGTTTTAGATTCATGAAAGAAATTAAAGATTGATAAGATATTATTGTTTAATTCCTCAGCAAAACAAGGGAGGACTCAGAGATGAATTGCTGGACCAACTCATCTTCTCATCTTGGGAAGGTATTGTATTAGAACTCCATAATTTCTTATGACTTGAGAGATAATTAATCTTTGTAAACAAACGCATAATGTCATGGATTCTTCTTTTTCTGATTTTTTTACTTGACCAAATGGAGAATTTTACCTGGCATGGATTTTGTTTGTTTGAGTTTTACTTTATTGTGTGCTCATTTTTACAAGTTTCAATTTGACACAAGATTCTTGGGTGATCTGATGTGGGTAATTAGAATTATTTCCAAATAAACCCACAAATCTAATCTACCATCATCACATTATTCAATCCATCCCATACAAGGCCCGCATATTTCAAAAGTCAGTAGTAAAAAGTTTTTATTAGTCATTGGCAAACTAAAGCTTTGAAACAAGAGAAAATTAGATTGAGGATACTTTATGAATAATTGTAACGAAAGCAATAGTTGAATCATTAAATCAAATTCCCAATCTGAAACAGTATTATGTTTCTTGTTGTTGCTGGCTCAGCAGGTGAAGGATCAAGGGCAAAGAAGCTTTGTGGGATTAATCCTTCCCTGTACAGCTGCCAAGTAATTTATTAATTTGTCTTTAAAAAAAAGTATGGATTGATCTATTGTTCCAAGTTATTTACTAATTTGGGAATTGGAATCACATTATTTGAATGGAGGAGCTTTTTGTGTTCTCTAACTTAACATGTACATGCCATTACTCATTTAGTTTATCTTATATTTAATTTAACTTTATTATCCTTCTTGAGGAAAGTCATGTTTGGTGGTTCTTAATTTGTGATAATAATCACCTAATTGAAACCTTTTGTGCCTGATTTAAGGTAATATGCCCTTGAAGAGGCTTGAACTATGAATACTTTGCTTTAGCATCTTTCCACTCATGCCATCCAATTTTTGTCTGGTTTAACTTCCTAGTTTTGGGTACCTTTCTTGTTAATCCATAGTTGTTCTTATGAGGGTGTTTCAGGTAATTTAAGTAACCGTTCTCTCTAGTGTAGCTCGGTTATTAGACTTTGTAAAAAAACAAAATTACTGTTGTCTGTGGAGACAAGAATCAAAGAATTGTCCTGCCCTGATTTGATGAATAATAATAAACATGACTTAATTCTTCCTAATCATTCAATGGATTTGACATTTGAGCTCTCAACCTTTTCTAAAGCATAAAAAAGGGTTGATTCTGATTTGGTATTGGGTTTTAACTATAACCCACTAAATAATGGCAAGATCTTAAGACAAAAGTTTAATACGATCATTGATCCAGAATGGGTGGAATTTGTAACCCATCAATTGCTCATCTTGCCCTAATTTTAAAAATGTACAAATTAGCTTACATTGTTATAAGAATGATGAAAATGTTATTACTCCTCACAATGAATCTGTTGTTTCTCAAGTGGGAATCAGTTGGTAGGCTAATTAATTGGTAGTTGTATTATTTAATATTGGTAAGTTTATATGATTACAAAATTTAAGAGTTTATTTATATCTTCAATCAAAATTGAGGATCTTTTTATCCAATTAGGTAAAAAGGGTAAGCAAAGAGGTGGACATGATTAATTAGATTAGTGTGAATGATGATTCCTCTTCCTTTTGCACATGAGAGTAAATGATTGCTTAGATTTGTTGCTTTTTTAACCAAGTATATATCTTCAATTATATTAATTACATATAGCTCAAAGCTTAAGAGCTGCCAAGTCTCATTATCTTATTTTTATCCAATATTCAAGATGATAATTTTAATTCATCCTTTTTTCTTTTAGTAGTTTACCTATGAAGGTATGTAAATGTTTGTTTGTATCAACAATAAAAAAGTATTTGAAATTTTAATCTCCAAGTTTTTGGAATGCTCCAAATTCTACTTGAGCATTCAAATCTGGGTCAATATCTGCAAAAACATCTTTGAACAGTATTTTAAAATAATGTTAATTAGATATTATTATTTTTATATATAATTAATTATATAAGTTTAAATTACAATTAAAAAATATAAGATTTTGAGAGTTTTGGATCAATTGTTATTTTAGACTCCATATTGGTTTGTTTGCATTAATTTGGTTTTAAATTATACTATAAGACTTTAACTATCATAATTTTAGTTATTAAGTTTTTATTAATGAAATGCACTTGTCGGTTTTTTCTAAACGAATGCATTTGTCGTCTATAAGTAAGTAAAAACTTACATAAAAATGATATCAATTATTTTTTTTTCAACTATTCTGAAGGTCACACATTTTTTATATCATTCAAAAATGTATAATATCTTAAAAAATTATATCATTCAAACAATATTTCATAGTTTGAAAGGTATAATATCTTAAAAAAAAATTTCAATTTATGTAAATAAATAAAAAACAAATTTATATCTATTTAATTTTTTTAATCTTTTTTTAGATATATATTTTTTTAGTTACTTAAATCACCTTTAAAAAATTAGAATACTTAGATATTGTAAAATACTCCATTTAAAAATAATTTGTTAAAACAAAAATAATATATTATAATAAGATATACGTTTATGTAAATTTTGGTAACATTTAATAAAAACGACTCAAATTCAAGTTCCAAAATCACAATTGAGCCTTTTAAAGTTTAATGCAATTTGCAACAATAAATATTCTTAACTATATAATGATAATGATGTTAATTTGTATATCATCAAAAAAAAACCTATAAGTATCTCTTTTTTTTAGAATTTCAATGAGCCAATACATTTAAACACAATTTATAAACAAAAACTAATGTACATAAGTAGTGTCTTTTTGGCAACACAAATAGTTAATGTAATTATCTTGTTAAATTGAAATCTTTATCTTTAGCATTATGATCCTTAATTGCTTTGAAATTGCAATAGATTCTTATACATTCAATGAAGTGGTGGTTAAGAATATTTATATTTCATTAATGATAAGCTAACTAAATAATCAGTAAAAAGAAATACTAAATAAAATCACTGCATTAATCTTTTTTTATCATTAATTATGTTAATTAATAGCCTCACTATTTAATAGTAGGAAAGAGATGGCTACCACTCACAACATAATTAATTAATTTTTTTTTTAAATGTGGGGTTACAATATCTAATCAAATCCTCCCACACATATTATTAACCAAAAAGATATTATTTGAAAGAAAATTGACATTTCATTTAAATAAAAAAATATTAAATATAGCTCACTTTTTATTTGATTTTTTTTTGTTTAAAATTAAATGTCACACTAATCACAATGTCTAGATGAAACTATCAATTTATATTGAAAAAAATACATTAATCACTATTTTAAAGGCTTCTCTTTTAAAATTAGGAATCACAAGTATTAATATTCAATATTAATTATAACAATATGACTAAAATTCATTTTGAAACCCTTAGATGATGATAATTAGATTAATTATTGTGATTGATGTTAAAAATAAAAGTGCATTTTTTAAAATCATAATAAAATACAATATAATGTATGGTAGAGAAATAGTTTATCCTTGATCATAATTCTCCATTAAATTGAAGGATTTGTATAGTTTATATAATGGTGTGCTCAATCCATGTGGGAAACATATAAACCCCACATACTTGCATGTGGTTGAGATGTTCAATTTCAACAATTAACAATAGTGACATATAAAGAATAATATGAAATTCCATTAATAAGATTAATATAAATCACTTTCAACCCAAGAATCATGCATTATTTGAACCTTTATTTCTCATAAAAATATATATTATAAAGGGGTTGCAATTTTTCTCACTCAAATAATAATTTCAATCTAATATTTTTCATTTATATTAAAAAAAAAAACATACTACTTTTCTTATTCTTGTAAAGGTTAACACAATTCTTATAGATTCTAGCTCATTATTTTTTTAACTTAAGGTTTTATTAATCAAAATTGAATAAGACATCTGTTCAATATATGTTAATTTTCTAACTTACACTAAATTAAACACATTTAATTACAATCATTTTGAAAATGGGTATTTTCTCAATTTTTTAAACAAATTATTATTATTATTATATTAATATGATAAAAAGAAATTAATACAAGGAAAGAACAAAAAACATCAAATTATGAAGAAAAAAATTCATGAAAACTAAATTAACTAAGGATTAATGCAATATGATTCATTGATTCAAAGTCTACTAAACATAGGAGAATGGAGATTCGAATTTTTTTAAACATTTTTTTATGTATATTTTAATTTTAAATAACCATAATTCACTATAATAAAGAAGAAAGTTATTTAATACTTCACTATACATTTGTACTTTATGATTTTTTTATAATATTTAAGGTTTTATTGTACTTTTAAACAAAGTTAAAGATTATATTTGGAAATTTTGTCATTTTCTCTCTTAAAGTAACGTTATTATTATTAGAATATGAGAAAAGACAAAACCCCATTAGATTAATTAATGGAATATTTTTGACATTCTTTGCCTTCCGAATTAATTAACTAAAAACTAAATGGTGAGTATTAATTTCTTTTTAAAACATTACCAATTTGACCTCTACTATCAATTATTGATATGGTTTGAAAATATCATTTACCACCCATGTGATATAAATTTATTTATCACATTTCAACTTGTAAGACCTAATCAAATTAATTGGTGTCTAATGTCTATGCAAGACTTTTTTAAATTGAAATTGTTGAATTTATACTATTTTTTTACAAAATAAGAAAATGTCGGCTAAACACTTCTCAATTAAACTCTTTTTTTTTTTTTTAAGAAATGATCATTCTAATATCTTTTATCACGATAATGAAACTTTTTATAAAAGAATTATGTTCATCTACTTTCATTCGCCTTGTTTTTCAATTTAAACGAAATTTTGTTTTTTTTACCTAAAAATATCATAAATTGACAAAAATTTAAGTTGAAGGGTCATCATATCATTAATAATTAGCGTCTTAATTGGTATAGTTTATGAAATTAGCCAAAATAGTCTATTAAATTATGTTTTAGTTATAAATTCCTTCAAGGCTTTGTATTGAATAATCTTGACTTAAAACAAGTTCGAATTTAGTTAAAAATTCATTATAGTTTTTGAAAGTTAAAAACGAGTCAAATAATTATACCACAACTTTACTTATAAGTTTATATTTTAGATATATTTGTGTATTTCAATTTTTTTATATTTAAAGTATAATATCGCAAAGTTACAAAATATTGAAATTTAATAAATTAACCTAATAAAGAGTCTTAAATCATAAGTTAAAACATTTTATTTCAAATAAAAATTTCATAAAGGGTCAAGGTTGCTCAATAAGAGAGGGACCATGATCGCGAGCCTAGATTGCCTCACTCTAGAGCCCACGACACGGGACGATGTTAAATTGTAAAGTAGAGAATCTCTCACTAGTCGGGAGGGACACACGTGGCATTTACAAGTGTGAAGTGGATGAGTTGGGTGCCACGTAACAATCTTTGACACGTGGTGTTATCCGATTTGTCGTTTGGCATGCATATGGATGGGACCATAGACTTTCATTTCATTTCAATTTTAATTTAATTGATGTTATTTGCTTACCCTCTAAAATCTTGCTTAAAAATTGACCATCACGTTAGTTTTGTCTTACCAAAAGCATCCAACGGCTATGATTCTTTCATATCCTCAATCGACGGCGGAAGATTGTTTGGTATCTAAATAGGCTGATCATCCCATGTGCAAACGTCCATGTCTGTAAAATGGACCGCTTAGTATGCCTTCTATCACGGTCAATGTGTCGGCGCTTTCATTTTTACAAGTGGCAGATGCAATGACACGTCAACATAGATGCTTACTAAGAGCTTGTTTGATAAAAAATTAGGTCATTTGTAATTACTAAAATGTCTCTATTTGTATACTTATCCCGTTTGTTGGTACATAATTCTCGAGTATCTCATTACCCGATTAAAATGTGAATTTATATTTATTATTTTTTAAATATATTAATATATATTAAAAACACAAATGAAAATATTAATTATATACATAATTAGGTTGTAAAAGTTTAAAAATTTATAAAAAATTTTTTATTATAAAAAGAATTGAATTTAAACAAAAACTAAAAAGAAGGGTGAAAACAAGTTGAAGTAATGTTGAACTTAAAGATGAAAAGTAAAGAGTGAGAACTAAAAAAGAAAAAAATTGAAGAGTAATGAGAAATTAAAAATAATGATCCATAGAGTGTGTTTGTCATATCCAATTTTTTTTTCTTTTAAATAAAAAAAAGACATGATATAAAATTTTGAAAAGTTATATAATATTAATATATTAAGATATCATGTTTGGGTTCATACATTTCATCGATTCTGATTGGGTAATATTTTCACACTTTATTCCCATTTCGATTTAAAATGCTTAAATCCGACCATCGAATACCGACGGTTATCAAATATACAAGTATCATTGTCATCCCTAATTATATAGATGAAATGATGGACGGTTGGATTTAAAAAAAAAAATTGAAAAATTGAAAAATCACCTCCACAAACAAGGTAATATATATTAAAGAGAGATGATCTCATGTTCTTTGAGGATGAGATATATTTAAAAAATATTTAAGGTGGACTTAAAAAAATAATGAATTTTTTTTTGAATAAAACTAATGAATAAAGATAAGTTTTAATATTTTTCTAATAATTAGAAAAATAAATAATTAATTATATTAAATTTTTGTAAGGAATTAGGGATAATGTCACATTTTTTTTATTTTTTTTTTATGGTGGGCTTCAACCCACCTAACCTGAACCCTTACAAAGATCCATACCTGGCGACAAAACAATTATATTTAAAAAAAAATATATATATTTTTTTACTTTTTTTCCCCTCATTTCAACTAAATAATCACTAAATCAAACAAATCCTAATTATTTTTTATATATATTTATGTTTTTTTATTATATATTATTAGGTTTGTGATGAAGTCTCGGCGGCATTTGCGGCTCATAAGAATTTAATTGGAGTGAAAGTCTAGAGAGAGATTTTTGAGGTGTCATAAATCTAGAACCTTATATTAATTTCGGCTTTTAATATAGTAAATAATATTACCTAATGAAGTGACTTTTCAATATCAATTTATTAGTAAAATATTCATATCACAATTAACCCAAAATCATATTACTTAATTATAAATTTGCAATTACCATTTTGTTTAATATTAAAAATTGACAAATATTTAAGTAAGAAAAGCATACAAAAGTATAAATTAATGTTTTATCTTTGAAAAGGGATGGATGACATATGAACATCACCCAAAACTTTATATAAATGGTACCAGCTAGTTTCATGATAAACTTATAGCTAAGCCCCACTATTATAATAATAATAATAATAACTCTCTATAATATTATTAGAAATTGCAAGTTTAGCCTAAAATTTATAAAGTGGCTCAAATATTTAGCACAAATTTAAGTTATTTTTTAATTAATTTATAATTAATATATTAAAAAGGATAATGACTTTAAGAAAATTAATAAGATGTAGATGCAAAAGATATAACAAAATGAATACTTCAACCATTTTAATAGAAAAAAAAATTTAATTTAAATTTTCCCTTTAAATATTTCAAAATCTTATTATATATTTATTTGGCCAAATATGAAGGCCTTTTCTTTATATATATTATTGTATCTTTTAAAACCCATTAATTTTATCTCCTTTTAATTTTTACTTTATTTGTTTTTTCTTTAGAAAAGTCAGACATCCAAATTTATCAATAAAAACGACATAGTTGAAGCTTTTATTTTAACAGTCGATAAAAGTGCATTTATATATAAGTATATTACCGACACTTAATTAAACTTACAGAAACAAGCGTCGGTAAAGGTGCATGCATATATTAAGCGCCGGGAATTGTTTGGAATAAAGGGAAAAACTATTATAAATATAAAATTTTAAAAAATGCAAGCAGGAAGCATATATATCCCTTTGTGTGAAATGTTATTTTGATTATTTTTAGTTAATTGCAAAAGTGACATGATTTATTTTATTTAATAAAATGGTTAATATATACCTCATTTGATTAATTACAAAAACTTTTTGTTTATTCTTAAAATTAGTTTTTAATTAAAAAAATATTACATAGTTATAAAATTTAATTCAAAAAAATTATTATTTACATAAAATAAATATTTCCCAAAAATCCATATTATTATATATATTTGAAAAGAGTAATGATAGGTAACTTTTTTTTATTTAATAATTTATAGCGGGTAAGGAAGCCATTTAAATGTATAAATCAATCTAAATTATGAGTACAAACTTAAATTTTAAAAGTGTTTATTATTTCTTTTATCATGTATATGTTGATTTTTTTTTAGATTATATATGTTGTAACAGAAATACATAATGCTCACAATAAAATAAATTTTGATGTGATTCACCGATGTAAAATTTAATTACGTCTATCAGAGAAAAAGGATATTATTTAAGAGATCAAAGCAGAGATCACATCATATTATAATAGGGTTATAAATGGGTCAAAACCGAGAGTAAAAACTCTCGGTAATGACCCTATATCTCTCGGACCCTCGGTAATGACCTAATACCGAAGGTTTGAGTAACTCTCGCCATTCCTTGGTATTGGCACTTTCGGTAAATATAATTGGGTGTTATCGAGAGATATCATAGATTTTTCGGTTTAGATACCCGAGAGAAATACCGAGAGTTAATTGGAAAACTTTTGGTTTTTCTTGAAAGAGAAAACGAGAGTTTTCCATATAACTATTGGTTTTTCCCTTTACAAAAAACCGAAATCTTTCCAATTAACTTTCGATTTTTTCTTTTCAAAAAAACCCGAGAGGTATATAAAAATCTCTCGGTTTTTCCCTTTCAAGAAAAACCGAAAACTTTCCAATTAACTCTCGGTTTTTCCTTTAAAGAAAAAAACCGAAAGATTTCCATACAACATTCGGTTTTTCCTTTTCAAATAAACCCGAAAGGTATATGAAAAATTTTCGGTTTTCCCCTTCTAGAAAAACCGAAAGTTGTCCATATAACTCTCGGTTTTTCCTTTTCAAATAAACCCTAGAGGTATATGAAAACCTTTCGTTTTTTTCCCTTTCAAGAAGAACCGAAAGCTTTCCATATAACTCTCGATTTTTCTTATTCAAATAAACCTGAGAGGTATATGGTAAACTCTCGGTTTTTCCATTTTCAGAAAAACCAAAAATTTTCCATTTAACTTTCGGTTTTTCCCTATAAAATGTACAAAATAGGCCGATTGTTTTGTGCGCAACCAAAACTTATTCAGCCAAACCAATATATACAAATAACATTCATAAACCAAATGACCATTATCATTCCAAAATTCTAAACCAAACCAATCATCCAAACAATCTGTTATCATTCGAATTAAAACATACTCAATCATTCATAAACCTGTTATCAGTCGAAACAACCAATCAAAACGTACTAGAATTAGCTGGTGAGGGAAGGGGGAGGTGGTTGATATTGCCTCATAAACATTTCAAAATTTTCCATTCTTGTCCTCATTTCTAGTTTTTTCGCTTGCATTTCATTAATTGTTCGAGTTCTTTCTTCATCCTTTTTTCCAACTCATCCACTTTCATCGCTAATCTTTGATTCTCCTAAAAAACCGATCGGTAGATCGTTGTGAATTATTTTCACTTCGATGATTCTATCGAAAGTGTGTGGGTCGGACGCCTGATCCCATACCGATCACTACCCCATGCTTTTGGCGTCCGAACACTCTATCCGTCAAGTCAAAGTTAGATATATCCGGTTCATTGCTTCTTACCTCCTCCATCTCCGTCTGCACATTTGAAATAAAATTTCATTTATATAATAAGCTAGATTTATGTAATTTATTTAAATTCAATTAACTTACAATTTACTCTTTCGCTCTTTCGTCCGGGATGGGGGTTGGGTTTTCTTTCGTAAGTTTTGGGGTACGGATCCTTTTGAATACTTCAACGACAAAGGGGGTTCGTCCTATTTCAAGAATCTATTGAAATAAATGATTTATAAAATTAATAACATTATTTATATTAATTTATTAAAAATAATGAATAATGCACATACCAAGTCTTCTTCCACTTGAGAAAACGGTCTACTTCTAATATGATGTGGGAATTTCAGCTTATTCCTGTTAAAAATATTGGTACGACTGTTATTCTGTATTTAAAATAAAAAATGAAGTTAGAATAATTGATATAAGATTTTATTTGAATTATGAAACCGTACCTTAAATTTATCCGTGAAGTAATGGTTCCGACACACGAACTCCCAATCATCTCGATTATATATAGTCTCGTGGGGGATTGACGAGTACCACCGCCTCGTCTCCTTGATGAATGTGGATATAATTACTGTTCAATCCGAGCGCCATCTATCCCATATCTGTTTGGCGTATGCCAATCCGGTCGCTCGATATTGATCAATAGAACCATTAGTACATTCGAACGGATCTTGAAAAAAAATCATTCAAATGTTATAAAAAAATATTGAATGATTAATGTATAGTTAAGTAATTATTACCGTCATAGCAATCCAAAGTGAATCCAATTGGTCAACACTTAATGCTTTCCACTTCAGGAGACGGCGTGAGACAGTTGAGGGGTCCCGCACAATCGACCCCAAATGTCTAGACCACATTTTTCTTCCATCGCCGCCACCAGGCCTCCCATCTACATCTCTAAAAGTCAGAGCAATCTTTGTCCCCAGTGGTCTCCTAGATAGCACAATATTCTTGTTCTTCTCCCGTCTCTTGCGGACGGTAGATTCTTCAAAATTATCAAATTCATAATTATATGTAAATTAATACAAACAATAACTAAGTGTAAACATGTTACATGTTGATGATGAGTCGGGAGTGGAATGGTGCTCATGATCCTCCTCGTGAGCATCCTCGTGGTCCTCCTCGTCATCCCCCATTGATGCAAACATACTCTCAATAAATTCAAAATAATTAAAATTAACGCCAAAACATGATTAAATAATTAATTAGAATAATTATTGTAGTAATTAAACCCCCATTAATTAATATAAATGGCAAATAAATAAATAAATTTGAGATAATGTTGTATTCATTTTATCTTAAATTATTTCAAGGCGTCAAAAGAAATTAAAATAAATAATTTATGATAAATGTTGTATATATTTTATCCCAAATAAATTATTTATAAAATCCCCTAAAATATAAAAAAATAAAAAAATAGGAAAAATAAATATTATGTCTATTTAAAATATTTTGTAGGATAAAAATAAAACCAAAGGAATGAAAGAAAATCAAGTTCCAAAAAGCCCTAAGGCTGAAAAGGAGCATAGTTTGCTACAACCAAAATCGGGAGAATTCAGTGCAGCAGACCTCACAGCCATCGGATGAGCGCCCAGACTTCATCCAACAAGTAATAGAGGACCACGTAGCCCGCTGCAACAAAAGAGAAGCGCTTTCGCGCAATACTAGATCAACTAACGCGTGCCTCACACCTTTAGCCCAAACACGAACGAAACTCTCAGCCTAGACGAAATGCCTAGACGCCCGCACTTTGGCTAGAAATGATGCCATTTAGGACTCCCATAGCGCTCAAACGCGAAATAAGCAAACGATGTCGTTGCCACCCCACTTTGTCTTCTTCCTCGCGACGAACAACATGATGAATGGACGAAATCTTTGATTTCTCAAAGATAGAACTCCGACGTTAATCCACCAAATTGACTGATTTAAAACTTGGAATAATCACCCCGGTGATCATTTCACCTACGATTATAGGAGTAATCATGTCTTATAATGATCAACTGGGTGAAGAACAAAAAAAAGGTCATTAATGACATTTTTACATTTGTTCTACTTGTTCGATCAACTGACCTAAGGGATTATAAATACTCCTTTGCGTAACTGAAGGCAAGGAAAACGATCCCAAGCCATCAATCAATCTCATACAAATCCACCATAAAAAATTTCAAGCCTTTCTTGAAAATTTTAAAACTTTGTATAAGGCTGTAAAACTTGGATTTGGGCATTTACGAAGCTTCTAAAAGAGTTCAGAAGTATTCTCCAACTCACAATAAACTTCCAATCAAACTGTAATTCAATTTATAAGTTCAAATTGAAATTTTCACATTTTAGTTCGACCTGTTTTATATATTGTTTGATTGTTTAATTTCTTGATTGGAAAACGATCCTAAAATAATTTACAAGTTTTTTGTCGAAACCAATTTGAATCAATCGATCTAAATTGAAAGTACCCAACTTTCATTTTGAAAATTTCAAAATTAGGTTTTTGTTTTTAAGTTCTTGAGTTCTAACTCAAGAACAACAACCCAAAAATATTTCCAACACGTTTCTAAGGATGTTAAGAGTATATTCAGACCAATTTCAATCCTATGAAGTATATGGAAGCTATTGAAAAACTTCTTACACTTCATTAAACCTTAAAAAATCAAAAACACGTTTTTTCTTTAAAACCTTTTGATTTAAAAGGAACATCATCCCGATCAAATGATACATCGGGATGAATCGGATGATGTTATAAATGATCGTTTGAACTAGACGAAGCTCTTCATGCCTTTGGATCGAAGGATTATGGCACTAATCAAAATCATCAAACATGTAGTTTGATGTTCTTGACGTTCGACTGAGGGCTCGACCTAAGTTCGATTTTTGACCGAGAAAATCGAACCCATCGCTACACCCGACCGAGGAATCCCACACCCAACCAAGATATTTTTACTTGGGTTTGATTTTCGACCAAGAAAACAAGCCCGACATGGTTTTCGATCAAGGATTTCTAGTCCCGACCGAAAACTTCCTGCACCTCGACCGAGAGCTCCCCGTAGCCGACCGAGGATTTCTAGCCTGACTGAGACTTTCCCGCACCTTGATTGAGAGTTCTTCGCATCTGACCGAGAGGTCTTGACCTAGGACAGAGGGGTTGTAACCCGAGACCGAGTCCTAGGGTCTGTTTGTTTGGATTTTTAATTCAAAAATATTTTTTTTAATTAAAATCCCTAAACCATTTTATAAAAATATGAAAATATAGTAAAAAACATCAAAATATTTTTAGAATATTTTCATAAAAAATATATTGATAAAGGTCCGTTTGGAATTTATTTTTAAATTCTAATGTTTTAAACTGATATTTTTCAAGTATTTTACTCAACAATTGTTTACACCAATTGCAGGTACCATAATTTAAATATCATTCTATAATTTTAAATGTAAAAAAAATTGTGCACTCTAGAACTTACAAAATAATTAGTTAAATAAAACGTAATAAAACCAATTTTTCAAAAGCCAAGATTTTAGAAAGTAGAGACCGTTTTTAACGAGTACAGATGATATAGTGTGAAAACTCTTTCGCGAGTATCACCAAACACCGAACTTAAAGAATCTCTGGTCAAATATACGTTTGTATACGTACACAAGACGTTTTATTGATTTTGAATTAAAAATAAATTGGCGTCTCTTTCATCAAATAGATAATCTTTTAAATTAATTATTTTAAATGCATGTATCTTTAACCAAATTGTAACTTGATTATTTTAAATCTAAAAGATTGTTTAAATTTGATCATAAAATTATTTATTGCTATAATTAATTTTAAAATGTCTAAAACATATTTTTATAAATCTTTTAAAATAATATTTTATTAAAAAAGATTCTTGACACATAAACCAAAGTTGAAATTTCTCGAACCTCGAGCTTTTCTAAGACAAAGAATTTTCGGGATTACAAACCCCGAAGTTTGATTGTTTGCAATTGTATTAGTCGCCTTATGGCGTAGATCTCTCGAATCAAGGGCAAACATAATGTCTTCCAGATTTACTATATCTTCTTGCATTTGTCGGTTAAACAAATGTTGCTTCAAAATCAACTTGTTGATGACCGACTTTGTCATGTAGATGCTCTCCAATCTCAACCATAACATAATGACTTTCTCCTCCTTTGAGACATTGTTGGTGTCGTAATGTACAAGATACAATGTAACTGTTGAATGTGTCTTCTCGTCCAGAATGATCATCTCAACAGTTACTTTTGTTCATCTCGACAACTTTAGTGCCCCTACAAGTCCGGTTGTTTCAGTAAAACCTGCATCTTGATCTGACATAAACTGACAGTTATTTCTCTTTGTCTTGTCGATTTTAAGGCTTACTGTTGCCATCTCAATTGAAAGAGAAGATAATATTATTAAACCAACTATGATACTAGTTTATTGTAACATAAATACGAGAGATGACATAAACAATAAAATGACACAAATTTTAATATGGTTATCAAAATAAAACTTAGTTTTTTTTTATTCAATATTTATTTTATTTGTAACAAAAAAAATCCAAAGTTACTCAACACATAATTAAAATATTTCAGGGTTATTTTTATTTAATTTCATATACAAATTGTATTTTTTATTCATTAATTAATTAAAATTTATTTTATGAATCATGATTTAAATAATTTAATCTTAATTTAAATAATTCCCTAAATCATTATAAGGTTTGATATATATAACAAATAAAAAAATTAAAAGTCATTATCCTACTAAATAAAATGTAATAACAATACAATTAAATATTTACATATATAAATAATTTGTAGAAACCATAATTAAAAATAAAATAATTGAAAAGAGAGTCCTAACTACCTTAACAAAATAGTTGGTGCTGTCGCATCGTATGATAATATAAATATTGACAGTATGTAATAAAGGCTACTTATACTATTATAGTTAGAAAATGACAAATGTAAATAAAGGTATTATAAGTAATGACATTAATTTTTAATAAATGTTATAAGATAATTTATTTAATTAAGATATATAATAAAATGTTTGACTGTTTAAATTAATTTATTAATACTCATCATTATGAATTAATCACCTAGAAAATTACTTATTCATGTAAATTTTTAATTTTTTTACTTATAGAATAGTTTGAATGAGAGTTAATTTTACTTTATCTTTGAAGAAGTGGAAGAGGCATTTCAGTAAATTAATTAAAAAGTGAGGAATAAACTACTAATGTTATCTTCACATCTTTTAAAAAAGTATTTACCCATTAAATTAAAGGAATCAATCTCCAGCTACTTTATCTCTCCGAGGGTAAGTTTGTTCACCTTCAAAATAAGTAATATATTTTTAATTCTTCAAATTATTTGAAAAAAATAAATATTTTTTTAATACTAAGAAAGTCACTTGTACAATGGAAAAAAAACCGAATTAATCATACAATGTCATATGATATAAGTAGCCATAACCTAGTTGAAAAAACATAATAATGTACAAGTGTAAGGGTGGTCACCGATGAGTTATCAATCTAACTTTATAGTTTGTTTTTAATAAATTTAAATATAACCTTCCTTCAATTTTTCTATTTAAAATTTTGAAATTTAATATAATTTTATTTCAAATTAAAACGTTTTAAATAAAAATTTAAATTAACTGATTACCTTAATGGGTTAATATCCCAAATTATATATTTTTTTCCAAATGAATTTAAATGTTAAACTCTCTTAAAAAAACATAAAAACAAACAATTATCTATTTTTTTTAGAACGTTGGTTTCGCTCCTCATTTAGAGTGCGACTAATTCCTGCGGGTTAAACACATAATATAAAAACACTTGACCGGGATCGAACGGACTCAAACCCATAAACTCAGTGAGGCTGAGAATATTTACCTCTTTTTGCCGTTATGCACTAAAAGATTGGATCTAGTTTTCCTTTTTAACTTATTCATAAAGAACCATTTGATTGAGTTAATTTATTTTGTACAAATGAATGTAATTATGTGGGGGGGACAAAATAGATGAATCAAACAAGTATGTCTTTCTTCTTGACACGCGCGCATGCATATACAGAAAGATGACAAAGTATAGAGTAGAGAGAGAGTATAGTTAACTGTTAAAACTACCACCAGTTATGGTCAATTTATAAACCCTAAAAATTTGAACTTCTCCGTAAAATAAGTAATTAGGCAGACATAACGCCCAAATGGGCCCATCATGTTTAGTTTAATCACGCCTTTTTATCCGCCTTCTTCTTCCTATATATACTTTCCCTTCATTCATAACTTCTTCTTCAACCTCAGATCACTGAATATTGAAGAAACACAACAATGGCTGCAATTTACCCTAATCTCTCTCTTCCCCTCCTCCTCTTACTCTCTCTTCTCTTCCCATCTCTCATTTTCAGCTCAACCCTTCAAAACCCAGATCTTGTCGTTCAAGAAGTCCACAGGTTTCAATTTTTTTTTTTTTTTTACGTGATTCGGGTTTGATTCTATTTAGAACGAGTTAAATTGAAGTGGGTTCACTTTAGTTTCCAACATTTTTTTAAAAAGTTATATAAAAAAATAGATCTTGTAGCCAAAATATTTATTAAAAATTTGTTAATGTCATTGGGGGCTTTATATTAAAGTGGGGGTTTAAAAAGTAATATATTTTATTTTCTTATCTTAACTTTTTTTTCAACAGGAAAATAAATGAGTCTAGGAGGAACCTAGGGTACCTTTCATGTGGGACCGGTAATCCAATTGACGACTGTTGGCGGTGTGACCCAAACTGGGAACAAAACCGCCAACGGTTAGCCGACTGCGCAATTGGGTTCGGTAAAAATGCAGTCGGTGGTCGTGACGGTAAGATCTACGTAGTAACTGACTCTGGTAACGATAATCCGGTAACTCCAAAACCCGGAACCCTAAGATACGCCGTGATACAAGAAGAACCCTTATGGATCATATTCGCACGTGATATGGTAATCCAACTCAAAGAAGAACTTATTATGAATTCGTTTAAGACAATTGATGGTCGTGGATCAAGTGTTCATATAGCGGGTGGTCCATGCATTACGGTTCAATATGTAACGAATATAATCATACATGGGATTCACATTCATGATTGTAAACAAGGAGGTAACACAATGGTTAGAGATTCCACGAAACATTTCGGGTTTAGAACTTTGTCGGATGGAGATGGGGTTTCGATATTCGGGGGTAGCCACGTTTGGGTGGATCATTGCTCGTTGTCGAATTGTCGAGACGGGTTAATCGATGCAATTCATGGCTCGACCGCGATTACAATCTCTAACAATTACATGACGCATCACGATAAGGTTATGTTGTTGGGACATAGCGATTCTTACACGCAAGATAAGAATATGCAAGTTACTATCGCGTTTAATCACTTCGGGGAGGGGTTAGTACAAAGAATGCCGAGGTAAATATATAATTTTATTAATACAAAAGTTTATAAAAGTATAAATTGATATTATATAAAATAAAAATGTTACTAAAATTGCAGATGTAGGCATGGATATTTTCATGTGGTGAATAATGACTATACCCATTGGGAAATGTATGCCATTGGTGGGAGTGCTGCCCCTACAATCAATAGCCAAGGCAATAGATTTCTAGCTCCTGATAATAGATTTAGCAAAGAGGTCAGCTTATATTATTTTAATTATTTTAAATTTCATTCATAATATTTTAAATAATTTCAAGGGTAAAATGGTCATTTTGCTATCAAATAATCAATCAAAGGTATAGTGAATTTTTTCTTTTTAGCAAAAGTCAAGGGTGTGGTTTTGATTTTGTACCTATTGAAATCTAGACCATATAATTCAACTTTTTTTTAATGCATTAAAAAGTAAAAGAGAAGGAAAGGATGTGGATGGTAATTATTTAGATGTTGAAATATGTTGCACCCCATGGTGTGCTAAACTTTTTGCTTTTTTGTTTTGTTAGGTGACTAAATACGAGGATGCACCCGAAAGCGAATGGAAAAATTGGAATTGGAGATCTGACGGAGATTTAATGATGAACGGTGCGTACTTTACCCAATCGGGTGCGGGTGCTTCATCAAGTTATGCTAGGGCTTCGAGTTTGGGTGCGAGGCCATCATCCTTAGTGGGAACAATAACTTTGAATTCTGGTGCATTGAATTGTCGAAAAGGATCACGTTGTTGATCATTAAAGGCCTAATGGGAAATCTTTTATCATATTTGTTTTTTTGGAATATGGTGGTGCTTTAGATTATTATTTTACTTTTTTTTGAAGTGAAAAAATGGTGGGAAAAGAGGAGGGAACAAATAGTTCAAATTTAAAGAGTTGGGGAGGTTTTTTTTTTCACTTTTTACTATCATTTCGTTTTAACTTTTACACTTTTGTTGTTCAAAATTACAACCTCGACCTGTTATTCCTTTGCCTACAATGTATTGCTGGTGGGGTTTTAGTGAAGACATGTTTGGAAGCGTTGATTATCATAATATATATATGTTTACTTTTTACCCTTCTTTCTTTATGTACTTAGAGTTATTTTACTTGAAATGTAATTTATAACACCTAAATCAATTTAAGACATTGTTAATAAGAATTTGTTCATATCATTTGAAATAAATAAGTTTATTTGATAATAATGTAAAAAAAATTATGTTAATTGATTCTGAAGTCAATTAATATATAGTGTAACTTAGGAATGCAAATGAGTCAAGTCGCTCGCGAGCTTGATCAAAACTCGACTTGAGTTTAACTTTAATTTGACCAAGTTCTAGTCGAGCTCGAGCCGACTCGATTAATATTTAAGTCGAGCTCATATAATACTTGATCGACAACTTTTCGAACTTTTTCGAGCCTGATAATAAATAATATATATTTTTATTTAATTTAATATTAACACATAAAATTTAAAATAAATATTTGAAAATTTAATTTAATTCAAGTTTTTCGAGTCGAACAGAGCTCGTAGGTAAATAATTGAATCGAGTTCGACTCGATTAGTAAGTATTTTTAGCTCGACTTGAACTCGAGCTCGAACGGGTTCTTGAGCTCAGCTTGACTCGTTAGCAACACTCTAACTATTAGACTATAATCAAGATGTGAGTTTTCCATAGAGAATATGAATATCGGTTTTTGTCATAGGTTGAACAATCCAATTCATTTTATATATATTTTATTTCTCGAAATGTGTACATTCAATGATAGGATAAGACAATCATCAAGATTCGACTTGAAATGTTATTCCAAAATGAAGAAATTACAAGAAGGATGTAAGATAGATTAATAAAAACAAATGAGAATCTTAAAGATAAACATAAATGAAATGAAAAGATGATTAACTTATAAGAGGATATGGACAAAAGAAAGAAAAGACACAAAAGGAGACAAAATAAAGGGTCTCAAGAGGTGTGACAACAAAATAATATCAAATTTTATTTTTAATATAGAAAGAAAGTATCATGGAATAAAAAAATGTACAATTAATGTTAATGGAATATAATATAATTATATTATTTAAAATGGTGAAGAACCCAATACTTATACATAGAGCCAAACAAATTAAGTTTGATTTAAAAAATTCAAAACAATAAAAAAATTGATTAAACAACATAAATAATTTGTTGGAGCCAAATATCCTAAAATGAGATAAACTTAACGTTTAAAATAGAATCAAACAAAAGTAAGTTAGATGATATTCCTTAAGCTATCATGTCATCATCACCCTACCATATATATATTTTACTTTTTTTTCTTCTTATTTCAATGAATTTCATTATACAATATTATCAATAATATTAAATAAATGATCATAACAATCGAGATATGTGCTAACTAACCCAAGAAAAATAAACTCCGGTCATGAATTTTAGTTTAGTTAAATGAAGACTTCCGAAGTTAAAACAAGCCACCGCTATAAAAGTTAGAAACAAATTAAAATGTTTTATCTTAATAAATATGTAGGGTTATTTAATGTCTAGTCTATTTTTAAAAAATAATATACAATTTTGTCACATTCATAAACTAATTAAGGCTGAAAACAACATTTCATAAAATAAAATAAAGAAAACCAACTGCCGGTTGAATCTTCCTATCTTGATTGAATTTTTAGATATGTGGTTGAAAATGAAGGGCTATTTTAATTATTTGCCTTTCTTCTTTAGATATTGGGACCAAAAGCACATGCATTACTTCTTTTCATGGAGTTGTCAAATAAATAAACATCTACCCCCTTCATCTTTGACTTTGACCAGAATTTTACCCCAATTTTAATCATATTTCAATATATAAAAATATTTTTATTTTTTTAATCTAATAGCTAATTTTTTAAAGTAGGAAACTAAATAACTAACCCTAGTGATCTTTTGGTCTATTAAATACCGACTTTTACCATTTGAATTATCGACAGTCAGTCTATAATAAAGTTAGTTAAACAGTCTATTAGAGTCTATTAGGGTTATTCTCATTATAATAAAAATTAATTAACTAGACTATATTATATTTGTTAAAAGTAATATATGTTATCAAAATAACATAAAATACAATTTTTTTTTTTTGACGACAAGTGTACCTAAACTTCGATGTTCAAACTTTTTATTAGGATAATCTCTTAAACAAGACTATGTCGCTTAAATTATAAATGATAGGTTTATTTTAGATAAACAAAAATAATATTATATATATTAACTTTTTTCAAGAATAAATTTTTATTTTTTTACAAGATATCTTGTACAAGTGGGTGTCAATTTGGGCCAATTATCTCAAATATAAACATTATACCTAAAAGGGTAAGTTCAATATTCATATTGGGAAACATTATTGTAATTAATTTGCATGCTATATTCAATAATTCATTTTCAGCTATTTTTTTTTTGTATTCATTATATTATATACAAAAACTTCTTTGTTCTATCACAATTGGGAAATCCAAATTTAGATGGTTACCAAAAAATAATAGGCCTAATAAGTGTGACAATGACCACAAAGACAAAAAATAGGGTATACAAAACAATTAGAATTTAATTTCATTGACCATGAATACTAACCGAAATCACAGTTGGACTCATAATAATTAATAATAAAAATAAAATTAGTATATAAAATATAAATATTTGAATTGTAGTGGGTTATAAATAGTTGTTTTTACACACAAAAATAAAAATATATATATATATATAAATTTAATGACATATGTGAATAAAGATGCTTTATGAAAATGAAGCTTTTTAATTTTACCAACTTGTGCCTGACCAATTATGAGGAATTAACATATGGTTAGATATTATTTCAATGTTTTATCAGCCATATATATGAGATGTTGTTATTGTCATTAATTTTATTGCCCATTTCTTTGAAGAAAATATCATAAAATTTTATGGTAAGTCAAGTGCCAAGATGATGGCAACTGCTTATTAGTGACGATTTGATGTTGGGAATTTAATAAATAAATAAAATGTAATCTATCTATATAGTAAATAACATAATTTTCTTTTTAACCATAAAACAAAGTTTGAATTAATCCGATAAATCGAGAAGATCGCTACATAATTGTGAAAATGTATCGTAAATCTCTTCCGATCATAAACTATTTGAAATCTACTCAATCATATGTAATCACCAGAAATTAAAAGTAAACAAACAACAAACTCACAATCACATAAATCATCCTTAGTCCCTTGTAACTCAGAATACCGGATAGAGAGATGGTCGATAATAATTTCGGTATTTCAGATTCTGGTGAAATTTGAATGCAAACTAATGCAAATATATGATATTTTTAGTTTTAAAAAATTGTTGCCTAAATTATTAATGAAATTAAAATAAAAGTTTTTTTTATATAATTTGGAGCATGAAGTTGACCGTTAAAATTTTACGATTTTATACGATTTTACATTAAAATAGTAAATTTATACTTATATATTAAAAATTATTATTTATTAAAATAAATAAATTAATATAATTAATTTTATAAATATAATTTTTATAGTGTCATTTATTTATTATTATTATTAATTGATTAATTATATATATTAATTGTTAACGTATAAAATACTTAGTTATGTATATAAATAATAATAATTTATAACTAATATTTTTAAAATTAATTTTTTACCTTTTATAAGTAGATTCTTCGTTTAACGAGTTTAAAATTGACTAACAATTTTAAGTAAACCATGAGTGTTAACTGTTTTGGTTTGAAATCTGGACCGTCGAGTGAAATGAAATTACTGATAGCCCAATTACATAGGGGTGAGCAAACGGGTAAACCCAACCCGTATTACCTAACCCATATTCAACCCAAATTAAATTTACCCAACCCATAATTCAACCCATATTATTTACTAATATGTGTTGGGTATGGGTTGGGTTGAGTATGGGTTGGGTAACCCAAATTATTTTATTTTATTTTTTTATTTAACATGTATTTGATTCATTTAACACATTTTTATTCGTTTAACACGTTTTGAAATGTTTAACACGTTTTTTACGTTTTTGACATTTTAATACGTTTTCACACGTTTAATACGTTTTTTCACACGTTTAACACATTTTTGGCACGTTTAACACATTATGACACGTTGAACACGTTTTTCATGTTTTTGGCATATTTAACACGTTTTTAACACGTTTAACACGTTTTTCACGATTATGACACGTTTTTCATGTTTTCGGGCACGTTTTGACACGTTTAACATGTTTTTCATATTTTTGACACGTTGAACACGTTTCACATGTTTTTCATGTTTGGCACGTTTAACACGTTTAAACACGTTTCACACATTTTTGACACGTTTAACACGTTTTTTATGTTTTCGACACGTTTAATATGTTTTTCACACGTTTAACACGTTTTTGACGTGTTTTCACATTTTCGACACGTTTATTACGTTTTTCACACGTTTAACATTTTTTGGCACATTTAACACATTTTGACACGCTGAACATTGTTTTCATGTTTTGACATATTTAACACGTTTGACACGTTTTTCACGATTATGACACATTTTCACGTTTTGGCACGTTTTGACATGTTTAACATATTTTTCATATTTTTGACACGTTGAACACGTTTTCACATATTTGTCACGTTTTTGGCACGTTTAACACGTTTTGACATGTTTCACACGTTTTGACACGTTTCACACGTTTTCCACATTTTTGACATGTTTTGACACGTTTAACATGTTTTTGACACGTTTTTCACGTTTAATATGTTTTTCACACGTTTAACACGTTTTTGACACGTTTAACATGTTTTGACATTTTTAACATGTTTTTGGCACGTTTAACACATTTTGACACACTGAACATTGTTTTCATGTTTTGACATGTTTAACACGTTTAACACGTTTTTGACACGTTTTTCACGATTACGACACATTTAACACATTTTGACACATTTTTCATGTTTTTGGCATGTTTTAACACATTTAACATGTTTTTCATATTTTGACACGTTGACACGTTTTTTTATGTTTTTCATGTTTTTGGTATGTTTAACACGTTTTGACACGTTTTCCATGTTTTTTTGCACATTTGACATGTTTAACACATTTTTGACACGTTTAACATGTTTCTCACATTTTAACATGTTTAACACGTTTTTCACACATTTGACGTGCCAAAACGTGAAAAATGTGTTAAACGTGCCAAAAACGTGTTAAAACTTATCAAAATGTGTTAACGTGCAAAAAACATATTAAACATGTAAAAAATATGTTAAACGTGTTAAAATGTCAAAAACGCGTTAAACGTGTGAAAACGTGTTAAAATGTCAAAAACGTGAAAACATGTTAAACGTATGAAAAACATGTTAAACGTGTGAAAACATGTTAAACATATCAAAAACGTGTTAAAATGTCAAAAACGTGCCAAAAACGTAAAAAAAAATGTGTTAAACTTGTCAAAAATGCGATAAACGTATTAAACATGTCAAAAACGTGTTAAACGTGTCAAAAACGTGAAAAATGTGTTATTAGTGTGAAAACGTGTTAAACATGTCAAAAATGTGAAAAACGTGTTATTTGTGTGAAAACGTGTTAAACATGTCAAAAACGTGTTAAACGTGCAAAAAAAACGTGAAAACGTGTTAAATGTGTGAAAAACGTGTTATAAGTGTGAAAACGTGTGAAAACATGTTAAAAATATTAAAAACGTATTAAACGTGTGAAAAACGTGTTAAACGTATGAAAAACGTGTTAAACATGTGAAAAACGTGTTCGACTTTAAGTTGGAAGATGATTAGTTTATATTTGATTAATATTAGAGAAATAAATTAAATTTATATAATTTGGGTAATTTGGGTAACCCTAACCCAACCCAAATTAAACCCAACTCATACTCAACTCAACCCATATTCAACCTAACCCATATTAATCAACCCAAATTAATATTTTGGGTTTGGGTTAGGGTTGGGTTTAGGTAAACCCAAATTATGCTCACCCCTACAATTACATTTCTAACTATTTGTCAACCAGCCCAGTAGTAATTTAGAGCAGCCCAATTCCAATCTTATTACAAGGCTTATACGTTTGATACTTAAGCGCCCATGACAGTTTCCAGCCCAGTAATTATGACAAGGCCAATTTTATTATTGGGTTAGTTCGTTTGATACTTAAGAGCCCAGGTCCGTTTGTTACTGAGATAATTTTACGTTGTAGTTAAATTCGTAATTTATTTCTCTAAACAAATTATTTTTTAAAATGTTTTTATATTGTCTAATTTGAATGAGTATCTAAGATTAAAACAATTATTTTAAAATACCCAATACCATCTATAAGTTGATTTAGGCCTTGTTTGGTTTGAGATATATTTTAATAACTCAAACAAAATGAAAAGTCATTTCACTTTTTTTATAAGAGTAATGATAGGGGAGTTAAATATTTGTAGCGTGGATTGCACATGTCACCTTATAAATATGACGTGTATCAATTTCTCTCTCATTTTTCATTTTACATTTTACCTAAGCTTATTTAATAATTTCTCTTTTTTCAATTTTTTATTATTAAAAAAATTATTTAATAATTTTTCACTCCTTATTTTTTATTATAACATTATTATAAATATTTATTTCATTTGAAATTGAATTAATATTAAATAAATTCTTAATTAGTAAAATGATTTAACTTAAATTATAAATTACTAATATACAAAATAATTAAAACTCAAAATACTAATATTTAATCTAAATAAAAAAAATATATATTATAGTATAAAATAGAAGTTTTAATAATATGTACTAGTTGAATTAAATTTTTAATTTAAAATATGTGAAAATGAAATATGAAAAATAAATAGACTTTTAAGGAAAAATAAAAGAGAGAAATAACATTAATATATATATATATATATATATTTATAATTTAATATATATTTTTTAAAAATATATATTTATATATTTAAAAACACGTAAAATAATTAATTAAATTAAAAATTAATTGATATTTTTTATATTTAACTTCTTATTATATTTCACTCTATATATATTTTAGATTTAATATATATTTATTAATTTATTAATTTTTTAAGTTATTATTTTTAAAACTATATAAATTAATTAATTTAAATATATAAATACAAATAATAATGAAATTAATAGATAAAAAGAAAAAATATATAAATGAAGAGAAGAGAGAAAATATTAATAAATAAAAAAATAAACAAATAAATATTTAAAATTAAGTTTAGTTATCAATCCTAATCACCCCTCCCTCCACGTCATTTGCTCGTCATTTGCTGTACTTTTCTTATAAATTTTTTTTTCTATCCTTACTCTTTTTATAATCACATTATTTAATTTATTAATTAAAATACTAAAATATTATTTATTTTAAATTATTATTATTTATTTTATTTATATATATAAATACCTTTAAGGTGTGTTTGATGAGGAGGAATTGACATTGGAATTCTAATTCCAATTATATGAGAATTGGCATTAAATTACAATTCAATTTCTATATTTGGAAAAATTATAAAATTGTAATTCAATTTCAATTCATATGTTTGGGAAAATGATAGAATTGTAATTTAATTTCAATTCCTATGTTTGTAAAATAAAATATCGGTTTAAAATGTTAACTTCTTAAATATGTTTTCACGTTTTTAGCACGTTTAATACGTTTTTGACATGTTTAACACATTTTAACATGTTTAACACGTGTAACACGTTTTTTTACACGTTTTCACACTTAAAATACATTTTCACACGTTTAACATGTTTTTCACGTTTTTGATATGTTTAACACGTTTTTGACATTTTTAATACGTTTAACATATTTTTCACATGTTTTTGACAAATTTAACACGTTTTTCACACGTTAAACAATTTTTCACGTTTTTGGCACGTTAAACACGTTTTTGGCATATTTAACACGTTTTTCACACGTTTTACACATTTTTCTCACATTTTTCACTTTTTGGCATGTTTAACATGTTTTTCACACGTTTAACACGTTTTTCTCACGTTTTTCACGTTTTGGCTTGTTTAACATATTTTTCACATTTTTCACGTTTAACGCGTTTTTCACGTTTTCACACATTTTTCACATTTTTGGAACATTTAACACGTTTTGGCACGTTTCACAAGTTTTTCACGTTTAACACGTTTTCACATGTTTTTCACGTTTAACACGTTTTTGACATTTTTAATACGTTTAACATGTTTTTCACATATTTTGATAAGCTTAACACGTTTAACATATTTTTCACACATTACACACGTTTTTGGCACATTTTACACATTTTTGGCACGTTTTTAACATTTTAACACGTTTTATGTACGTTTAACATATTTTGACAAATTCAACACATTTTTGACACGTTAAACATGTTTTTCACGTTTTTGGCATGTTTAACACATTTTTGGCACATTTAACACGTTTTAAATATATCACAAGTGTGTTAAACGGGCCAAAACGTATTAAACATGTCAAAATGTGGTAAATGTACCAAAATTTATCAAACGTGTTAAACGTGTCAAAAATGTGTTAAACATACCAAAACGTGTTAAACATGCCAAAAAATGAAAAACATGTTAAACGTGTCAAAAACGTCTTTAATGTGCCAAAAACATGATAAACGTGTTTAACATGCCAAAAACATGATAAACGTGTTTAATGTGTTAAAAACGTGTTAAACGTGTAAAAAATGTGTAAACGTGTTAAACGTATCAAATATGTGTTAAACGTGCCAAATAAGTGAAAAACTTGTTAAACGTGCAAAACGTGAAAAACGTGTCAAAAACGTGTTTAAAATGTGTCAAACGTGTCAAAAACGTAAAAACATGTGAAACGTGTCAACAACGTGTTAAACGTGCCAAAAACATGATAAACGTGTTTAATGTGTTAAAAACGTTTTAAACGTGTTAAAAACATTAAAACGTGTCAAAAACGTGTTAAACGTGTCAAATATGTGAAAAACTTGTTAAACGTGCCAAAACATGTTAAACGTGTCAAAAATGTAAAAAAATGTGTTAAACATGTCAAAAACGTGTTAAATATGCCAAAAATATGATAAACGTGTTTAATGTGTTAAAAACGTGTTAAATGTGTCAAAAATGTGAAAACTTGTTAAACGTGTCAAAAACGTGTTAAACGTGCTAAATATGTAAAAAACTTGTTAAATGTGTCAAAACGTGCAAAATGTGTCAAAATGTGAAAACGTGTTAAATGTTACAAAAATGTGAAAATCGTGTTAAACGTGTCAAAAAATGTTAAACGTGTCAAGAACGTGAAAAACGTGTTAAACGTGTCAAAAACGTGTTAAACGTGCCAAAAACGTGTTAAACGTGTGAAAACGTGTTAAAAATGTGTTACGTGACATAAACGTGATAAACGTGTTTAATGTGTAAAAAACGTGTTAAACATGTCAAAAAAAACATGTTAATTTGGAATTACAATTCCGACCTAAAAAGATTGAAATTGAGAAATATCAAATTACACTATATTGAATTCCATTAGAATTGTAATTCCAATTCCAATTCTTAATATTAAAATGTTTAACAAACATAATAATTGAAATTGAATCTTCCAATTCCAATCTCAATGCCAATTCCAAGATTATCAAACACACCCTTAATTTTTTTTTAGCAAAAATAAAATTATTTATTCAAAATTATTAACAATTATTATTTATTTTCCCTCTAAAATTTTCAAATAACCCAATTCAAACAAGCTCTTAGTTAAGATAATAGACATATATTAATAAAAAAATTATTTAAATCAAACATTATATAATATTTTCAATGTGTTTTGAAATAATCTAATTTAAATAAAAAACTGCAGTAAATTTTTTAAAAATAAAATAATGTTTCGGTAAAACAAAATATCCTCTAATTGTATTAAGGTCAATTGATCTTTTTTACCATTTAAACTCTTTATTGTTAATATTTTTAATGATTTCAAACCCTATTAATTTATTATTTATGTAAAATTTATAAATAAATAAAATATTTATTTGCTAATCTAAATTTAAATTTTAGCGCGAATTCAGGGTTTTAAGTATTTTGATAACCGAATTTAGAATATCAGTAATCAAAATTTTCAATTCGTTTAAATTTAGTAAAATTATTTTTTTTATTTTTTTATAAATTTCACGGTGATAAATTAATGGTGTTTGAAACGATTAAAAAAAATATTATTTTGTATAACTTTCAAAAATGAAAACTCCAAATTATAAAGTTTAAAAGAACCATAGAAAACAATAAATACGAAAAAAAAAAATCTTACTAAATGAATAATAAGGATGTATAACTACCTCTTTTGACTTTTTAGAAAAAATAAATATTATCATCCCCATTTGTTTAGCTGTTGATGACAAGTCTTACAACTATTAATGATTTAATAATAAAAAATAAATACTTGTAATTAATTATCATAACAATATGTAACCAATAATGATAGATATTAACCACAGCCATTTTCTATTAAATAAACCTCTATTCGATTTCAAATAAATTAATATAGTTGGATGGAAAATAATACTGAATTGACAAATAACGCCATTTTTTTAATATCTAGATCCACTACAACAAAACATACTTTCAGCGACCCTTATATGCCAACCCATATTAAGCGTGGGTAAAAATTAAAAGAAAAACACTTTTGCCAACCTTTATATCTATACCACCACCTTTATTGTTTTTATATACCAACTTTGTAACTTTGTTAAAATCTTTATAATTTAAATATTCTAAATTTTAATAATTTTTATGTTTTATTTTTAAACTTTTTGTAAATATTTTATTTTAATTTTTTAATTTTTTTAAAATTAAATTTGACTTAAAATTTTGTTAACATTAAAATTTAATTAATATTTTTTTATATAAAATAATTTTTAAACTTTTTATAGTATTATTAATATATGTCTTTTATTTAATTATTATTTAAATTTAATTAAATTAAAAGTAAAATATGAGAGAGTTCATTAATAGTGTATGAAGTGTTAATATAACATTTATCCCACATTGGAGAAAAAGAAGAAGTTTTTGGTATATAAAATATGAGAGAGTTCATTAGTTTCTGAAGTGTTTTTAAGATTATAATGTGTTGGAATATGTGTTTAGGGGTTATGTTCATTAAGTACTTGAGAGATGAAGGGCAAATGTGATAATAGTAGAGATAAAAAATAACAACTAAAATGAAAATAGAAAAAAACAAATTTAAAAAAAATCAGTTTAAAATTAAAATAGACTTTTAGCGACGTTTTTTTATTTTGCCAACGCTTAAATAAGCGTCGTTAAAACTTTTGCCTTTCGGCAACGCTTGTACCGACGCTTAAATAAGCGTGGTAAAAACTTGCGCCCACCCTGCTTCTGGCGACGCAAGAATAAGTGTGGGTAATGTTTTTGGCGACGCTTTTAAAGGTTGGGAGAAGTCTTTTTAAGCGTCGCCGAAAGTCATTTTTGTTGTAGTGATCTTACTCATTTCATATCAAACCTCCAATATCCAATTTATTTATTGTTTTTATTCAATGAAATATAAAAGATGTCTGAGTTAGGGCTACAAATGAGCCGAGCCGAACCGAGCTCAAGCTTGTTCGAGCTCGAGCTCGACTCGATTAAGTATTTATTAGCTCGACTCGAACTCGAGCTCGAACAAGCTTATAAATTTGAGCTCGAGTTCGACTCGACTATATTACCCAAAAGTTCGACTCGACTCGAAAGTTTGAACCAAAATTTAATTATATATAATAGATTAATTTTTTTTATATTATATATATTATATACTTTTATTATATATAATATATTAACGTTTTTTTATATATATAATATATTCATTATTACATCCTTAGTATTTATTTTTATTATATATATATATATATTAATATATTTTTTTATCTTTTAAATATTATATATAACATATTAGTTATTATATCCCTAATATTTATTTTTATTATATATAATATATTAATCTTTATTTATCTCTTTTAATATTATTTATAATATACTTTTATTATATATATAATATATTAAATTTTTTTTATCATAAATCCCTAATATTGCTTGTCGATATTTTTTCTATCCTCAATCAATTCCTTAATCAATTAAAAATCAGTGTTTTTTATATTTATTCAACTTTATCTATATAAACATAAGTTTCTCCTAATACATGAAGAAATTATCTAAAAGCAAAAACAATAATTATAAAATAAGTTAAAACAAATTTAATTACCAATAGGATTTTGTAAATTAATAAGATGTGAAGATTAAAGAAAGAAGAAGAAAAAGAAGAGTAAAAGAAATTGTGAAAACTGAATAAAAATATATAAAAACTAAAGAAGAAAATATAAGAGTGACGAAGAAGAATAATAACTAATGAATAAGAAGAAGAATAACTAAAGAAAGATGAAGAGAAACTAAAGAAGATGAAGAAAAACTAAAGAAAAAAAGATAAGAGTTATTGAAGAAGAAGAGTAACTGATGAAGAAGATGAGTAACTTGAAGAAAAAGAGTAACTGTTGAAGAAGATGAAGACTAACTGATGAAGAAGAGATAAGAGTGATGAAGAGTAACCGATGAAGAAGATGAAGAAGAGTGACGGTAGAATATGATGAATGAATTATATATATTAGAAATTAGGGTTTTACATTAAGGATTATGGGTCTTCATATTGGGCTTTGAAGAGAGAGGAAAATAAAAAAATATTGTGTAAATTTTAATATTAAATAAATAAAAAAATATTTAATTATTTTGAGGCTCGAAAAAGCTTGACAAGCCATCGAGCAAGCTTTATATGGGCTCGAGTTCGACTCGAATAATAAACGAGTCGGCTCGAGCTCGACTCGAACTCGGTCAAAGTCAAGCTCAAGTCGAGCTTTGACCGAGTAGCTTGCGAGCGGCTCACAAGCGGCTTGACTCATTTACAGCCCTAGTCTGAGTTACCCAAAAATATAAAATACACACAAAAAAAAAAAAAAAAAAAAAATGGTTAAAAATGATAAAGGTCAAATGCAAAAAAGTAAAAAGAAAAAGAAAATAAATGGCAAAATCGAGCCAATACAATCTAAGATTAGGCATATTAAGATTTTTTTATTATGTAAAATGCTTACACTATATAAAATGACCGGATGAAAAAATTTATTAAAAATTTATTATTTTTTTTCTCTCTTCTTTTATCTTTTCCACAATGATGGGTTTATCTTTTCCACAATGATTGGGTAATATGTTATTTTCTTTCCAATTATATATATATATATATTAGCATCGCATTTAATTTAGTTGTTTTCTATCTACCATGACTTATTTGTAATAACTTTTCATTGCTAAGTCAATTGTCCTTACATCTATTTGATATAAAATTAATTGTTTTATTTTTTATTAAATTTATCAACTTGACTTCTTTAGTTTAAGTTTTTTCATAAGAATTTGAGTAGAAAAAAAAAATGATTGATAATTTTGAAGAGATTATTTTTTGGGTTAAAATTCTAAAAGATATTAATATATAATAATAAAATAATAAATAATAATTTAAAATATATTTAAAATATTTTAGTTAATGAATTGAGTTACATAATTTAGGAGAATTTAAGTAAAATTATATTTAATTAATTAAATTTATTTAATTATCCCAAATTAGAAACCTAGTACATCATTATTCTTTTCTATTCACCAAAGTTGAGTCAATTTATTCAAAATATTTGTGATGGAAGTTGACATAAAACAACAATGAAAAGAATGGTCCATTTACAGATATTTTATTGATATTTATTTGAGTTTGACTTCAAAATTAAAAATATATGTTTAATTAAATTTTATTTCAGAAAATCATATATAAACTTGGATGAGATAAAAATAAATATTTTTAAAAATGATAATATTTAATTATAACTGTATTATACAATAAGAATAATTTATTTTTCTAAGTTTTTAATGATATTTTAGATTTTTAATACTAATTAATAAAAAATCGAGATCGTAATATTACTAGGTCGTTACAATTTCAATATTAAAGAATATTTAATTCTATCACAATTCTCTAAAATTAGACTATTTTTTATATTTTAAAATTATCAGTTAATTTAAAAAATATATATTAAAACTACCCAATATATATATATATATATATATATATATATATATATATAACTAAATAATTTAAAGGTAGAAGGTTGAGTTTCACAATAAAAAAATCATTTAATCTATTTTATAATAAATCACATAATTCTCTCTCTATATAAATAATATTGTTTAATTTTAAAGTGTCCGAATTGTCGGGGTCGAGAACTGTGGTTAACTTGAATATATGTGAAGTAAATGGATACTTTGGTCGGATTGTGAGTTGACCTGTCTATAAACTTATAACGATTAAAAATAAAATTAAAAATGTTATATATATGTTTCAAACTTGCAACATAACTAAACAATACAAACTTTTAACCAATTAGATTAATAAGACTTTATATTTTATAAACACATAACATTTTAACAATATAAATTATAACTTTTTAACTAACTTATATATAATATATATATATATATATATATATATATATATATATATATATATATATATATATATAATATGATGCTTAATTTCAAAGGGTCCGGATTGTCGGGTCGATATTTGTGATTAATTTGGATATATATATGTGAGAGTAATGGAAACTTGAGTCGGATTGTGGATTGACCCGTCCATAAACTTAAAATGGTTAAAAAAAATATTATACGTATGTTTCGAACTTGCAACATAACAAAATAAGTACAATCTTTTAACCAACTAGGCTAACAAGAATTTATTTTTTAAATTCAATACAAAATTTGATGAACACGAAATATATTAACAATATAAGTTTAACTTTTTAACTAACTAATATATATATATATATAATGATACTTAATTTCAAATTGTCTGGATTGCCGAGTCAAGAGTTGTGGTTAATTTGGATATATGTGAGAGTAAATGGATATTTGGGTCGGATTGTGGGTTGCTCAGTCCATAAATTTAGAATGATTAAAAATAAAATTAAAAAAGATTTATGTATATTTCAAACTTGCAACCTAACAAAAACAATTACAACTAAAAATTAAGAAATTTTGTAAATAAAATTTTAATAATATTATATTAAAATAATAAATATTTATTATATATTTTCAAATAACTTTTCTCATGTAATTTTCTAACTAATAAATTAAATATATAATAACAATAAATATTAATAAATTTTATAAACACCATTTTAATTATATATATTTATAATAATAATGCTTAAAATCTAAATTATTAGAATTATTGGGGTTGAAACACGTAGTTAATTTGAATCTGTGAAAATAAATGGGTACAATCTATATTAATCAAATTGTGGGTTGGTTTGAATAAGAAAATATATAAGACTTTTTATATTTCTTCTTTAATTTTTCTCTAGTTAATAAATTAAAAAATTAAAAAATAATTAATTTAATTATATTATATTATATTCATTAATTAATAGAATTTATATATATATATATATATATATATATATAATTCTACACCATTTTTTAAAATTATATATAATTTTTATTTTTTTATTTCTATTTTTAACATAATACATGTTCTTCTATTTTTTTAATAAATATATATATAAATTAATAATTTTATTTGTATTAATTATTTTTATATTATTATATTATGTATGAACCATTTTTAAAATTATATTATATATATATATATATATATATATAACAATCTATTTAAAACTTAATTTATGATATATTTAAATAAAAATAAATTATTATTTTTGATTATTTGTCCACAATTTATATTTGATGAGTAACTAATATTTTTTATACTGAAAAAATAGTTTAAAAAAATTAATCTTTTTGATTTATTTATCTACATTTTTATATTTAACCCAAAATGATAAACAATATTTTTTTATATTGGAAATATAATTTTAGTTTATTTATAAAAAGAGTCTAATGTTATTTGTGACATTTATCAATTTTTTTTATTAGTTATGAAATATATATACAACAACAATGCATACACAAAATTATAAATAAAACACATCAAACATAAGTGGTATGATGGTTAAAGTGATCATCTTCCATACTCGAGACAAGAGTATATGTGTAGATAAGAGGCGAGGGATAAGAGGCTTGGTAATGTTATATTGTGAGGTCAATTAAGATTGGTGGTTAGATTATCGATGGATATGAGACCGGTAAAATTGGGATTGAGATTATTAAAATAATAATATAAGATTGGTGGATAGATTTGTGGTTGGTTTGTCGATGGATAAGATGTCAATAGAGATTTTGTGGTTGGTTTTCTAAGAGGGGGATTAGAGGCGTGTGAAAGTATTATTAAGAGATTGGTGGTTGATTTGTTGATGGATAAGATGTATGAAAGTGTGATTAAGATTTATGGTTAGTTTACCGAGGATAAGAGGTCGGTAACATTGGTTTGTCAATGATATAACCGAAAAAGTTAAGGTAAAGAGGTTAGTGATATGATGAGATTGTTGGTTTGTCAAAAGTGAAATTAAAAGATGTTGATACTATTGAGATAGTTGGGTGCAAAAATGTGGTTACATGATTAGTAATATGATATGTCTATTATGTAAGAAATGATATTTTTGCGTGTGAAAGTATTATTAAGAGATTGGTGGTTGGTTTGTCGATGGATAAGATGCATGAAAGTGTGATTAAGATTTATAGTTGGTTTACCGAGGAATAAGAGGCTGATAACATTAGTTTGTCAATGATAACCAAAAAAGTTAGGTAAAGAGGTTAGTGATATGATGAGATTGTTGGTTTATCAAAAGTAAAATTAAAAGATGTTGGTACTATTGAAATAGTTGGGTGCAAAAATGAGATTACATGATTAGTAATATGATCTATTATGTAAGAAATGATATTTTTGGTTGACCGAGAAATGAGGATAAAATTGGTGAACTAATGAGAAAAAAAATAAATGAATGTCTCCTTATCAAATTTGTTATCATGTTTTTCTTTTTTTGATGAATAACAAAAATAACATTGAATGAGATAAGTAAGATGATCAGTAGATTGTCTCAACCATTGGACTCTCTCATGTTCATAGCATAAATATTATTGACGAAAAAGTTGACGAAGACGATAAAAACGATAATGATAATGGCGTCGACAAAGATGTAAGAATGGTCTATTTCAATTTTATAAATATAATTTTATTTATTCTTGCAATGTGGTGACATTAGGCTAGTTTAACTAATATCTTTTATTATTTTTAATAAAAGAAAATCAAAATTACTATTAATCAATAATTTTTAAATAAACATAATCTATATATATAAATCATTATATATAAATATAATGATGCTTAAAGTCAACAAGTACAAAAACTAATCAACGTCATTAATTCTTTAATGATATAAATAAACATTATTTAATTATTATATATTAAAAAATAAATTAGGTGAAAAATATTTTTAATAAGAATAATATATATATATATATATATATATATATATATATATATATATATAAAAGAGGAGAAAAATAAAATATATTTATATAATATTTTGAGAAAAATTAAGATAATAAATTTAATAATTTTTATTATATATATAATGTGTTAGGATCGGGATCGCCCTTGGAGGACCGGGGTTCCGGTTTTATAAGTGAGAACGCTTACAACACAATACACACTGATTGGTGATAGTCCGGTTAAAGACTAAAACCGCTAAACACTGCACAAGATGTCACAAACTCTTGAACCGGGTTCAAGGGCGAAAATGTCTATTTCAGCTTGAAGCAACACACAAGATTTGAATGATATTTATAAGGAATCGGTTAGAGAGGATAGATAGACTGGTTTGGTTAAGGAAGAGTATTATGTTTCAGTTTGATTTGAAGTAAGTGATAGTTCGGTTTAGAATGAGTAAGCTGGAAATAAAGAAAATAACACGAGACAAGATTTTTTATGGATGTTCGGAGCAAACACTCCTACGTCACCCCTTCTTCTTAGTTGATGAGAAGGATTTTCACTAACTTGAATGTTACAACACTCACACAATGCTGAACGAGTCTTAATCACTACTCGTCGGTTACACCACTTCACTCTGATGTAATACAATAACTCAATACAACAACAATGCTTTCAAGAATTGAAACTACTATTTAGAGTCGTGCGTGAGATTTCCTTTTTACTGTTGGATGTTTAATTCTCTCTCTCTCGTAAGATCAGAACCCTTGGCCTTTAATGAAGACCCTTTGTCTTCCTTTTATAGTGGAGAATATCCTAACGGTCACCTTTTTCTCTCTCCGTTGGATTGGTCATCTGAAGCCACGCCTGTTCAGATATGTTGCGAGCACGTTTAACCTTTCTAACACTTGGTAAACATGCGTGCACCGGTCAGGTTCTGATGACGTGAGCGGCTTACATATTTGGACACATGAAAAACATGCACGCTTCGGCCGTCTGATTCAGATTTTGCTTCGGATCTTGGATAAGCAGATCATCATTGTTTTTATGGCATGCTTCTGATCCGGATTTTATCTTCTTGTATATTTCCAAGAAATTTCTATCTTTGTCATATTACGTCATCTTATATTTCAAAGTTTTCCGTTGATCTTTTCGTAATATGAGCCGACTGGAATGGAAGGTTATTGATGGCCGGTCCGGTTAGAATATTGAAGTCGGTTCCTCTTGATCATGACTTGATCATTTGGATCCGGATTACTATGGTATGTGCTTCAGCCGGTCTATGCGGCTTGATCTGTACCTGCACATGGAAATTGAGATTAATTAAGTTCTCTGACCGGTTTAAAATTAACATACTTAATTTTCCTTACAATTTCTCCCTTTTTGATTATTTATTTTTGATTATTTAAAATAAATATTCAAAAATTGTAGTGTGTGCCCGGTTTAAAAATTAATCTACTTAATTTTTCTAACATAATGTTATATATCATTATTAATATAAAAATTATATTTAATATTAGTATAAGAGATATAATTATTTTTATTATATTTTTATGTGTATGAAAATTTTACATAAATTATATAGTTATTCAAAATCTAACTTATAATATATATATATATATATATATAAAGTTATAAAATAATTTCAACAATCATAAATGATCTAGCGGTTAAAGTGTTAACCTTTTATACTAGAGATTAGGGTTTGAATCCCTCCAAAAGAAGTAATTATTATATGTTAGTGCACGAATATTGGTAATTAAAACGGAAGCGAGAATGTTTGCTTGAGTAACGTAAATATTGGTGAAAAAAATTTAAGGATTTGGAGGAAATGTTGGCATGATTAATGCAAACATTTGAGAGAAAGCCTAAGGATTCGTCCACTGAGGGTGATTTCAGTGTCGGCCCAATATGTTTGAAGGCCTTGTGCGAGATATCAAATGCGGCCTAAGTACTCCAAAAAAAGAAAAACATCAAAACTACAAACATAATATCACAAATAAATATCTACGCATACCAACAATTAAGATCACAACAACAAAAAAGATAAAAAAAAATCAAGGCAAAATTTTATGGTAAAGCTTATTGAATTTACTTCAATAACAAATGCTCTTGTTACATTATCATCAAAAGGAATGTCCAAAAGTCGGAAATCTATTACAAAGACACGACATGCAATACAATTCTACTAGAATTTCACCAATTTGAATCAGCCAATGCAATACTATTTTCTGAAAATCGATCTTCTTGCACTCTTAAATGCGAAATCATCAATTAACCTATCATAGTCAAGCTTTTCCAAGAACTCATGTTCAATAAAAATCAAATCCAAAGCATTTAGTATTTATTGTGACATGGTCGAACGCAAGTAAGATTTCAATATTTTTAGCTTTGAAAAGCTTATTTCAGCTGATGCTACTGTCACTGGAACTGTTAACATAATTCTATATGCAAGACAACTAGTAGAATAACAATTAGCTCTTTTCAAGAAATTTAGGATTGCACTAGTTGAATCAAGCTCATTTGGTAAATGTTTTTGTAATAGTCCAAATTCATTTAATAAATCATCACCTGTAATGTCAGAAGTGTGGCCATTCTCCAGCTTCTTCTCAATGTTGTTGCAGCTTCTTTTTTGGTTAACAGAATCCAAGGACTTTAGCTTCTCTGCCGTAAATAAGAACCCAAATGTCTCCTCATGTTGCTCATATTGCTCAAACCTTTTCTCCAATGAACCAATTGCTTCATTAATTATGTATAAAAAGTAATGAATTCTGAAGGATTCTTGACTTGATTCTTCGCTAGGTGGTTCAGATGGCTGATTTTCAGAGTCAATCTCATCAAAATATTTTTTCTTAAGAACTTTTCTTTCCCTTTTCTTCTCTGGAAACACTAGATCAATATACAATTCAACAACAATTTCTTTGGCACAATTCAACGCATTCTCAAACCCTACTTCTATGTACTTTCTAAAGAATGCAATAAGTGTCTTCACACTATCCATTGCTACACCAATCCTCATATTTTCATACTGCAATTGTTTACTGACAATATTCACTTTAGCCAAGATATTATACCAGATAACCATCCCTACAATAAACTCAAATTTTCCAAGTTCATAATCTGCTAGACACTTGGCTTCACTTTTAATACCAGAATCTTTTGTTTTCTCGGCAAGCTGATGTAAAGCTTCTCTTATTTCAAGAGCTTGAGTAATTATTGCATTCACACTAACAACTTTGCTTTCCCACCGTGTTGTCGATAATGATTTCAAAGTGTAACATTTTTCTGATACATTTTCTCTCAAAATAGGTGTAAATACGTTGAACAACTCCAAAAAATTCTTCTACTTTTTGACAAGAGTTTGCAACATCAGATAATGTCAAATTGAGAGAATCTGCAGCACAAGGTGTATAAAATTCTCTAGGATTAATGTCTAGTAGTTTTCTTTGTACACCTTTATGTTCCCCCTTCATGTTTGATCCATTACGTAGCCTTGCCCTATGACATCATTAATATCAAGACCAATATGGTGTAACACATTCTTTAATTTTTCAAACAACCCTTGACATGTTGTATCATTCACAACCAAAAATTGCAAAAAATATTCTTGTACCTTTATTAGAACCGTGGAGACATCAACACACCTTATTATCAATGTCATTTGTTCTTTCTTACTTATGTCAGGAGTACAATCGAGTATTACTGAAAAATACTTGGCTTCTTTTATTCTTTTAAGGATTGTACCTTTGATTTTAGCAGCTATCAAGAATATCAACTCGTTTTGAATTTTGTGACTAAGATAATGAAACTAAATTTCATGATTTTGTTTTCTTCGTAAATGCTCCTTCAAGGTCGAATCCCATTCAGCAACCATTTCAACTAAAGCCATAAAATTTCCATTGCTTTCATCATAAATCTTCTCATTAGTTCCACGAAACGCCAATCTTTGTTTAGCTAAATATTTCACGACTACAAACAATCTTTGTAGTACCTTTCGTCAATGTTCAGTCTCTAGTTTGATTTGATCCTGCAAAACTTTATCTATTACTTGATTAGTTTATAGTCGTTCACGTAACTCAACCCAAATCAAGTAAAAAGTTATATGGTCTGAACTTCGTTCATGTTGCATCAAACTGTGAGAAAGGTGCCCCCAGTCCCTTATTCCATCATGTGCTAACTGAGAAAGTTGTCGTTTGGTCTTGAAGACTTTACAGCAGAAGCAAAATACTCTGTCAAGATCCTTACAATACACAAGACAATCTCGATGATGCTTTTGCCCATTTGATAAGTGCATAGTATAGAATTCAGATGTGAAACGTCTGTTATTTGATACATTTTTTAGACATTTCTCTGTCAACACATCTCTTAGAGGACCTTTTTTCACCAATAAATCCCTCAATTAAGGAGCAAGATTATCCCAATTTTTAGGATCAAAGATGTTGGGAATATCATCATTCCCTCCCAAACCAGGCTCCATAGTTTCTTCTACATTAACATCAATATCTACTTCAAAATGTTCCTCCATTTGATTCTCTATATTTTCTTCTAGGCCAATATCAACATCATCTTCCTCAGAAGGTGTTTGAGTCTCCATTGATTGCTCCACATTTTCTTCTACATCAACATTAATGTCTACATCTACCCCTATATCTCCTGAACATTGTGTTTCGTTCCCTTTATTGAAAACAAATTTATCCATAGCCCTAATTGACTTTGAATAAATTTATCTAGTTCCTTTATTCTTTTGTGTTTGGAACTACACGATTCATTCTTTCTTATAGTTATAGGAGCCATTCTAACATTTCAAATTTCATCACATTAAAACATAATTGACAAATGACAATGACAACAAAATAAATTGTGATGGAAGAATAATTAATTGATTTTTAAAATTGCAATGATTAAAGCTACCATCCAAGAAGTAGAGGTTACCAACAATTGAGGAGATGAGACGATGGTCGAACGTCGGAGTTTGGAGAGAGGACGGGGTTGGACTTTGGAGATAACCTTCGGCTGGTCACAATTCACAAATTGGGTGCTTGCCGCTTGGGTGTGTGGTGTTGGAGTGGATGGGTTTAGTTAGACGACCCTAGGATTGAGCCTCATTTTTTTAATATATATCATATATGTATTTAATTTTTTTGGTGGCCCTACATTTTTTGTGGCCCTGTGCAAGTGCATATCTTGCACAGTCAATGGGCCGACCCTGGGTGATTTAGGGCTTATGATAATGTTTAAGAATACACCCTCGAATTTAGTTATTAAATGATCAAAATCAGTATAGATATAAAAACTTAAATGAATTGGTTAGTTGATTTTTTAAAATATTTTTATTTTTTCAAATAAATATATTATAATAAGTAATATTATACTCAATATAACTTTATATTTTATTAATAACTTGATCCAAAATTCAATATTTGAATATTTGTTTTATCGAAATTATTTTCATTTCCACTTAATAAATATTTTCAATTTAAATGATTTGGGTAGTCTTATACAAAAAAAAAAACAAATTTAAATAAAAAAAATGAATAAAGGTAAATTTTATCCTATTTTTTAATAATGAGATAAAAAAACATTAAATTAAATTATAATGTTAACCTAATATTTTTTCTTATTTTTTTATATAATTGTTAGTGCAAATAAACTAGCTACATGTTAATTATTTAAATGTCCCAACTCAAAAAACCCTAACAATTAATGTGGGTGAGAGGGTGGAAGTTGGAGTTGGACCCACTTGAAGCTGATTCAAATTTAATATAAGTGTTTCCATACAAGGGGACAATACCGATTTGGATTGGGTTTAAGGGTTAAAAAAAATGATCGGGAGGGCATTTGATTTTGTGAAAATTATGTGAGGCAATAAAAAAAAAATCTTCTCTTTATTCATTTTTGTTTTTTCAACAGTGATATAGTGACAAGTTATTTACTTTCCCAAATTTTCTCCATCTATCACTCTTTTATTTTAAAAAAAATAATTCTAAAATATATAAAATATTATTAATATATATAATTAATAATTGCATAAATTATTTTGTAGATTGTGAAAAATTGTGGATATATTTGTATAAATAAGGCATTTTAAGTTTTAGAAATGGATAAAATATATTAGATTTATATGCGTTAAATTAAAGTGGATTATCACCCAATTATATTAGCTTCTTAAAATTACAAGATAATAAATATTCAATAAAAATTATTTATTGTTTTAACAATAATAATAAATAGTGTCCTTAAATTTTTGGAAGGAATACAAATAAGTCTTTGACTTTAAAATAACACAAGATTTTATTACAAAAATTATGGTGGATTATGGTCTAACAACTAGGGATGAGGGTGGGGTGGTTCGGGGCGGGTATGCATTTATCATTTCCGCCCCGTTTTTATTTCAGAGATTTTTTTAATAGCATTCCTGCCCCGTTCAGTTTCATTCGATTACGGGAAATTCCCGCGGGACATCGTTAATAAAATGTTTTTTAAAAAATATATAAAATAAAATTATGTATACAAATTTTTTAATATAATATATATTAAAATTTTATATTATTATAAAGAAATAAACTTACTACTCTTATAACTTTTATAAAATATAATGAATAAATAAATATATTGGTGATTTTATATATTTTATTGTGTTTATAGTGTTCGAGGCAAAAACGGGGTGAGATCGGTACAGGTCGGGACGGGGGACACAAATAATATTCTCGCCCCATCTCCGTTCGGTTTAGAGAAAAAACGGTCCCAAATAAAGCAGTTCAGTTCAGTTTTCGCGAGGCGGTTTCAAATTGTCATCCATACTAACAACATCCTCTATTTGAAGTTGTAGATAAAATCATTATCGCCTCAACTTACTCACATAATATATATATATTTTTTATAAGTTGTTTTATTAAAAAATAAATTTGATTTCTACTTTTATAATTGTTAATTTTAACCCTACAAATGTAGTTTAAGTGATGATAGTTGTTTTTAAGAGATTAATGTCAAGTATTTGGTTTCTGGTTTGAATTTGACTTTTTTTTAAATCATGAATAAATAAATTAAATTTGGTCAAATTATCATTTGAGGCTGTCGTTTTTATCATAAAGCTCTAATTTTAATTTGAGCTATATGAAGCTTAATTATCAATATTTTGGTAATTAATTTGAGACTTTTTATTAAACATCTTTGAGTCCGTTTATTTTATTTGACATGACATTTATTAAATTAAATGACAATTATCATTTTTAATAAAATAGGTGTAAGAAAAAGAAAATTACAAGCACCCTATCTTTTTTTCGCCCCGCCCGACTATGTTGTTAAACCAGTATGTTTCAGAAAACTCATATAACTAAATATTGAAAGGACATCTAAATTCTTAACATATGTTATTCAACCCAACCTAAACAAATTCCTAAAACAAATGCAACAACATGTTCATTATAAATAGGTTTGGGACAGGGTTCGACCCTTTTTATTGATAATGTTGAAATCATTCCATTCTAAAATCTCAGCTATAAAAAAGGATAATAAATCGATCTAGTTAACTTTAAACATAAATCATTATTTTGTTATCTAGTTAGTTAGGATAAGGTTAAATGTTTTAAAGATCAAAGAGGTCTGAATATTCGAGATCTTATTTTTTTAATAAAGTTTTCGATCAAAATTGTGTATTAGATTTGTAATGGAGCTGAATAGTTTTGAGGTATCGATAATCAGATGTAAGTTTGGTCATGATTGGTTCACCAAAATATCTAATTATCCAGCGGGGTGTAGCATTTGAAAGAGACTTTATTCTATATGAAAAAGTTTTTGTAAACAGTCTAGATTTATTGTGTGGATGATTCTTCGATTAGTTTTTGGGACGACATTGGATGTAGTGTCAAAAGTCTATCTACGACGTATCAAAAACTTGAATTCATTGCTATATATAGAAATGACACAATTAATGACATGTTTGATCCTCTGTCTAGTGGTTTCGTTAGCCGAATTAGATATAGAAAGAAATTAAACATTATAGAGACTTTGTCCCATAATAGAGTAAACTTTAATTTTAGTAGGACACAAATAAGTATTCTCGTCTGAACAAGTCATTATGCGTTGACAAGATATGGATAGTTATCATGTAAGACATTGTTACAAGTTATTCGCTAAGATGATTTCATATAATTTTTGTTGGAAAAAACTTTGAAAGTCAAAAATTTCATACAAGATCTCGTTTTTTTGGATGGAGCCTTATTCACAGTGAAATTCTTACGGATGATAAGTGCATGAAAAAAGTTATATTTTAATGTTGAATCAGCAACTCACTTACTTTTGTATTGTCGATAGTGACTAGTATTTGAAGTATTTTGTAGAGTATTATTGAAGTTTATTTGGTGATGCCCTAGTTTATGGATAGTTGTTAAAAAGTTTGGATTGATTTGCCTGATATGATAGACCTACATATTTGGGTTATCATCTCAATTAATTTTTGGTGGACTATCTGGTTTGAGAGAAATCATCCAACTTTTAATGATCATAGTCGTCCGATGTGTATTAATCATAATTCTATTATTATGACATTTTCTGAGATTCGTTAATGAAAACTAGTAAAGTCTATTGGATAGTTAATCATTTTTCTTGAAGATTTACGAGTTAGGTAACTTATTAGGTATATTTTTATTTTTAATATATATGAACTTTTTTTAAAAGATAAAATAATTTTAAACATAAATCAATATTGATAAAAGAATGTCCCCTTATTAGCCTTTGTTTTAAAAGAGTTCAGAACTCTACTTTGATAAAGGCAAGCTTCATTAATGGAACTCCAAAGTCTAATTGATTCTTCAAACATGTCTGACTCTGATCCATAGACAATTTAGGATCAATACTCCCATTTTCTAGAGACATTTTGTCAAACTAAGGAAAAGTTTTCAACTTTTGATGATATCAGGAGACCCTATGTCATTTTTATTAGTGATGACACTGGTGAAAAAGTGGTCAAAACCGAGAGTTAAAACTCTCGGTTTTGACCCTATAACTTTCGTTGAAGACACCTTACCGAAGGTTTTAGTTACTTTCGCCATCCCTCGGTATTGACTCTCTCGGGATTTCCACAAAGAGAAAAACCGAGAGTTATATGAAAACTTTCGGATTTTTCTCTTTTGGAAAAACCGAGGGTTTTACAAAGACCTTTCGGATTTATCTCTTTTGGAAAAACCGAGAGTTTTACAAAGACCTTTCGGTTTTTCTCTTTGTGGAAAAACCGAGGGTTTTACAAATAACTTTCGGTTTTTCTTTGTGTGGAAAAACCGAGGGTTTTGCAAACAACTTTCGGTTTTTCTCTTTGTGGGAAAACCGAGAGTTATTATAAAACTTTCGGTTTTTCTCTTTGTGGGAAAACCGAGAATTATTATAAAACTTTCGGTTTTCCTCTTCGGGTAAAAACCGAAAGTTTTCCAATATCTTTCGGTTTTTCTCTTTTTAAGAAAACCGAGAGTTTTGTGATAACTCTCGGTTTTCCTCTTTTGGGTAAAAACCGAGGGTTTGTCATATAACTCTCGATTTTCTCTTTGGCTAAAAACCGAGAGTTTTCTAATATCTCTCGGTTTTTCCACAAAGAGAAAAACCGAGAGATTTCAATATTACTTTCGGTTTTTTCCCGTAAATTTTTTAAAATGTGCGGATTATTTTGCTCGCAACCAAAACCTGTTCAGCCAAACCAATATATTAATGATAAAAGAAATGCAACATACATTAAACGATCACATTAATTGATCATGAACATTACAAAATTCGAAACCAAACTAATATTCCGAACAATCTGTTCTAAATTCAACCACTAATGAAAAAATGTTTTGAATCGAAACAACCTTAGCTTGTGGGGGGAGGAGGTGGTTGTTGCCTCATATACAATTCTATTCTCTCCATTCTTGCGTTCATCTCTGACTTCTCCCTCTCTATTTTTTATGTAATCTCTAACTTCTCCCTCTCCATTCTTTCCACAATTTGTTCCTTTTCCGATTGCATTTCTTCCATTCCGCGCCTTCTTTCTTCATCCCTCTTCTAAAGTTCCTCCAGCTTGAGCTTCATTATTTGATTCTCTTCTAACAATCGCTCATTGTTTCGCTGTGAACTGTTTCCACTACGACGATCCTCATGAAAGTGTGTGGGCCGGACGCCTGATCCCATTCCGAACACTACCCTGTGTTTTTGTTGTCCGAACACCCTCTCCGTCAATTCAAAATCCGATATTCCCGGTTCGTTACTAACAACCTCCTCCATCTCAGCCTGCACAATTCAAATAAAATATCATTTCTATAATAAAAAACTAGGCATATTCAATTCACTTACAATTTTCTCTTGCACGTGTTCGTCCGGGATGGGTGTTGGGTTTTCTTGTATCGGTTTTGGTGTACGGGTCCTCTTGAATACTTCAATTACAGACGGTGGCCGTCCCATTTCAATCGCCTGTTGAAATAAATGATTTATATAATTAATAACAATCTTTATATTAAGTTATTACAAATAATGTACTTACAAACTCGTCTTCAATTTGTGCAAACAGTCTACTTCCTGTTCGATGCGGGAATTTCAGATTCTTCCAGTTCTTAATATTTGTAGAACTGTGTCTCTGTATTTGAAATAACAAATGAAGTTAGATTAATTAATATCAACTTTTATTTGAATTATGAAACCGTACCTTAAACGTTTCTGTGAAGAAATGGTTGCGACACACAAACTCCCAATCATCTCGATCGTAGTCTGGTGGAGGATTAGCCAGTACCGCCGCCTCGTCTCCTTTGTGGATGCGGATATAATTCTTGTTCAAATCCGACCGCCATCTATCTCATATTTGATTGGCATGTCCCAACCCGGTCTTTCGAAAATACTCAATGTCACCATTAGTCGCTTCGAACGGATCTTGAAAAAAATAACATCCAAATGTTAAAAATAATTATTTAATGACGTAATGTATAATCAAGTAATAAGTATTACCTTGATAGCAGTCCACAGTGAATCCAATTGGTCTGCACTTAAAGCCTTCCACTTGAGAAGACGGTGTGAGACGGCTGCGGGGTCCCGGATAATCGACCCCACATGTCTAGACCACCGTGTTCTTCCCACGTCTGTACCGCCTGGCCTCCCATCCTTCTCTCTAAACGTTAGAGGGATCCTCGTCCCCGCTACCCTCTTAGACAGCACAATATTCTTATTCTTCCCCCGTCTCTTGCGGGCAGAAGATTCTTCAAAATTATCAAAATCATAATTAAATATGTCAAACAATTGAAACACTAACTAATTTGTAAACGAAATACCTATCGATGATGGGTCGGGAGTGGTCCCGTGCTCCTCCTCGCCATCCTGCTCCTCGATAGGCTCCTCAAGACCCTCGTCTTCAGCCTCATCGCTAGGCACCATATCAGCGAATGTGCTCTCTATAAACTCTTGGAGCTCATCATCGTCTTCAGCCTCGTCTGTTCGGGGAGGCGCAGTGGCTATCGGGACCACAACAATCGGTGGTTGGTCTTTAGAAGACGATCCTCGAAACTTTAATGACTCGGATTGGGGAAGTAGGTTTTGGTAGCTTTTATCCAATTTCTTGGGTGTCTTCCTCATACTCTTCCAAGTTGTTTTAGGACCTTCACACATTCTTAATTCACACCATTAATAAAATTGAGTGAATAATTGAAATAAAGTAGTAATAAAAATGAATATAAAGTTAAAAACATAAATCTACCTAATTAATTAATCTGAACTATATGTTTGTAAACCGCGGTTTTATTTTTGTCACAATCTTCCAACCGGGTCGGGCTGACATATCAGGGGCGTAGAATACTTGTTTTGCTTGACTCGCCAATATATACGGGTCTTGACTTTGGGTTTTCAAAATTCGGTTTACATTTACACTTACGAAGCCATATTTATCCACTTTCACTCCTAGTTCCCCTGAGTGTGTATCAAACCACTTACACTTGAATAAAACAACTCGTTTGTGAGAATAGTATTGTACTTCGTTTATATCCGTCAAAACTCCGTAGTATGACATAGTTTCAGATCCGTTGTACCCCTCAACAACCACCCCACTATTTTGAGTTGTCAAACCTTCGTCGTGTTTTTCTGTACATAATTTGAATCCATTTACTTTACACCAAACATACATAGACGAGTACATACTTGGACCTTCTCCTAAGATCTTGAGGTCTCTTGATATGTCGTTAATTTCTGCTAAATGGGCGACCTATATATGTATCCGAAATGAAGTTGTTAATATGAATAAAAAAAGTTAGAATATATGGTTTGTAATTTACTCACTCGATGCTTGAAATATGCGGCAAACGTTTCTCCACTGGACTCATTGTTATAATCTCTGCAAATAGTTCGAATATTAAATAGCACACTCTTTAATGCTAATTAGTAACAGCAACATTGAATCTTACATGTAAAAAGGTTCTGCTTCGGGACAATTTTTCAAAATGTAAGAATGAGCTGTCACTCGATCGATATAATCCAAGTTGTATACTTTTCCGTTAGATAGGTCTTCCAATGATGCAAATATTGAAATGCCCGAGATTTCAGGTTGTGCATTTTCTTGATCTTGTTCCTCCATATACCTGGCACATAAACTAATACTTTCGTTAACAAGATAGCTCTCGCTTATAGAGGCTTCGGGGTGGTTATTATTCCGCAAATATCTTTTCATTGTACCCATGTAATGTTCAAATGGATACATCCATCGATACTGAACAGGTCCTCCAAGCAAAGCCTCAAATGACAAGTGAACCGGGAGATGCATCATGATGTCGAAGATTGACGGCGGAAAAATCATTTCAAATTTGCAAAGTGTCAATGTAATATCCATGTACAATTGTTCCAGGTCCTCTTGAATCAACTCTTTGAAGCACAACAACCGAAAAAAACGAGACAAATTTACTAACGCATCATACACATACTCTGGAACCAATCCACGAGTTGCTAAAGGAATTAGATATTCCAATAAAATGTGACAATCATGACTCTTTAATCCCGAAAGCTTTTTCTCTTCCAAATTTATACAACCGCCGATATTTGAGCAAAACCCATCAGGCAACTTGAGATCTTTCAAGAAGTTAACAAGACGTATTTTATTTTCGGTTGTCAAAGTGAAAGGCGCTTCTGGATAATGAACAACTCCTTCATCATTTATAGGATGTAACCATGATTTTATGCCTAAGAGTTCTAAGTCTTTACGGGCTTTAGGACCATCCTTAGTCTTCTCTTTCACATTCATTATTGTTCCCAACACGCTATCACAGATATTTTTCTCATTATGCATCACATCCAAATTATGTCTTAATAATAGCGATTTCCAATAAGGCAGACGGAAGAAAATGCTAAGTTTGTTCCAATTGTCTCCCCGTGTTTCATGATATATCTTGGTTCTCTTGCTCAGATCCGCACTAAGAATTATGTCTTCTAGGTCTCGTGCTTGCTCGTAACATTCTTGCCCCGTTAACAATCTAGGGGGATCTCTATAATCAGTTCGACCATCAAACGACTCTTTATCCCTTCTGTATTTGTGCTTCGGTGGAAGGAAACGTCTATGACCCAAGTAACATTGTTTGGAACCATGAACCAATCGAAGGGATACCGTGTCGTTGTTACAACAAGGACAAGTGAATTTACCTTTCGTACTCCAGCCTGATAAATTGGCGTATGCGGGAAAGTCGTTAATGGTCCACAACAACGCCGCTCGCATGTTAAAGTATTGCGAGGTGTGTGCATCAAACGTTTTCATACCTGTTTGCCACAGTTCATGCAACTCTTCGATCAATGGCTGGAGAAATATGTCAATTGCATCTCCCAGACTCTTTGGACCCGGAATTAACATACATAAGATGAAATTGTTAGAATCCATGCAAGTCGTGGGTGACACATTATAAGGAACGAGAATAACCGGCCAAACACTGTATGATTTTTTTCCATTTGTAAATGGATGAAACTCATCGCTTGATAAACCCAGTCTTACGTTTCGAGATTCTGAAGCAAAATCTGTATAATTTTCATCAAACGTCTTCCAAGTTAAGGAATCAGCGGGATGTCTCAACGTATCACTATCAACTCTTCCTTCTTTATGCCATCTCATCATTGGAGCCGTTTTTGAGGACATGTATAGTCTTTGCAGTCTTGGTATTAAAGGGAAATATCTCAACACCTTTTTTGGAATGAATTTCCCGTTTTGCTTCTCCCGAACTGTCCCACTTATTTGGTCGACTTTCCATCTTGAAAGACCGCAAACTCTACAAGAATCTTCATTTATGTCGTCCTTCCAAAATAGCATACAGTTGTTCTTACATGCGTCTATCTTGTCATATTTAAGTCCGATATCAGTAATGAATTTTTTACTTTCGTAGTATGAGTTTGGCAATTCAGCGTCAATCGGTAATATGTAGTTTTTAAGCAGACGCAGCAACATATCGAACGAAGAATTCGTCCACTGACATACATTTTTTATGTGAAGTAGTTTCAGTAGTGCCGATGATTTCGTTATTCGAGCACCTTCATACAATGGCCGTTTGCAATCATCAAGCAATTTATAAAATTTATGCGCATCTTCGACTGGTTCATCGTTGCTCAGGACGTCATTAACGTTGGGGAACATATCGTTTATAAATTCGTGCATATAACGTTCTTCGTTGACCTCTTCATTAACTGTATTATTCATCTTCTGTCTCGCATCGTTGAATTCCGGCACGGCATCCTCCGACTGATCATCGTCGTCATCATCATCATCATCTAAGTCATCGGCATCTTCATCGACATCGTCATTAACCACTTGAGTAGTACGTCTCTTTTCTCCATGAAAATACCAATACTCATAATGAACATTTATTCCATAAATGATGAGGTGAGTCTTCACTTCGTCTATTTCCATAAACGGCGTGTTCAAGCATTTCACGCAGGGACATTTCACGGTTTGTCGGGATGTATTCCTAAGAGCATACTCGAGGAATTTGTCAACGCCTTGTTCGTAATCTGGATGATCTCGACGTAAAGTCATCCAGCTTTTATCGGGTACTTCCATATTTCTAATAAAATGGAAAACAACCCGCATTATTATTTACTTAAATTTGTCTAAATTAATTAGGCGTACATAATTGTAACATAATCGCTACCTAATCTATCATTATTCCAAAAGAATTCAACATAAATCTAACATTTTCTAACTAAAATTTCACCTAAACAAACAATAATAATCAAATCATTCAAATAAAGACTCTAACCAAATTCAACAGTAATCAATTGATTCACAAAACTAACATAAATCTAAACTAAATCTAACATTTTCTAACTAAAATTCCACCTAAACAAACAATAATAATCAATTCATTCAATAAATGACTCAAACCTAAATCAACAATAATCAATTCATTCACAAACCTAAATCTAACATACATAAACCTAAATTTAACATACATAAACCTAAATCTAACATACATAAACCTAAATTTAACATAAATCAAAAATTAAACTAACCTTGAAAGAAAAGAGCGACGAGGAAGAGCGGCGGATGTAGATCGACGGGCGGGCAGCGGGCGGATGAAGGTCCTAATCCAAACCTAATGACAAGAACTTTAAATAATCAAAATTAACCTAAAATCCAAATAAAACCTAAATCAAACTCAAATTAAACCAATATCAAATCAAACATAAATCAAACTTAAACCAATCCAATCTCAAATCAAACCTAAAATCAATTTCATTCATACCAAACTCAAATCAAACATAAATCAAACTCAAACCAATCCAATCTCAAATCAAACCTAAAATCAATTCCATTCATACCAAACTCAAATCAAACCTAAAATTAAATTCATTCATACCAAACTCAAATCAAACCTAAATAAAACTCAAATCAAACCTAAATAAAAACTGAAATCAAATCTAAATCAAACTCAAATCAAACTAAACTCAACTCAAACCTAAAATCAAATTCATCAAACCAAAATCTAACCTAAATCAAACCTAAAACTAACCTAAATCAAACTCCAATCAAACCAAAAAATCATCATATCTAACAAATTAGATAAATCAAACTATATAAATCAACTAACCTAAAATTATATCAACTAACCTAAAATTATATTAACTAACCTAAATCAAACCCTAAATTTAACCAACAAATAATTTTAATTCAAACATATAACTCAAACTGACCTTTGATGCAGGTGGTGGGCGGTGGGGCGGCGGCTGGGCGATTCTCCAATCGGCGGCGGCGGCAGGAATCCAATCGGGCGCGGCGGCAGTGCGATTCTTCAAGCGGCGCGGCGGCTCAGCAGTTCTTCAATCGTCGTCGAGGTCTTCAAGCGGCAGGCTGTTGGCGGCGTCGTCTTCAATCGGGCGTCGGGGAGAGTGAATCGGGCGGCGCAAAGGAGGAATCGGGCGGCGCGGAAGATGAATCGGGGAGAGAAGAAAGAAAGAAAGAAAGAAAGAAAGAAAGAAAGAAAGAAAGAAAGAAAAAGAAAGAAAGTCGCGGGATTTGTTTTTTTAATTGGTTATTACCGAAAGTTTTATGACTACCTTTCGGTTTTGATCAATTAATTATTTCCGAGAGTTAATCACAAAACTCTCGGTTTTGATGTTGATTAATTCCGAGAGTTAATCATAAAACTCTCGGTTTTTGATTTCCTTATTTCCGAGAGATTTGTATATCTCTCTCGGTTTTAATGGTTATTTCCGAAAGTTATATATTTAACTTTCGGTTTTACAAATTCACATTTTGTTAATTTATTTGTTTTTCACTCTCTAATAAGCTCGAAGAACATTAATTTAACAAATTTTAAATCCTCAAAACATTTCTCAATCCATATAATCAAACATTACACAATTACATAGGATAATCAAACATAAACATTCATATACACTTCTCTATATGATCAAACACATTCATTAACATTTTAACATTAAACACAATCTAAATTTTTAAAATAAAACACACACTTGATAATATTAGTTAGGAGTCTAGATTAAAAAGTAGAAAACCAATTAATTTAACAAATTGTGAAATGGTAATTCCGAGAGTTAATGGTATAACTTTCGGTTTTGATGGGTATTTCCGAAAGTTATACCATTAACTCTCGGAATTACCATTTCACAATTTGTTAGATTAATTGATTTATAAACTTCTAATGACCTTGAACATCATAAATTTAACACATTTGATAACCTTAAAACATTAGACAATCCATATGATCAAACTTTATACACATTAATGTGATCATCAAACACAAACATATATATATATATGCACACTTCTTTATATAATCAAACACAATCATAAACATTTTAACATTAACACACAATCTTAATTTTTAAAAAACAACACACAATTGATTAGATTATTTAGGAGTCTAGATTAGTAGGTGAAAAACCAATAAATATAACAAAGTATGAAGTGGTAACACCGAAAGTTTTTTATATAACTTTCGGTTAAGATGGGTATTTCCGAAAGTTTTAAATAAACCTCTCGGTCCTAACCTGAAACAGAATGTTTTTGGGAAGGGTAAAAACCGAAGGTTTATTTGAAAACCTTCGGTTTTTACCCTTCCCCATTTTTAGAAAAAAAATAGATTTTTTTAAACGTGGGTCAAAACCGAAGGTTTGTTTGAAAACCTTCGGTTTTTACCCTTCCCCCATACTTAGAAAAAAATTAGATTTTTTTAAACGTGGGTCAAAACCGAAAGTTTATTTGAAAACCTTCGGTTTTTACCCTTCCCCCATACTTAGAAAAAATTTTGATTTTTTTAAACAAATGTCAAAACCGAAGGTTTATTTGAAAACCTTCGGTTTTTACCCTTCCCCATACTTAGAAAAAATTTTGATTTTATTAAACAAGGTCAAAACCGAAGGTTTATTTGAAAACCTTCGGTTTTTAGCCTTCCCCATACTTAGAAAAAATTTTGATTTTTTTAAATGTGGGTCAAAACCGAAGGTTTTCAAATAAACCTTCGGTTTTTACCCTTCCCCCATACTTAGAAAAAATTTTGATTTTATTAAACAAAGGTCAAAACCGAAGGTTTATTTGAAAACCTTCGATTTTTACACTTCCCCATACTTGAAAAAATTTTGATTTTTTTAAACAAAGGTCAAAACCGAAGGTTTATTTGAAAACCTTCGGTTTTTACCCTTCCCCCATACTTAGAAAAAAATTTGATTTTATTAAACAAGGTCAAAACCGAAGGTTTATTTGAAAACCTTCGGTTTTTACCCTTCCCCATACTTAGAAAAAATTTTGATTTTTTAAAACAAAGGTCAAAACCGAAGGTTTATTTGAAAACCTTCGGTTTTTACCCTTCCCCCATACTTAGAAAAAATTTTGATTTTATTAAACAAGGTCAAAACCGAAGGTTTATTTGAAAACCTTCGGTTTTTAGCCTTCCCCATACTTAGAAAAAATTTTGATTTTTTTAAACATGGGTCAAAACCGAAGGTTTTCAAATAAACCTTCGGTTTTTACCCTTCCCCCATACTTAGAAAAAATTTTGATTTTATTAAACAAAGGTCAAAACTGAAGGTTTATTTTAAAACCTTCGGTTTTTACCCTTCCCCATACTTGAAAAAATTTTGATTTTTTTAAACAAAGGTCAAAACCGAAGGTTTATTTGAAAACCTTCGGTTTTTACCCTTCCCCCATACTTAGAAAAAATTTTGATTTTATTAAACAAGGTCAAAACCGAAGGTTTATTTGAAAACCTTCGGTTTTTACCCTTCCCCATACTTAGAAAAAAAATTTGATTTTTTAAAATAATTGTCAAAACCGAAGGTTTATTTGAAAACCTTCGGTTTTTACCCTTCCCCCATACTTAGAAAAAATTTTGATTTTATTAAACAAGGTCAAAACCGAAGGTTTATTTGAAAACCTTCGGTTTTTAGCCTTCCCCATACTTAGAAAAAATTTTGATTTTTTTAAACGTGGGTCAAAACCGAAGGTTTTCAAATAAACCTTCGGTTTTTACCCTTCCCCCATACTTAGAAAAAATATTGATTTTATTAAACAAAGGTCAAAACCGAAGGTTTATTTGAAAACCTTCGGTTTTTACCCAAAGATTTTTAAAAAAATGGGTCAAAACCGAAGGTTTTCAAATAAACCTTCGGTTTTGGCGATGCCGTTTTTTTTAAAAAAAAGATGAAAAGTCAACAAAAACATAATTATTTAACAACATATTAAACCAAACCAAACCAAACATAATAACAATAATTCATAAATATTAAAACATAACACATAAAAATATTAATTGTCATAAACCCATAATAAATCCATAATAAATCTAGAAATTAATTATTATATGGGGTGGAAGGAGGGGGTGGTTGATTCAGTCGACTCATCAACAATACAAGTTCCTGTTCGAGATTCTCTAATCTCTTTCGGCCCGGTCCGCTTTGATTTCACTGAGCAAACGACCTCTTTCCGCATCCCTTAATCGGATTTGTTCCATTTCCAGCGTCATCTTTCTTACCTCTTCCTTACGTGCTGCAATTTCTGATTGTGCTATCAGATTCTGGTAACACGGATGCAGTTTCTCCGGTGTACGCTGAAGTCTCTTCCATGTCGAATCACCCATATCCTAAATGCATTTCAGATATCAAACAAAATAACGTAAACTAACATAAATCTAGATCTATAATATATATATATATATAAACTTAAGAAATCTAAATCTTATAATAAACAAAACAAAAAAAACCAAATGAAACAAATTACCTGAAGAGAGGAGAAGAACCGGCTTAGAGGAGGCAGGCGGCGGCGGAAGAGAGAGAAAGGAGAGATGAGTGGAATGAAAAAGAGAAGGGTTAGGGTTTGTATTTATAGAGGTTGATGCCGAAGGTTTTCATAAAACTTTCGGTTTTGATATTAGTCAAAACCGAGGGTTTATTAAAGACCCTTCGGAAAAACCCATTACCAAATTTAGAATTTTTTTTTTAATGAGCAAAACCGAAGGTTCTTTGTAAAACTTTCGGAAATGAAATTTTCAAAAAAGGCAAAACCAAAGGTTCTTTGAATAACCTTCGTAATTAAAAAACCAAGGGATTTCAAAACCGAAGGTTTTTACAAAAACCTTCGCAATTAACCCACATCCAACACTTAGAATTTTTTTGGGTTTTTTGGGAAGGTAAAAACCGAAAGTTCTTTGTAGAACTTTCGGTAATAATGAATAAACCCGAAGGTTTTACACCCCACTCGGAATCTATTTTTAATCCCGAAGGATTTGTTCCTCTCGGGAGTATTTAGGAGAGGTTTACAAAACCTTCGGGAAAAACCGTCGGTAAAGGTCCTTTTTTTACCAGTGTGAATCTTGAACCCAAGTTAAAATTACGTCAAATAATATCTACCCCATTATCTGTTAATGGAAACTCATTCACATAGCTCATGAATCATCCTTCTTGCACAAAAGAAATTCTATCATCAAAGGTATCAGACTCCATTCTTTTGAATCATAATAAACTTTGTTTGATTGAGCTAGAAAAGCTGTATGACATTACTGCTTTATGACTTATTTACCAGGATTATGACAAAGATTATCATCCACATATATCATACATATGGAGTTTAATTACCTTAAAGATGTGATGAACAATGTTGTAGGTTTGATAAAAATGACCAACTGTCATCTAACTTAAAAAACAAAATTAGAAAAAGAGAAAAGAGAGGGTGTTTGTAAAAAAAATTACACATTCTATTAAAAATGTCAAATATCATCTACTTTGAAAAACAAAATAGCACGTCTAATAAATAAATGGACCAAACGAGACGTTGTAATTTTCCAAAAGTTCGTTAATTAGAGCCCATATGACTCAAATCAATCAAAGTTCGAGTCTCATATATATATATATATATATATATATATATATATATATATATATATATATATATATATATATATATATATATATATATAATAAAAACGTCCAAAGTTCGAACTCTAAATGGTAGTTGGGCCAATAAAAATTGTAATGATTGTTTATATGATTTTATCGAGATGGATTTTTTTTAGTAGAGTGTATTAATATATAAAATAAATAATGTATTTTTGATATTTTAGTAAATGAATTGAGGAATATGATAGATGAGAAAGAGATTGAAATGATGTTTAATTAATTTTAATTATTTAAATAACTCAGTTTGAACATTACCTTAAATGAAAGTTGAATTTGTGACTATAGAATATCAAACTAACTTTCTACGTGGTGTCATCCTATCTTTCTAAAATAAAAAAATTATAATTGATTCATATTTAGTCAGATGTGTAACATATTAAACATGTCATGTAAATGTCATATAAGTAATATAGAACATGAATGTGATTTATTTATTATTTGTTAGAAAAATACAATTTGTATTAAGCTAGTTGCTAGAGACATCACACGAGTGTACAAGTCACAACATTTAAGAAAAATAAACATGGAAGTTGGGTGTTGGATAAAGAAGATAAACATGAAGTTGTCACAATATATGGAATATACAGCTCACAATATTTTTTTCATTAAATTTGTAAGTTTCACAATTTCTTAAAACAATTTTAATATAAAATAATATTTTTTTGGACACTTAAAACTACTTTAATGTGTTTTTCTTGAACTAAATACGGAATGAAAGTATTGATACATGTTTCTCTAAGCTTTATTCAACCACCAATTCCATTAGAATTAATTGCTTGTATTTATTACATACATTTAATTAAACACCTATAGTGTTACTATCCATCTACCATTTTATGGATGGGAATATCAATTCAAACTTAAAATACATGTCAATAATAACACTGATTACGAATTTTGTTGTTACGGTGTTTGACCTCTTTTAGACTAACCGATATGTTATCAACAAAATAGACAATATTAATTTATACAAATTATGACAATTGTTTTGTGAATTTCCAAAAGTATAATAATGTATGATTTGATGTAGTTTAATATAACAAAAATGACTTAATATAATTGGTTAATTTGTAAGTTAATACATCTTCAACCTACTAAGATATAAGATAGTTCTAGTACAAAAATAATTTTTAAGAGACTAAATATTATCACGGGTTTGGTTTGATTCTTACTTAAAACGTTTTAAGTGAAAATGAAATTTATGAGTATAAGATTTTACTATCTTATAACATTATTATTAAAAAAATCCTTATTCTCAATCTTCTTACCGTGATTGGATTATCATGATCATCTAATATGACATTTATTTCTTCTTATCACGTTATCATGATCATCTAATATGACACTTATCTCTTCTTAACATAATTCTCGCACATATCATATGTCACTTTGGGACATTAATTTTCTACCTATCTTTATATTTTATTTGAAGTTATCAAGATGTTCATTTTTTTTTCAAATTGGGAAAATCATTTCAATAATTCATTATTTTGTGAAGGTCCAACAAATAAAAATCAAACAAACATTTTAGTACAAGACCATCCCTCCCTTCATATCATAATTCATGCCCAAGTGTGTTTTATATATTTATTTATCATCACTTTTTTAATTCTCTCCAAATTTTATGATGTTTTCTTAATTTTCACTTAGCTTCTTTTTTAAGAAAAAATCATTCTATTAATCAATTATCTATGAGAAGTTACATGATAAAAAATATGGTGAAAAGCAATTAAAAACAATTTATTATAAGTTAAGACAAGATTTGTCATAAATTATTTACAATTCAAGGTATGTCATAAAAAATTTATTCAATGTTGACTCTTTCAAAATTACTTATTTTTGATAACATTGTATTTGAACCCTTTTTTTTCATTGTTCCAATTCATGTTTCATTTATTCACAACTAATTGTTATCATAATAATCCATCCTTATAATGTAAACTACCTTAGATGTTATTAGATCTTTCAAGAAAATAACTATGTTTTGGATTAAATGCTCATATAGATTATTATCAACATTTACCACAACATTTATTCTCACTAAGATAATTAAGCATACCCAATAAAAAACAATAAATTTATGAAAACTTATGAGCAAAATTGATTTTATTATTTAATAATGGAAAGTTAGTCAAACAAGAAATGTCAGTTGCTTTCAAATTTATTTATAACACCCAATTAATTGAGCAATTAAAAATAACTTATATTAAAATTTAAGTAGGTGGTTGTGAAAATGTATTGGGCCATCGCATAATAAATAATCTCAATTTAGTTTAAAGTAAAATTAAGTAATACTTTATTTTTAAGTAATTTATTCTCATAGTTATCCTCTACTTGGAATTAAATTCTTACCAAATTTTAATACGTGACCTAAGCTGTTGATAATTATTTTTTAAAATTAATTTTTTTTAAATGAAGTAAATTTATTAAAATGTTTTATATTGACATCACTTAGCATTAAATTTCTGTGAAAATTGTGGGTGAATGAAACAGCAATAAGTATGGGACTTAAATTGTTTAGAAAAGATATTTAAATAATTCATCATTCTTATTCTTATCCATTCATTAATCAAATTTATTAATATTTACTTATTATGTAAAAAAATATTAAATATTAAAATGTTTTATTTATTTTTTTGATATTTTATCTAAAATTCAACCATCAAATCATTTTATTTATCAACTTAAAAAATACTAAAATATCTTTACCTTAATTTAAAAAAATAAATTTTAAATACAAAAAATTATTATTTAGCAAATTAAAAACTCAAATAACTTATTTTTATAAAACATTTTTTTGGGATAAAATTCCTATAAAAATCTTCTAAATAATCATCAACATCAAACAAGCTTCTTTCTCCCAATAAACTAATTAAGATCTTGTTTTTTTTTATTAAAATTAATCCTAATCAAACATCATTTTACTTTATTTATCAACATTCTTTAAATATTTTTATCAAAAAAATAAATCCTCATCAAAATCACCCTCTCAACATTTTTTAAACAAGACTATATATGTTTATTACAATAAACCCAATGAACAAGTTCTAAGGCAGGCATTAGGCATGGTTCAATTTTGTTTTTTTAATCCAACCATAATTCAAAATTATTTAATTAATTCTCTTATTTTTATTAAAAAAAAAAAACTCACCTCTTTAAAATCACACAAATGTCACATTTTTTAAATAAAACCCACAACCACAACCGAAGAACCTCTAAACTTTAAATAACTTGTACAAATAAGATTAATTAAATAATAAAAATTCAAACAATACCTTAATTATTGATTTTCTCTATCTATAAATAGGAGTATAACATTCACAACATAATTATAAAACCACACTTTGAATCCAAAAAAGCTTTCAAATATCTCTCTATCTAACATCATGGATGGAATCAATGTTAACATTGTTTCAAGAAACATCATCAAACCAAATTCTCCAACCCCAACAAGCCAAAAGACTTTTAAACTCTCTCTCATCGATCAACTCACACCTGAATTCTATGGAGCCACCATTTTCTTCTATACCTCCAACGTTAAATCAATAGAAACAACATCGGACATGTCAAAATCATTACAAGATTCTCTCTCTAGAATCTTGCCCAAGTTCTATCCATTAGCTGGTCAATTCAAAGATTCTAGTACCATCGATTGCAACGATGAAGGAGCTTATTTCTTTGATGCCCATGTTAATTGTAACATCCGACAAGTTTTGGATAAACCAGATTCTAATTTCCTTAAGAAACTTCTTCCGACCGACCCTAAAACGGTTGAGTCTTGCTCAAGAGCCGTGGCTATTTTTCAATTCACACAATTTGAATGCGGTGGTGTGGCTTTGAGTGCTTGTATTTGTCATAAGATGGGTGATATTAGCACGTTGTCTACGTTCTTACGATCGTGGACCGCCGCCGCCACTAACGACCCCGGGAAGGATGAGGTTTGTAGAATAATTAAAGAAAAAATGAACTTTTCTTTCATTAGGAGATCATTTCATCTATTTTTTTTTTAGATTTTTGTTTGAGATTTTACCTATTTTTTTATATTTTATTTCGATTATATTACTATCGTTCTAACAACGAATCCATAAATTAGAGTTGCGTGAATTTAAAAATATTGTGAGCTTAAGAAAATAAATGAAAATTTATGGATAAAATTAATAAAACTAAGGTTGGTTTTGACATTTTTTTAATTAGATAAATTAAATATTTTTAAGAAATTATGGATTAATATTTCACATATTTTTAAGAATTTTTAATTTTTTTTTTTTGGGTAGGTAAAGGTAACATAGATGAGCTTATATGTTTTTTTTTCTACATTTTTATCAAAAACTTGTAAAAAAAACCCTAGTAAATTAGGGTTTATATCATATTTTTATCGTAAAAAATTATAATAATCAAGGGTGGGTAACATAGAAGCCACTTATTCTAATCATCAAATCAACTAAAACAAATGAAAATAAAATAATGTTTTCATAAAAAAAAATTTTTTTTTTACAAATACACACCAAAAAAATAACTAATATGGAACCAGCTTAGAAGCATATGTTTATATAAGTTTTTTATGTTTTTGTTTTCTACAAGGTTCCGGATTTCATTGGTGGGTCGCTGTTGACTCACAGAAACCTACCGATGATGTCTAACGTGGGTTTGGCTCGTGGTAAGTGTCGTACACAAAGGATCGTTTTTGACGGATCAAAGATAGCTTCTTTGAGAGCAAAAATCACCGACGGTCGTCAAGCACCGTCGCGTGTGGAGGCTGTAGTAGCGGTGATACTAAAGTCCGCCATCACGGCTTCGAGGTCTTTGTCGGGGTCGACGAAATCGGCTATATTCTTCCAAACGGTGAATGTTAGGAATAGGATGAGTCCTCCGATATCGGAGAACTCGATAGGAAACCTGCTCTGGCAGTTTCCGGTGTTCATTGAGGAAAAAGAGATCAAAGTGTACGAGTTGGTGGCGAAGATAAGGAAGGAGATGTCGGAGTTTTGCAACACTAAGGCCCCGAAGTTGAAGGGTGCGGAAGGGTTTAGGGAAATTATGGGTTGCATTGGGAAATGGGCGTTCCACTTCTTGACAAATAAGGACATATACAGGTTTATATGATTGTGTGGAGTTATGATAGTTATTTATTTGAATCGGGACTTATTAAAATTGTCATTTTTATAAACAGGTGCTCGAGTTGGTGTCGAACACCATTGTATGAGACGGATTTCGGGTGGGGAAAACCGATATGGGTGAGTAGTGCGGGGCAAGACATAAGGAATGTTATGATTTTGGTGGATTCTAAAGATGGAAATGGGATGGAGGCATGGGTGACTTTGGATTATAAGGAGATGGATGTGTTTGAGAAGAATGAAGAACTCTTAGAATATGGGTCTCTAAACCCTAGTGTCTAAATCATCTTATTACAAGTTGTATAAAACAAAGTCTAAATAAGTGTGATATTATATGTTTTAAGTAAGCAAACAATAAAGAAAATAAATAAGTGAAGCAAAATTGGGAAAGACCAAAATGTCTAAGTGTGGACTTTGGTTAAGCTAATACTTCAACTTTATTTTAATATATTTATATATTTATGGCTTAATTTTTTTATTTTCTTTATTTCACTTTTAATTTATGGGTTTAAGTTTAATATTTCAAGAAAATTTAAATATATTTAAAAAAAATTTATGAAAAAATAATAAATCACGACGTATATACTTGTATTTTACTTGTATTACACGATTCATTTAAACATACTAATTTTAAAAAGTTTATATAGACGATATACTATTCAAATTGACTTGTTTAACGTTATTATAGTGTTAACTTTTATATATATATATATATATATATATATATATATATATATATATATATATATATATATTAATATTTATATTTAATTTATTATTATTTTTATCTATTTCATTTTCGATCATATATTTTGTTTTCATGAGTTTATTTTATTTTTCAATATAGACAAAGTTCTTCAATCAAAATTATTTAAATTTAAACAATGGTGTCCAAACTAGGGCTGCAAATGAGCCGAGTCGAGCTCGAATTTGCTTGAGCTCGAACTCGACTCGATTTGGTATTTATTAGCTCGAACGAGTTTATAAATTTGAGTTCGATCTTGACTCGACTATTTATCTATAAGCTCGGCTCGACTCGAAAAGCTCGAATTCAAGATCGAGTTCGAGCTCAAACTCAAGCTCGAATTCAAGCTCGAACTCAAACTAAAATTTATTTTCAAAATGAAATATCAAACTTTCATACATATACAACATTTTAAAAATTGAAAATATGAAAAAATGAAAAAAATTATAAATATTTAAAATTCCAAAATCATAATAATCCAAAAAACATTCAACCACGATTACTAGTCAAAATTCTAAAATATAAAATTCTAAAATTAAAGTACAATACTATATAAATTGTTTGAAAATTTAATATATTAATATTTTTTAAGTCACGTTCTTCAAGCATAGCACAAGTACACCTACCTGCATTTAAATATAAAAATAATTAATATAAAAAATACATGTTAAAACAAATAACTAAAATTTAACTTACTTTAAGGTTTAAGGGTAGATACGGACAAAAACAAATTCAACCTATTTTTTATTAAATATTATTATATAATTAAATTATTTGGGTACAAATATAACAAGAATTTATTGACTTATTTATAAAAAGAATCTATTAATTTATTTATATATTACAATATATTATTAATATTATAAATTCATTTTTTCTCTCAACATATTATATATAATATATACTAACATTTTTATCTCTTCATAATATATACAAAATATATACTAACATTTTTTTAAATCTTTTATTATATATAATATATTAATATTTCAATATTATATATAATATAATATAATATTATTTACCATAATAGTGTTTTCTATATAGATCTATGATCAATATATATTAAAAATATTTTTCTATAGATCTATGAACACTATTAATATATATAATAGTGTTTTTCCATATAGATCTATGAACAATTAATATATATAATAGTGTTTTTCCATATAGATCTATAAACATATAGATCTATAAACGATCTATATAAGCACAAATTTCTCATAATACAAAAAAATCAAAGTTATTTAAAAGTATGAGCAATAACCTGTAGGTTTCTTGTGAATGAAGAAGAGAAATAGTGTAGATGAGAGATAACATAAAAAAATGTATTAACCTATTATGAATGAGTGAAAGTAATGATGAAGACGAAAGAAGAAAAAATAGTGAAGAAGGAAGAAGAAGAAATGGTGAAGATAGAGGAAGAACAAGAAGAAAGAAGAAATGGTGAAGATGAGGAAGAAGAAGAAACGATGAAGACGAAAGAAAGAGAAGAAAAAGAGATGAAGAGTTACTTATGATTGATAAATTAGAAAGTAGGGTTTTGTTTTATGACAATATAATATAATAATGTGGATTATGGGCCTTCTATATGGGCTTTGAAAATAGAGAAAAAAATTGTTTTAAATTTTAAGTTTTTTTATATTAAATAAATAAATATATTATATATTATTAGGCTCGAAAAAGCTCGACAAGCCGTCGAGCAAACATTATATGAGCTCGAGTTCGGCTCGAATATTAAACGAGTCGGCTCGAGCTCGGCTCAAACTCGATCAAAGTCAAGCTCAAGCCGAACTTTGATCGAGCGGCTCGCGAGCAGCTCACGAGCGGCTTAACTCATTTGCAGCCCTAGTCCAAACCATCTCAATTTACAAGTTGTACGAAAGAAAGTCTAATTAAGTGTGATATTATATGTTTCTAAAGTAAGGAAAAAATAAAGAAGATACTTCAACTCTGTTTTATTATATTTCTTAATTTGTGTGGATTTTAGTTAAACCAATACTTCAACTCTATTTTATTATATTTATAGGCTTAATTAATTTATTTTCTTCTTTTCACTTGTATTTATGGATTTAAGTTTATTATTGCAAGAAAAATTAAATTTATTTAAGTTTCTTTATAAAAATTTTTTTTTGCTTAATGGTTAATTTGTTGGGGTCAATTTAATTTTAGACATTTTCTTTTAAATCTTACTCTTTGTAACTTATTATTATTAAAATGTTCAAAAACAAGTTTTTCTTCACGATTTAAAAACAATAAACTTATTATGTACGTGACATTTATATTTAATTATCGAATTTCAGCGAATTAAGATTTTAGTTATCAATTATCTAAAATTTGATAGTCAAAACTCTTAGTTTACTAAAATTCGATAATTAAATTAATAGTATTAATCTTTTTATTTATTTATAACTGTCACATAGATAATAAATTATCGTCGTTTGAAATTATTAAAATAAAATCTTATTTTTGTATAATTTAATAATAGAGAACTCAAAATTTAAAAAATTTATCCAAAATTGATCCAATAAACAGTCTCAATTTCACAATTCATCATAATTTGTTTTATAGTGTATGTGATCAATTTGAAGAGATTTATTTACTAAATAAAAAGACCAAGCAAATAAAAAGTTTATTCTTAGGACTTTGATAGATAAAAGCTAAATTCTTTAGGAAAAAGATTTAAATTATTAATATTTAATAAAAAAAAAAATCAAATAATTATTTTTCATGATTTAATATAATAAATTAGGTTTGGTAATCAAAAGCCCCTATAGCTCAGTGGTAGAGCGCCAGTCTTGTAAACTGGAGGTCTGTAGTTCGATCCTGCATGGGGGCATTCTTTTTTCTTCCATTTCCTTTTGCCCTACCTTCTCTCCTCTTTCTCCGTTCTTCGTCTCTCTCCCGCGTTATTCATCTTCATCCTTCTAATGGAGACTACTTTTGAGCCTGTAAAATTCCTCTAGCCTCTTCTTTCTTCATCTTAACAATCATTCTGAGTTACATTTGTCTCTCTTTTCTCTCACACACTATTTTGCCTCGCAGGATCTAATTAACGCTATCTTCAAGATCATCTGGAAACGAAATGCTCTAAGTACGTTTTCTCCACTTTATCTTGCTCAAATCTTCGTAATATATGTATTTTCCGCTTTTTCTTGCTCAAATCTTCGTAATTATATGTATTTTCCGCTTTTTCCTGCTCAAATCTTCGTAACTATATGTATTTTCCGCTTTATCTTGCTCAAATCTTCGTCATTATATGTATTTTCAGCTCTATCCTGCTCAAATCTTGTAATTTTATGTATTTTCCGCTTTATCTTGCTCAAATCTTCGTAATTATATGTATTTTCCTCCGCCTCAGTACCTTACATGTTTCGTTTCCCCTCAATGTAGAGCGCGAGAAGAATGAAGGAGCTGGTACTTCTGAGGCCGACGTATGGCTTTCTCCTTCCATTCTCATATTCGTTTCATTAGTTTGATCGCGCTCGGCAATGATTGCATTTGTTTTACTGATATTGCAGCTTAATCTATCGCATTTAGAGTAGAATATGAAATTGCTTTGTTTTAATCACATTTCTTTGTTTCAGATGGCAGTTGGAATGCTGAAAAAAACTCGGCCCACCTCTGGTAAGCATCTTATAGAGATTATAGAGAAATTTTGTTATTCTGATCATATTTTCTTTACGAATGCAGCTAATGCAAATGCTCTGAAGCTTAGCTGTGAACTCATGCACATTTTTGTCTCAGGTTTTAATAGCTGCATAAAAATTCCTATTTTTAGTCTATTAATCTTCAACATTGTTCTTGAAGACTCATTAAAGCTATTGCAATATTGATTCAGAGGCTGTTCAGCGTGCTTCTACAATTGCTGAAACTGAGGGCGCCAGCAAAATAGAAGCAACACATCTCGAAAGGATCCTTCCACAGTTACTTTTAGATTTTTAAGACTGCAACAATTTCTAAATTTTAGATCTGAGCAGTTTTTTGGTAATGTTTGGATAGTTTGCATAACAATGACTTTGGATAACAGTTTTACTAGGGATTTTTATTTAGAACTTAACTACAACTGCAACTTTTATACTGTTGCTCATTTTAGAAATAATTTGCTTGTAGAAAGGTTTAGCATCATTCTTGTGTTTCTCAGTGATATTCTCCTCGCAACAGAGGCTTCTTTTTCTCTTTTCTATGAATTCCTTTCTGTATAATTCAAACTCAGTTTTGGCTGGCTCATTCCATCTTTCCTTGGTGTTTCATAGTCTTATGAGCTGTGATGATTTAAAGGATTAACGTTAAGCAGGTTGAACCGTGATAATAATTAAGGAGTTACTTGCTAGATGGCTCTTGGTTCTTAGAAGATTGCCTTTTCTCTACCAAGTTTTAGGTAACTTTACTGGTTATTTTTTGTTACTAAAATAAATATGGAGGCTAATCTCAGTGCTCATGCTTTTTATCTTGCAGACAATGAGATCCAAAGTTGGTTCTGGGCTACTTGATGCTGACTTGACATGCTGGTAAGTTTTAAAGATGCTAGACTTCTTATAATAGCGTTGATACCATGTGTGTTCTCATGTTTTCCTAAACCTATTCACTTTGACAAACTCATATATAGTTGGTAATATGTCACATGATAGAGCGTCTAAATCCATTTTATCTGTCTTATAAATATAAAGACGGGAGGAACATGAAGATTACGTTAGGATAGATAGGAAGCCTTATATTTCAACACAACCATATAACTGCTGGAAACACAACATCTTATGTTATCATACAAACATGTTTGAAGTGAACATAACAAAAACCACACAACCTTACCTTGAAGAAAATCAAACACGCACATCATAATTCATACATGTAATAACAACAAAAAGAAGACACACATAGTTATATAGCCTTCAAACAGATACCAATCAGTCTGTGCAGCATCGATACATGAAATACTTCTCCATTGGACGGCTACACTCTGCACAGATGACCATTTCAGGGACTCCCCCTGTAATTCCTGGGAGAATAAGACGGTTACAGTGGTGTGCCGACTGGTGCTGGGCAAGATTATCATCCAGAGCGTGCACAAAGCCTTCATTCCTTGCATTCTCCTCCCAGTTACCAAACTGATCCAAGCTTGCTATTAAAGTGTCCCCCTTCGACTTGGCCATCTTGCTTGATCCCTTGCTAATTAAAGCCCATCCCTTGTCACTACCATCGAAACTGAGCATGGTTAACACTTCCTGCATCACAGGGTCATTCTCCACTTTCTTTCCATGCTGCGTCTTGGAGTGAAACATGCTCTCCAGACGGGTCCAGAAGTACCAAATGGAGGTAAGATCCACCCAACAGTCGCATAACTTTTCTTTGTTGATTGTGTCTATTATCCTTCTCACTCTTTCCTTAGGGCTGCTCTTCCCCACATAAACCATTTCCAAGGATATTCCAACAGCCTTAGTAACAGCTTTTATTTTGTTGGTAAAATTCCGAATCCATCCCAAATCTTCTCCTCCCAACAAGCATATATACTTTTCCTGTGCAATCTGATATAGATTTTCAATCATGATTAGAAAGAATATATAACACTAGTCGTTTCTGGATCTGAATCCGGATCCAAATCTAAATGAGAAAACGCCAATAATGTTTTGTGTCTAAATAAGTTATATTTCCAAATGTAATCTCGTATTGATCCACATCCAGGTGAGATGTCAAAAAACTGTTTCCAAATCAATACATATGTGAAAGCCGAAAGGGAAGGGAAAATAATGCAATGGAGTTGTTGAGACTTTTGTGCTTACCCATTGAAGGATGGATGGATCAATATTGTCCACCAACAGCTCAAGCGTCCATGTCTCATCCTCCCAGAGTTGTTTTTCTCTCACAGCAGAGAAAGGGTAAGCTGCATTTCCCCATATCCATACCATGTTTAGGGCATCTTGGCAAACAACTTTTCCATGAGGATCCAGTGTCACCAGAATGAGTTTCTTTGTGAAATGCCACACTTCTGTTATGTACTTGATGACCGCTGGATCAAGTAATGAAGGATGGTGAAGCATGTACCAGGGCATCTTATTTTGGAGGTCCATAAATCTGTGTTGGTCTGCTTCAGTCCAGGGGTTCTTTTTCTTCACTATTGGAAGCCACACAATTTCATAATGCAGCTCTGGCCTTAGCTTTGATTCTTGGTAGATGTGGTTTAGAATAATTATCTGTTCGTGCAAGATGTCCAGGTCTGATATGAGAAGCATCACAGTCTTTTTCCTTAGAACCTCAATCTGAACCTGTTTTTTTTTTTTTTGCATCAAAATATGCTTTGTCAATCATTAAAACATTCAAAGTGAGAGATAGGCTAGATAAGAAATTTGTGGACAAACCCTTCTCTTGGAGTTGCCTTCCACAAGTGGAAGCAAATCATCCTTGGCGTAAATCAGTGCTTTCAAAATCTTGATGTTGTCTAAGTGTCCTGTCTCGAACAACCGGATCAGATTCTGGTATGTCTCCACTTGTTTTTTTTCATCTACACCAGTTGAATAAGAAACATATATTGGAACCTATTCAGGGTAGCTCAAGTGAAATGTTTTCAATTAAGAGACTTGCATGTCTCAGTTATGATTCCAATGAAGAATTGAGTGCTCACCAATGTGCTGATAGCAAATACCAAGCTGTGACATAAGGTGACCATGTATGTTATTGACCTTATGAGCCAAACTGGACAGCTCCCATGCCTCAGTTGTAGAGGAAATATATCTACAAGTATTTTTTAAAACTGTTATTTATGGATCAGAATTGAGATGTCCAAGAGAGAATATATGAATATGTGAAGCTTACTCAAAGCCCATGCCTAGGAGGCTAGTGATTTGGGAAGCACAAGCCACCATGCTTCGGATGGTCCAATAGGCTGCAGTAGGAATATGAGTCATGGCGGTCGAGAGTGGTGGGGTGTCTTGAGAAATATAGTTAGGGGGAAGCTCCTTGAGATCAATTATGCATTTAGTGACATCCAAAATGGCCTTGATAAGAGTATTGACTGCATCGAATCTGGGTTTTAAGGAATTGGAATGCTCCAAGATGTCTGGAAGTTGCTTGAGAAGAGCAAGGGATTTTGCTAGAGGGTTTGTGGCGCCAAGTAAAGCGACGAGCCAAAACTCACCATAGTTCACTGAAAAGGCTGCTAGTGAAATCACCACTTTTGCATCCCATGGATAGCTTGAAAGCAAGTTGAGTATAGAGATTGTTGTCCCATGAGCATCTCCACCACCCAAACTCTTGCATGAGAACTGCCAAAACAAACATTTGTTTTTCCATTAAGCCTTTTTGGAAATTATTAAAAAACAAAAACCAGATCAGATTTTCCCGTGGAGGAAGCTAGGCAACATTTCATTGTCAATTAAGGTGTTCTTAATAAGAATCTAACCCAATACCTCAACCTCTTAGTGTAAGACTTTTACTGTTTGAACTATCCTTAGTGGTGTTGAAAACGAGATTTTGTCATAAATTCATTGAAAAATTGTCAAAAACTAATATTGAAAGTGATTTCTTTTTGAAAGTTAGAGTATATTCTTTAGACTAAAAGCTAGCATGATCCTTAGAGTCATGACCTCCCATTTCAGTTAGGACGTTCTTAGTGTAAATTAAATCTGAGACATTTGATCTCATAGACAAGATTATTTTCACTTGAGCTCTCCTGAGTTATTTTATTCGTGTGGTATAAGATTTTTTTTTAAAATCCTAATGAGATTATTTTTCAATCATGTTGTATTTTTGGCTGCTTTCATTTGGTACAAATTATTTTCTGATCATTACTCAAATTAAAGTGTATTTTTTATTTATTTATTGGTGTGAAGATCATTGTGACTTTTTAGTAGACTTTTCAGAAAGCGACGAACTTAACAAAACAACATTATCTGGCAAAGGATGTCTCTCCTCTTCAGTTTATTATTATGTGTTTGTACCTCACAGGAAACTTTGTAGGTAATGTAGGGAAGTGCCTCAGGAATTCCGTCAACTCCATGAACAATCGCCTTGCTTGCCAATTCATCCACAGCTTCATGATGAACTTCTGTTGCCTGCATAACATAGAAAAATGACCCAAGTCATTATTGGCCAATAAAAAAAGATTGAAAAATATATGATGATAGATTATTTATATACATGGATAACACCGTCAATGTTTGGGCTGACTCGATGAAGCATGTCCTCAATTATGCGAAGCACGGGCTTGGGGTCAATATCACGACCATCGGGTGAATGAGTGGCTAGGATTTGTTTCATCATGGCGCCATCATCAGATGCAGAGAACATTCTCCTGTCACTTTTCATCGAGTTAAGTGACCTATTTTGATTTCCATAACTAGACATTTTCTTTTCTCAAGAAAAAAGAAACAAGTAATGAGGTTTAGGTGTGGTGGTCTGATGATCATAATTGGAGCTTTATATATAAGGGTAAAAAGATGGAATAAAGGGTAAAAAGAAAAAAAAGGGTAATTAAACAAGTACCTTACTTGAAGGTTGGGGTTTAAATTAAAGCCATTCTTGTCTGAATATTATTTTTACCTTTTTGGATAATGTAGTACATCAATCCCAACCTCGTATATGGTTTTTTAATACATCAATCCTTACATGAAAATAAATGTACTTAAAATTCTTTCTTTATTTTCATCTTTTTATAAGCAGGGTTTCGGGTCAACTTATCGGGGGAGTTAGTGAGGTAAGTACATTTAATTTGATTTCAGTAATAACTTCATTGATTTAAGGATGTTTTTTTTAGCTTATATTATAGACATGCTTAGAAGGTGAGACCCAATTCTGTGGAAAATAAGTACAGAACATTCTTTAAGGATAACATTCTTCTTCTTTTCTTGTTTTAGAAAAAGGTAAAGTTATTATTCTTTCAAAATAAATAAATCTATAAATAACAAATAGACTATTCTCATGCCTAATAAGTTTGAGAGTAACAAATGAGCTACTCTCAAAGCCAAAACCATCATCTGAAAGGATTTTATTTATTTTTTTTGTTGTGATCGGGGTGGTTAACATGACCCATTTAATTAAATCATAGCGTTTTAGTGGAAATTAAGCTACTCTTAAGATATTTTATCAATTAGAACTACCCAATTATCCTATCATTGTTCGAGACCTTACTTTTAAATGTTCTTTTGATTCTTTCCCCCAAATGATCCATCAAAGGGGAATCGGAATCATCTTTTGTTTCTTTATAAATTTGGTTGTTTTTGTCTAGTTAATCCTAAATCCCCAAAATCTTAAAAAGAACATCTTCTACAGTTCTACTACTAATGGGGAATTATTTAGGTTTGAGCCTATCATGTTACTTTTATAGTGTAGTGATTTATTTTCTTAGCCAAACTGACTTACTACTTTTTAAAAGTAGTATTCCATATTCTATAAGATAATGTTGTTTTTCATTGCTAGTTGTACTTCATGATTTTAATTGTTTGGTATGAAAATTCTCTCTTTAAGAGATTTTTAAAAACAAAACAAAAAATTGCAGTTTTATGTTGCCTATTCATATCTACTTCAGTTATGAATTTTATAATCCATAGTTTTATAGGTATGCATGTAACCACCCATTTGTTTATGCACACAGATAAATAAATAAATAAAATCACTGCAGATTTGGTTATGTTTTTGTAATTCCTATTATTTGATCTTGTATTATTTGAAAAACAAAATTCAAACACTTACCATATTATTTTGTTTTGGGAAAACCACTTACCATATTATTATTATCACTTACATTACAAAGTTCCCCAGAGTGTCATATCACAGGCTTATTTAATTAGATATTTATATTACACAATATATGTATACATTATTTATATGCTATAATATTATTAGCCACCATAAGGGGTTGCAACAACCACCAAAGGATTTTTTGTATGAGTAACTAAACCAGACATCTCAGTCATGTCCAAATCCTCTCCTCTTTTTCCATTGGCCAAGGAGAAATCAAACTTAACAAGAATATTCGCTAGTGTGAGTTCATCCATTCTCTTCGCAAATTGAATCCCCGGACATCTTCTTCTGCCCGTGCCAAACGCTATCCCATCATAGTCTAGGTTGGTGTTGTTCTTCCCATTAAGGAATCTCTCGGGCCTAAACTCTTCAGGATCATCCCACAACTCAGGGTCCCTTTCTATCGCCCATGCGTTAATGATCGTATGAGTGCCAGCTTCGATTCTATAACCCATCAAGTTCAAGTTTTCAGATAGTTCTCGGGACACCAACAAGGGTGCAGGGGGAAACAACCGCAGTGTCTCTTTGAACACCGCTCTTAAGTATTGCATTTTCTCTAGATCCTCCTCAGTCACAAATGATTTTCCATATGCCATTTCACGCAACTCTTTTTGCACTTTTTTCATTATATGTGGGTATTTCATGAGTGATGTCATTGCCCAATGTAGGAGTGTAGATGAAGTATCTGTTCCAGCTAAAAATATATCCTATAAGAAAGTCGAAATTTGTTGTTAATTAGTATTCAAATGCAAAACAAAACCCTAGATACAAAACCCTAATTCTTACCAAGATTATAGCTTTCATATGATCTCTAGTTAGTTGAAATCCATTATAATCATCACCCCTTAGAATTTCTAGGAGAACATTAATGACATCTTGTTGATTATTCTCACCAATGTCTTTTTCTTTCAACCTCTCTACATGTTCTTCAACTAAGTCTTCAAGGAATTGATCAAACTTCCTAGCAATGACTTCCACTCTTCTATAAACACCATTTACTCTATTCACCCAACCTAGCCATGGAATATATTCTCCTACGTCGAAAATGTCAAAACAATCGAGAAACTCCCTCGTAAGATCGATTAGCTTTATGTCTCCTTCGTAGGGGTACTTCCTCCCCATGGTCACCCGAAAAATGACATCACATGTCAATTGTGAAAACATTTCTTTCAAGTTAACCATCCTCGATTCTTTTATATTCTCCATCATAAGCTCTATTGCTTCTTTCCTTATACAATGAAATGACTCTACCATTTTATTGTTAAGAAGGTTCCGAACGAGAATGCCTCTCATTTGCTTCCAATGATCGCCATTTGAAAAAGTAACATCTTTGCAATTGTAGAACAACTTGTTGAATATTGTGTTTTGGGGCCTGTTTGAGAAGGCGATATCGTGAGTTTTAACAGTCTCGGAAAGCACATAGGCAGATGAGATTACTAGTATTGGTTTTGATCCGAAGTGAAGCAACATGAGGGGGCCATACTTTTTCGAAAGGGTTTGGAGGGATCAGTGAGGTAATGAGCCGATTTGATGGAAGTTTCCGATGATAGGAAGCTTTGGAGGTGATGGTGGTAGTTTTGCTTGATTTGTAAAAAGAAAGTTAGCCAATTTTAGGAAGAGGGCTAGGAAGAATAAGGAGGAAATAATATAGAAGAAGGAATGCATTTCAACCAACATTTTCTTTTGAAGATTGATGAGTGTAAAATAAATCTCATCTTCATCCTTTTATAATGGTTTGATGATTACTATTCAAATTAGTCAATTTGGTCGAAACGTAAATTCAAATCTTTAAATTTCAAATCTTTAAATTAGTTAATAATACAATTTATAATTAATATTTAACTCATAAATAATTTAAATTAGTATGAAGTTAAAATACGTTAATATTATTCATTTTGATAACACAAAAATATTATCGAGAGCTTAAAGTATTTAAAGAACAAAAAGTGACTAAACAAAATTATACATATAGAATGAACATAACGAAATTTTTTGCTATCACATATTTAAGAATTAAAATATTTTGAAATAAAAAATTTGATTAAACACACAAAGTTTTATAAATAGAAAATGGAAACTTGTATATTACAACTTATATGGCCTATACCAAATAATTAATAAGATTTGTTTACAGTTTTATTTTTTTTTATTAAAGATGATTTTCTTTATCACTTCTTACATTTTTATCTTAATTTTCATGACTTTATAATCATACTCGTAACCTTTATTTTTATCTTAATTTTCATGACTTTATAATCAAACTCGTAACCTTTGTTATTTTAAAAATTATTTAAACTACATTAAATTTACATAATCATATTAATATTTATAAATAAAAAATAATTATTTTCTTGACAATAAATATAACCTAACTTATATGTCCATATCAAATCATCTACTATTTAAATTTACTATCTAAACAAACCATATTTATTTATAAATAAAATACCCAACATTTTAATTTCAAAATAAACTCACTTATATAATTCATTCAAAAGTTTAACATACATAATGAATGGATTAGTAAAACTAGGGTTTAAATCATTTGCTATGTTTTGGGTAATATATTTTGAATTTTTACATGTTTTGCAAGTAAAAAAGTATATAAAAGACATTATATAAATAATATATTTTTTTAAACTGTTAGTTTTATGAATAAATTAAAAATATATATACATAAACACCTTTTCCTTCTTTTTCATTTTTGTGAGAAGAGAAAGATATAAAAACTACTAAAATATAATAGTTACCAAGTTGCCTTCTAATTTTGCAAAACAGGATGGTTTACAAATAGTCCAAAACTCTCTCAATATGAATTATTTAATGTCAATTAAAATTAAAATTGTATTTATAAATTTTATTTTTAGTTTCTTTATTCTCACGAAATGAGAGTCAATCATTAAATATTTTTTTTTAAATGATTTAATATATCATTTTTTTTCTCTATGCTATTTATTACTTTGATCTATACTGACTAATATTTTATTTATAGGTAAATAAATAAAAATCAATTTAAATTTATTATTCTAATAAAAATATTAATATATATATAGGGGTGATAGAGAGAGGGAATTTGATGAGGAAATTTGGTGAGGAAATGACTTGGCATCACCTTGGTTGGAAAATGTAAAAGTGGGAGGAAAGAGAGAAAATAGAGAAATTATTTGATTTTTTCAGCGAATAAGATTATGCCAAATCATTCCCTCACCAAATTCTCACACTAAATTCCCTTACCTAATCATTTCTCATATATATATATATATATATATATATATATATATATATAATATAAAACAAGCATATAACTCATTCTTAAAAATAATTATAATAATATCTCTTCTTTTCTTTTCTCTACATAAGAAAAGAAAAAAGTTATAAAGAAGTTGAAATAACATTTTTTTTATTCCACTTATAAATTTTTTTTCATCATTCAGATTTGAGTTAGTATTATATTTTATTCGATGAGACATCTTATTTAATCGGATCGAATTTTTTATTCCGGATTTTTATAATCCGAATAATTTTCTCAATCTTCGATGGATTGTTTGCAGCTCATATCATTCGATTGTGTTTGTGATGTTTTCTCGAGTCTGTGTTCGTCCTCTTTTTAGCCACAAATGAGATGAAATTATCGAATTTAGAGTTATTTTTCATTTTTTCAATAAAGAGTAACTGAATAAGATCATTTAGTCGAAGGCTCTCTTACAAGAGTCCACCCATTATTTCTACGGGTTTATCACTTTTTTGATCATATATGTAGATGGTCAGTTATCACTTGACATGACTTTTTTTGACATTGCTTACCAACCCTCGGTACCGCTCAGAATATTTTTTAAAAATTCTTCCAACACCATTTGATTGGTTTGTTCGGCTTGTTGTACTTCATCTACTTCATCAGTCATCGTTAATAATCTTTGGAGTCACCCTAAAAAAGTACAAGATTAATCGATCTTTATCATTAGAATTTTAATTATTACAAATATGTCATATTATTTAACACTTAGACTTTTATTTAATTGTTTTGATTTTGTTGACATTATTATGCAATTTAATGATAGAAAGCAATAATTTGGTGTCATGATGTGGTAATACATGATTGAATTTAAATCTAATAGGAGAGAAATTTCATTTTTATTGTCCAATCATTACTCTTTGTTTATATATATATATATATATATAATTAAAGTATACTTTATATAAAAATAGTTAATGTATATTAAAAATAATAAGAATTGTATAAATATAACGATAAATTATAACATAAAAAATTAAAACTAATATAATAATAAAATAAAGCAAAATATATAATAAGTTATCGAACTCATAAGTACTCGAGAATAACGATTAACTCCTCGATCGAATTCATCAGTTTTCCGCAACGAATCTATAAAAACATTATAATAATAACATTATAAATGATACACATCGAAAAAATACGATCATTAACTGTTTGATGATTTCTCTCTTATTAAATAGTCCAAATTAAAATAATTTGTTTGATAACCAATTAGTCCAAACTTCTCAAAACTCAACATTATGGTGAATTCAATCATTTATAGTATTATTAGATTAAAATATATTTATATATTATAAAATAAAAAATGTGGCCACAAGAGGATTAAACTCATAATCTCGCAAACACATTTAAACAGACACATAATTTGTCACGTGACGGACTTGAACTCATTATCTTTCAAGAAGGTTGAGAATATCCAATTCTTGTTGTAAAAAAAAAATAGTCAATAAATACCTCAACTAAAGTTAAGTTTAAATGAAAAAGTTATTAATATAAATATATATAATTAAGATATATTTAATAATTTTATCTTATTAAAATTAATTTTTGAATGAGCTATTTGAATTTATTATTATTAAAATAAATTTATAATTTTTTCGGCTTAATTTTTCCAAACAAGACCTATTGATAAATCCATTATAAATCAATCAAATTATATTTTGTATTATTATTAATTTATATATATAATTTATAATAAAAGAACTTGGGTCGTTTTCAAACTAACTTTGGCCCAATTTCTAAAGTTGGATCGTCTATTAAAAATTATCAAATAAGAATTGGGTCAATTTAAAAATCAGTCAAAAAAAAAAAACTAAAAAAATATCTAGAGGTAGGAAAAAATACCGATATTAAAGGTATATCAAAAATACCATATGAAAAATATCAATTTTTAAGGTATACCGAAAAAAATGTAAGGTATAATACCGAAATTATTGGTATGGCAAAGATATGAAATTTTTAAAATTTTGGTATATCGAGATAGACCGAAATAATAGTATTTATAAGTTAATATATATATATATATATATATTTATAAGAAATAAGAAAATAATTAAATAAATTTGATATTAATTTAATTATAGAAATATAATTTTTGGAATAATATCAAAATATAATTATACTGAAATATTATTCTATATATGTTTCTCTACCTCCTTACCGATGAGATTGATTTTTTTTTAAATTAATATGTTTTTTAGGTATAAATGTATCATACCTACCGAAATTAAGATATACCTAAATCAAAGTAGGATAAATGTATGCATTTTTTGTATACCAAAATTTTAAGTAAAGTATAAGGTAGGTATAAAATATTAAGGTATACTATACCAGCACACCTAAAAATACCGAGTGGAGAAAGTTAGCTGATGAAACAAAGGGCTAATAAACAGACACGTGTACGGCTGGATCACTCCAATTTAAATTACCACTTTCTATCGTTATTTTTTTATATATATATATAATTAAATTATATATTTTATAAAAAAAATAATTAATGTATATTAAAAATAAATAAAATTTTATAAGTATAGCAATAAATTATAACATAAAAAAGAAATTAATATAATAATAACAATAATAAAAAAATAAAACAAATTACATAATTACTCGAAAAGAACGATTAACTCCTCAATTGAATCTTCCCGTTTTCTGCAATAATCTAAAAAAAATCTTAATAATAACATTATGAACGATACGCATAGAAAGAATACGATCATTAAATATTTAACGATTTCTCTTTAAACAATTATCCAACCTAAAATAATTTGTTTAATAACCAAAATAGCATTTATCCAAACTTCATAAAACTCATCATTTGTGTGAATCCCAATAATTTGTAATAGTCAAATTAAAATATATTTATATATTATAAAATAAAAAATATGGTTATAGGAGGGTTAAACATATAGTCTCATAAACACACCTAACAAGATACAAAATTTGTCACATGACGGACTCGAACTCAGAATCTCTTAGGAAGATTAGGAATATCAATTTCTTGTTACTACTTGGAAAATAATAAGACAGTAAATACCTCAACATGACTCAAATTAAGTTTAAATGAAAAAGTTATTAATATATATATATATATATATATATACTATATAATTAAGATATATTTAATAATTTTATCTTATTAAAATTAATATTTGAATTTATTCTTATTTTAAAATAAATTTGTAATTTTCTCTGCTTAATTTTTTCCAAACAAGACCATATTTATTTGATAAATCCATTATAAATCAATCAAATTATATTTTGTATTATTATTAATTTTTATATATAATTTATAATAAAAGAACTTGGTCGTTTTCAAACTAACTTTGGCCCAATTTCTAAAGTTGGATCGTCTATTAAAAATTATCAAATAAGAATTGGGCCAATTTAGAAATTAGAGTCCAAAAAAAAAATAAAAAAATCACAAAGTGGAGAAAGTTAGCTGATGAAACAAAGGGCCATAAAACAAACACGTGTACGGCTAGATTACTCCCACATGTGACCTATCGGAAAATCTTAAGATCAGGAAAGGGTTGCGTTTGTCCTCACCTTCTTTACGCATCCGATTCTCTAATCGATTTCTCTTTCTAGATTTCTCCTTCTGCAGCGCTATCTATCTCTATTCTCTGCTCAATCATGGAAATGGAACGTGTGACCGAGTTTCCTCATGCACACATGGATCGAAGACCGAGGAAAAGACCGCGTCTCGGCTGGGACGTTGCTCCTCTTCCATCTAAGGTATCAGATCTCTATTTCTCTTTTCAATCCTCTTTTTATTCACATCGATATCGTCTTTCTTGCGTTTTCCGATATGTGTTTAGCTAGATCCAATCGCATCAGGTACGGGACAATTCTGATGATCTCTTAATCGATCTGTAGAATTTCTCTATCGCTAGCGTGAACTGTCGATATACATAGATATTTCAGTTGTTTCTTGATGTTTTTGATTATTTCGCGGATCTAATTCTTTCTGTATCCGTTTTTCCTAATTCTGTTAAGCTAGATCCAATCGCATCAGGTACGGAACAATTCTGATGATCTCCTTATCGATCTGTAGAATCTCTCTATCGCTAGCGTTTACTGTCGATATACATAGATATTTCAGTTGTTTCTTGTTGTTTTTGATTATTTCGCGGATCTAATTCTTTCTGTATCAATTTTTAATCGATCTGCCTTTAAACCTGTAGAATTTCTCCGTCGCTAGCGTGAACTTTCGATGTACATAGATATCTCATTTGTTTCTTGTTGCTTTTGATTATTTCATGGATCTTAATCTTTCTGTATCAATTTTTAATTAATAGCATCAGGTACTGAACAATTCTAATGATCTCTTAATCGATCTTCCTTTAGGAAAAAATTAGATCAACGTCTTTAAACCTGTAGAATATCTGTATATACATAGATATTTCAGTATATACATAGATATTTCAGTAGTTTAGTTTCTCGTTGCTTTTGATTATTTCGTGGATCTTTATTTCTCTTTTCAATCCTCAATTTATTCACATCGATATTGTCTTTCTTTCGTTTTTTATAATTCTGTTAAGCTAGATCCAACCGCATCAGGTACGGAACAATTCTGATGATCTCTTTATCGATCTGTAGAATTTCTCTATCGCTAGCGTGAACTGTAGATATACATAGATATTTCAGTTGTTTCTTGTTGCTTTTGATTATTTCGCGGATCTCATCTATTGGATATTCTTTCTGTATCAATTTTTAATTAATCAATGTGGTTTTATCTTTAATCTCATAATTTGAGCTTCTGCTGGATATGAAATTTTGTGATAATGTAGATCTCTTAATTTGAGCATCTGGTACAGAACAATTCTGATGATCTCTTAATTAATCTGCCTTTAAACCTGTAGAATTTCTCCATCGATAGCGTGAACTTTCGATATACATAGATATCTCATTTGTTTCTTGTAGCTTTTCATTATTTTGCTGATCTAATTCTTTCTGTATCAATTTTTAATTAATCGTGTGGTTTTATCTGAAATCTCATAATTTGAGCTTCTGCTGGATATGAAGTTTTGTGATCATGGAGATCTGCTGCTATATTAGTCTTATATGATCACTTAATCGATCTTCTTTTAGGAAAAAATTGGATCAACGTCTTTAAACCTGTAGAATTTCTGTATATGCATAGATATTTCAGTAGTTCTTGCTGCTTTTGATTATTTCGCAGATCTCATCAATTGGATATTCTTTCTGTATCAATTTTATTAATCGCGTGGTTTTATCTGAAATCTCATAGTTTGAGCTTCTGCTGGATATGAAGTTTTGTGATAATGTAGATCTGCTGCTATATTGGTTATATATATGTATTTTTTTATTAGGTTCTAGTTCATATTCGATGCTGAGATATTTCCTAGCTGATAATTTCTTGTTTTTTATGCGTTAGTAGGTTCATTTCATGTTATTTGTTGTGAATTGTGATTGGTGGTTTTACTTGCTTATGCAATGTTGTTGATTATATTGTATTATTATTGAAGAGAGTACAATTAGGGTATACTGTTTCATGGAGGTAAAAAACTGTGTTTTTAACAATGAATGAAACAAAAATGGATGCCTGTGTGTAGGCTCAGCTAGGTATATTATGTGGACAAGAGATTGGGAATCTGGCAAGCCTTTCATCTTCGAAGACTTCTTCCAACCAAACTAGTTCTTTCTTTCTTAAGGGTGTGGATGGAAATGGTTCTCCCCCATGGCGAGAGGATGACAAAGATGGGCATTTCATGTTTGAGCTTGGCGAAAATTTAACTTCTCGCTGTAAATACACTTTTCCAAAATTACATATTGCATAGCTTTAGAGAAAACAAATCTCTTTATATATTGAGATACCAAGTGAGGTTATGTTATAATAGAAAGTAATCATATTAATTTCATTTTGTTTTAATAGTTATTAAAGCTACTATACTAAGACCTTTTAAACTTAATGCTGTGAAGATATAACAATATTAAAAGTCATTCGAGCTATTGTAAATCCTATTTTTTGGAAGTTTTGTTTTGATGTGTTGCTGATCTCTTTTAAATTAACTTTGCAGATAAAATTCACAGTAAGATGGGAGAAGGTACATTCTTGACTGTGAAAGTTCTGTATCTTTTGTATCGATGTTTTTATGACCTTGGTCTGATGTTCTTGTCGTGTATTGTGCAGGAACATTTGGGCAGGTTCTGGAATGCTGGGACAGGGAAAAGAAGGAAATGGTTGCCATTAAAATAGTTCGTGGGATTAAGAAATATCGTGATGCAGCTATGACAGAAGTTGAGATGTTACAACAGCTTGGTAAACATGATAGAGGGGGCAACCGGTGAGTGCCTACTTCATGTCCTTCCAAATACTAACTGCAACATTTTTATCTTTTGTTAAAAATGTATTTTTCGAGGTTAAATGAGTTCATTCCTTGCAGTTGTGTGCAAATACGGAACTGGTTTGAGTATCGTAACCATGTTTGTATTGTAAGTATATGATTGATTTGGTGGATTAATCCCCCATTATGAGAAATATCTCTCTAGGGTTAAAAGTTTTGGACAATTTGAAATGGCTTCCACAGGTTTTTGAGAAGCTTGGACCAAGTTTATACGATTTTCTCAAGAAAAACAATTACCGCTCTTTTCCCATTGATCTAGCACGTGAGATTGGAAGACAACTGTTGGAATGTGTAGCATGTGTGTAGTAACTGATTACTGATAATCTCCATTTTCATTAAAGTTCATTTTTATTCTTTATGCTTCTCCTAATAGGAAAAATCAAAACTGTCGTGCTCTGCCAATAGTTTAGTTTAAGTATTAATTTACAATTTATTCAGAATCTGTTTTCCATGATTTAGTTCTTGATCTGAATTCAACTCTTAACACTCCTGTTCCTTGTTTGATTTCTGCAGTTATGCATGACTTGCACCTCATACATACAGATTTAAAGCCTGAAAATATTCTTCTAGTTTCTTCAGAGTACGTTAAAATCCCCGATTACAAGGTAATAAGCAGTGGAAAACATTTCAATTTTGAATCCTTATATGGTTTTCTCTTGACATTTCAAGAATTCAATCACACTTGATCAGGGTTCTTCACGATATTCAAAGGACAGTTCTTTCTTCAAGAGAGTACCAAGGTCAAGTGCCATAAAGGTGATTGATTTCGGAAGCACTACTTATGAACGTCAGGATCAGAACTATATTGTCTCAACCCGCCACTACAGAGCGCCCGAGGTCATATTGGGTATGTTAATATTTTATATTTTGCTTATTTCAGTATTCACGTTATTACCCATTTAAGCAGAGATGAATTATTCTTGTTAGGCCTTGGCTGGAGTTTTCCTTGCGATATTTGGAGTGTGGGTTGCATATTGGTGGAGCTGTGCTCGGTATTAATCTATACACTAATTGCATGTTTGATCTTCGCTGTTTTCCAAAAAAACCTTGGATATTTACTGTTTTGTATTATGTATGGGTTTAGGGAGATGCATTATTTCAGACTCACGAGAATTTGGAACATCTTGCGATGATGGAACGAGTTCTGGGGCCTATCCCTCATCATATGCTGAGAAGAGCAGAGTACGTGTATTTAAAAAATTGCGAGTAAAAAGGAATTTCAATGTTTTATTTTCTAATAAAAACTATATATTTTATTTTTTAGTCGGCATGCGGAGAAATATGTGAGAAGGGGAAGATTAGATTGGCCAGAGGGTGCTACATCGCGAGAGAGTATAAAGGCTGTTCAGAAGCTTCTCCGTCTTCAGGTCCTTTTTTATATTCTTATTTTTTCGTGTATAAATTGTAACATGGATTGTTGACATGTTATTTCTTTGATGTTACAGAATTTGGTAATGCAACATGTAGATCATTCAGCTGGGGATTTGATTAATCTTTTGCAAGGACTTCTTAAATACGACCCGAGTGAGAGAATAACAGCCCGAGAGGCTCTTAGTCATTCATTTTTCACGCGGGATTATCTTAGGAGATGACTCCGAAGAGACGACGATTTTGATCATTGATGACTGAAGTGTGTATTTACCAAACAATGGTTAAGGTATGACAGACCAATACACATTACATAAGAAGATGATTTATTGATTGAAAAGCTAGGGTTTTGTTAGATCTGATGCCTTTTTTTTTTCTTATGGTATTTCAGTTGCTACTTATTGTAAATACATGCTTCATATTTTAATAAACACTCTTTTTTAGTATTTTTTCTATAATAAAAATCCATTGTTTTTTATTAATGTTGTTTGGTTCATGCAAGACTTGAACTGGTCTAGACGAGTTAAGTTCCAAGTCCAAATATGGGTCTTTAGTTTTAGGGTTTAAAACTTAAATTAATATTTTTTTAGGAATTCGTTTGTTTTATAAATTAACTAAATGAATATTACGTTTTATGTTAAAAAAAGAAAAGTGATCTCTATTTTTTATTATTCCGAGTACCCACGGATCAATAACCACATATCCGACCCGTTTTTATCCAAAAAATTTTGGTTTCTCATTTAAAGAAAGGTAGGCCATGTTTTGGAGGCTTGAAAAGGCTTAAATTGAGTCAACTATGAGATGCGGAAAAATTAAAAGTAATGGGTCATCATTTCTATGGTTTTCTTTTGACTAGTTGAAAGAATTTTGTATTAAATAAAATTTTTATTTGGGTCAAATCATTTCTTTGGATAATCTTTTTATTCACTTATTATTTTGGTATCAATAAATTTTTTATAAAATAATAGCAAGAGATTATTACAAATATAAAATTCAGATAGAGACATCCACCACGTTTAAATAGAATATGGTTTGAATCTTGGCACAATCATATTTATTATTAATTTTATTTTATATTTATTTATTTTTTAAAACTTATTTTAACTTAATTAATATTATAATATATTTTTTAAAATTAAATAGTTATTTTATTACATAATTTATTAAATTTATTTTTAAAAATATTCTCAATTAATTTATTTATTATATATGTATTTGTTATTTTTTTCATTATTTAGTTTATTAGATTATATAATATATATATAATATAATTTTGTTATTTTTTAAACTATTAAACTGATAAATCGAATTTTAGGGATGATAACGGGTACCCTATCCGCCGGATAGTGAAGTACCTATCCCCGAACTCAATTTTTATTTTATTATCCGACCCCAAACCCAACGGGTATATCTATTTGTATCACCATTTCCGATTCGCCGGGTACCCGATACCCGACGGGTACCCCATTACCCGATTAAAATATGAATTTTTATTTATTATTTTCTAAATATACTAAATACTAAATATTAAAAATACATATAAAAATATTACTTGTATAGTTATACATCGTAGAAATTGAACAATATGCATACATGAACTTTAACAAAGATTAGAAAGAAATTCAACAAAAATTAAAAAAAAATATTGAAACAAAAGAAACATAAGAGATGTTAATCTTGAAAATAAAAAATGAACAGAGAGCGAAATTTTTGTTATTAAAGAAAGAAAAATTAAGAATAATGGATAATATAAATTAAATTAATTATGGCGTGGGGAGTGGGTGGTTGAGTGTTGGTATAACTAATTAATTAATATATTTAATGTAAGTTTATAACGATGGTAGTGATTTAAAATTTGAGAAGTCAATTTAAATTTTAATATATATATATTTAATTTTAATATTTCGGGTATCGGGTTTGAGTTTTGCATACTCACCATCCCCGAACCCGATCGGGTAATCATTTTCAGTCCTCATCTCCAACCCCGACTTAAAATACCCAAACTCAAATCCGACCATCGGATACTCACATGTATCGGATATACAAGTACCCATTGCCATCCCCTAACCGACATCAACAATTGAGATGAGTTTTTTTACCGAACCCTAATTCACTATATAAGTATAAGTCCTATTTTAGATGTTCTACTCAATTTTAGGGTTAGAATATATTTCTAACATTTCACTTTTTATTTCCTTTTCTTCCTTTTTATATGGGACCAACCATTTTCTTCCTTTTTCGCGCGTAATTATGTATCCTATTATATTATATATAAGAACAACAAAAAAAATAAAATAAAATCTCTCACTCAGTGGAGAACACTTTGCATCTTCTCCATTTCTCACTTTTCAATTTTCACCCCGCCGCCTTTCTCACTCATGGATTCTTCTTCTCTACCCATGCGAGCTTCTTGTTCATCTTGTTCATCCTACTCTTCAAAGCTTCGAATTCCAATTCCCTCTCGACTTTCATTCAGCTTCTTCGGATCTATCAAATGTATTCACACCTCAAATTTTGATTCAAAATCATCCCTTTTCGTTCCCATCAAACCAATTGATCAAAACCCCACTTCTTATTCTTATTCCCGTGCCGTTACCTCTTCTTCATCGATCTCCGATGTTGCCGTATCAAAATTGCAGTTTCTCGTATCAGAATTTGAATCTATATCCGAGAGTATCGACCGTGTTAAGCTTCTTCTTCATTATGCAACCCTTTTGCCTCAGGGAGATGATTCACTGAGGTCTGAGTCGAATCGGGTGATGGGTTGTACGGCTAGGGTTTGGTTGGATGCGAAGATGGATAGTGAAGGGAGAATGAGATTTATTGCTGATAGTGATTCGGAGATTACTAAAGGATTCTGTTCGTGTTTGATTTTGATTCTTGACGGTGCTTATCCTTATGAAGTTATGGGATTGAAGACAGAGGATTTAGTGCCTTTGAATGTTGTTGGGTTACAGGGGAAAAGTAATTCTAGGGCGAATACATGGTATAATGTTTTGATTGGTATGCAGAAGAGAACTAAAGCTATTGTTGCAGAGAAAGAAGGGTTGCCGAGGAGTGATCTGTTTCCGTCTTTAGTTATAAATACAGATGGGATACAAGCAAATGGAAACTTTGCTGAAGCTCAGGTGAGGATTTAGTACATGAAATATGTATACCCTCTATTTTAAACTTATGTTCATGCTACCAAGTTTATGGGTTCTGTGCTGGATGATAATAGACAAGAATCTCTTTTTTTAACATTGTTATTAAAGGGAGATTAAAAAAGTTTTTCTTGTGAAGTACACTTTGTACTTTGTTATTTGGACTTTTGTGTAGAATTGCTCAAATTGGTCATGTTGTTTTTGTTTTTTTGTCTGTAGGAGTTAGCCACATGGGATGTTAGCTGGTCCCATTTCTTTGAAATACTAAGGATTTTCTTGTTTGTAATATTCTGCTGCAATTAGATTCATGTTGTTTCTATTGGGTTCTAAGTATGTGTTATTGCAGGCAAGATTCTTGTTTCCTGATGAGTCGAAGGTTGGTGAACTTGTTAATGTGTTGCGTGAGAAGAAAATTGGTGTTGTTGCACATTTCTACATGGATCCTGAGGTGCAAGGTGTCTTGACTGCTGCAAAGCAACAATGGCCTCACATTAACATATCTGACTCATTAGTTATGGCAGATGCAGCAGTCAATATGGCTAAAGCTGGGTGTCAATATATCACAGTTTTAGGTGTGGATTTTATGTCAGAGAATGTGCGTGCTATTCTTGATCAGGCTGGCTTTACAGAGGTAGAGTACTATCCAGATGTCAAATTTCTATGTAGCTGAATGTTTCTCTTATCTGAGATCATTTGTATTAAGAAAGAAGCTCATTGTTTTGGTTTACGAATGTTTTAATATCTTATTGTTAGCTTGTTTTTTTTGTTAGAGAATCTTGACTAAAGAGTAAGGACCCCATTGAAACTTCAACATGAATCTCTACCTATGACTGTTTGAAACATCTTCACATAAAGTCACTTTATATAGTTGTTTTTTTAGTAGACACAAATAGCATGGATAAACCAATTAGATTGGATTTTCCTTTGTCTCAAACTAGCCACATACAATAAACATTTGTAGAGCTTGTTTGATCTGGGTTTTTCTTTGCCAAAAAGAAAGAAAGAAATGGAATACGTGTTTGATTTGGGTAAAATGACCAAAATATCCTTACTATTTTAAATGTTATAAAGGTTAAAGTACTTGATTTGATGGAAGAAGTGATTGGGATTAGATTCTTCATATGTAGTTAACTATTAGCTTTTAATTCTCACATTCTTGATGCCTTTCCTGTATTTTTGTCGCGACCTTCTTTAACTTTTCATAAAGAGGGTCAAAATAGGCAATCATTTTATGCCACATAATTTGCAGCATTGAACATCTGTAATTAGTTGTTGTATAATTAATGAAGGGCTTAATTTCTCCAGGTGGACGTGTACAGGATGTCAAACGAGCAAATCAGTTGCTCTTTGGCAGATGCTGCATCTAGCCCTGCATATACGAAATATCTTGAAGCAGCTTCTTCTTTATCTTCTCCTTCTCTTCATGTTGTCTATATTAATACCTCTCTCGAAACAAAAGCCAACTCTCATGAACTTGTGCCCACAATAACCTGTACATCATCTAATGTCGTGCCCACGATTTTACAGGTGGGTTAACTTATGCCTTTTACCAGTCACATGCTCGCAATACTCCTATTTATTGGTGTGTTTTTTCCTTCCTGTTTTTTGTAGGCATTTGCTCAAGTACCTAATTTAAATGTGTGGTATGGACCTGATACCTACATGGGTGCAAACATCATGGAGCTTTTCCAGCAGATGACTATAATGACTGATGAAGAAATTGCAGAGGTCCATCCGGAGCATAATAGAAGCACAATTAAGTCGCTGCTGCCTCACCTGAATTACTTTAAGGTGATTTTAGTTCTTCATGTTAGCAATTCAGGTTCTAACGCGAATGTTATAGCTATAATCCATTTTGTGGGCTTTTAAAGTTTTCTTGGTCAGACATTACTATGCTATTATATTATCTATTGTTTCTGTATCTGGATACAGAAACATTTGGAAACTGAATTTAGATAGATTCAAATTTAATTTTTGTTCACAGAAACAAAAAGTGTTTCCAAATGGGGGTATTATATAAAAATTGGAATTAAAACTACATAAATAATAACAGATAATCCATGAATTTAGTCTATCTTTCATAAAAAATCACCCCATCGGCCCGATTTTGGAACACATTCATTATCGTTGAAACCATCATCCCAAAACAAAAACACCTCAAGCATCCATAGAATAACATTTGTCTCTGTTCTTATGATGTGTAATTAATTTATGATGATAGGAAGGAACATGCATAGTACACCATCTTTTCGGACATGAAGTAGTGGACAAGATTCGCGATGTGTATCCAGATGCATTTCTAACTGCTCACTTTGAGGTCCCAGGAGAAATGTTTGCTCTAGCCATGGAAGCAAAAAGCAGGGGAATGGGAGTAGTTGGTTCTACTCAAAACATTCTAGATTTCATCACGCTGAGGCTAAGAGAGGCTTTGGACAGAAATGTTGTTGAACACTTGCAGTTTGTCTTGGGGACAGAATCAGGAATGGTTACATCGATTGTAACTGCTGTTCGCAAATTACTTGTTGATTCAGAAGAATCCTCCGGTGGGAAGGCCAAAGTCAGCGTCGAGATTGTTTTTCCTGTCTCGTCAGAATCTGTATCAACAACAACAGAAAGGGATTCCCATGGCCTTATTCTGAATGAAGTTATTCCCGGAGTTGCTAGTGGCGAGGGTTGTTCAATTCATGGCGGATGTGCCACATGTCCATACATGAAGGTCAGCTAATTTTCTATTATGATGTTTTTTATTTTAAGTACTCTCAAAACCATAAGGCTCAAATATGTTTAGTTATTTTATTAACATGCATTGAAAAAATTATACAAGGCTCGGTTTTGGTTGTAATGTGACAGATGAATTCTCTGAACTCCCTCCTGAAAGTTTCCCACCACCTACCCGAAAACAAATATGGAATCTCAGCCTATGAAGCAGCACGTTTCAACTCAAAGACAGCTCAAGGAAAATCGGTGGCTGACGTGGGTTGTGAACCAATCCTACACATGAGACATTTTCAGGTTAGATCTTGATGGAATATTCCAGTTACCCGTTTTTAATATTATTAAGGCATGCCATTTTATGTTAGTTTATCGGTTTACTCTTACAGGCAACAAAAAAACTGCCCGAGAAGCTTGTGGATCAGATTCTTCATCTCTCGGGTAATGGTAAGTCCACATGAACCAGCTCTTTGTAAGGTTTGTTGCTTTGATGAAGCCGAAATAGGTTTCTGAAGAACAATTATAGTTATTGGTTATTGGTTATTTACACATATTAATCTCTATATTATATTGAATTGGTGGTTGTGTTACAATAAACTCAAGGTGTTGCATATTTTCGATTTTTTTAGACGATTGAATTATATTGTGTCGATTTGTCTCCCAAGTTTTACGACTTTTTTAGCGAAAATAAATTTTAGTTTAGATTCTATTCTAGCAAACCATATGATTGGTTCTAGTTTGTTATTTCTTTGGATGGATTGATTCTATATTTTGGAGGTTTTTTTGGGAATATTTTTCTCATAGAGAATAAAGACAGTTGATTTGTTTCTGGTCTTCCTCTATGACATAATATGTGTGGTGTGTTATGCAACTTTTAATTTTTTAAGTTTTTATATCCCCTTTTAAAAAGAATGTTTTAATTTTAAGATTAATAGGTATTTTATTTTTGTTAATATAGTTAGGTTATTTAAAAAATTATAATCGGTGGTGATTTTGAAAAAATAATATAATAATAAATTATAAATAATAATTTAAAATAGAAGTTATTTGAGAATTATAAATTAACGTATAAATTATTAGGTTGAGATTATTTAAATAAGTCAATAATTATTATCTTATAAATTAAATTGAGCTTATTTGTTATAATTTTATTTTGTCAAAATTTAAAATTAATAATATTAATTTTCTTATTATAATTTTATTAAAAATATTTTTTTATTCTCTTTTTTATCTTAAATTTTACTATTTAATTTAATTAATTATTTATATAAAATAAGAAAATTAATTTTATTTTATTTTTAATAATTAAAAAAAATGATTGAGAAAATAAATTATTATTAATATCAAATAGTTAGTAAAAAAATATATAATTAAAATAGTTCTTGATAAATATTCTCCCATTTTTTTAATTTTTTCCTTCTTTCCTCACATTTAAACTTAATATTATAAAATAAAAAATAATATTTTAAAATATAATATATATTTTTTTAAAAATATTAATGAATGGAAGATTAATAGATTTGAAAAATATTAAAAAATATTTTATTATATTGATATTAATTTAATTTTATTTAATTCGGTTAAAATTCAGTCATGTTAATTCTTTTTTATAATTTAATTAAAAAAATTATATTAAATAGGAATTTTTTTTATTTTTTTTGGTAATATAAACAATAGTTTTTAAATAAGCAAATAATTGAGAAAATAAATTATTATTATTAATTAATATAAAATAACTCATATGAATTTATTCTTCCTTTTTTAACCCCCAAATCTAAAGCGAACCCTATATATAGTTTTCATCATCAAACGATTCAACCCCTTTTCCAACTCGCTCGCCCGATTCTTCATAAACCTCGAAGATCGACTCAGTGTTCTTTCGTCTCTTTCAGGTTAGAATCTGAATCCTAATTCGTATGTATTTCAATCCTTTTCTCCGTAGATCAATCGGTTTTCCTGATCAAAACCCTATTAATCGCTTGAATTTCTGCTGTTTCCTGTTTCCTCTATCTACAATTGATTTGGAATAATCAAATATGATCATGTTAGTCCTGTTTTAGATTTACATCTATCGCTATTTGAATTTTACTTACTTATCATGATATCGTTTAATTCTTGGTTGATCTAGGGTTTAGGGTTTAGGACTGGATCGTTTAACAATGAGCATTGCAAATGGATTGATTAGTAGAAAAGAACAACCTCTTTTCTCTTTTGGAGTAATTTCAGATGTTCAATATGCTGATATTCCTGACGGCAGGTCATTCTTAGGAGTTCCTAGGTTTTACAGACATAGCATTCTAGTTTTGAGAAGAGCTGTTGAGGATTGGAATAGCAGAAACAAACCTAAGCTGAAATTTGTCATCAATTTGGGAGATATTGTAGATGGGTATTGCCCAAAAGATCAATCTTTCACTGCTGTTAAGAAAATTGCAGATGAATTTGCCTCTTTCGACGGTCCAGTCTATCATATGATCGGTAACCATTGCTTATACAATCTAACTCGCGATAAATTACTCCCGGTTTTGAAAATCCAAACACCTGAAAACCTAGCCTATTACGAATTCTCTCCTGTCCCTGAATTTCGATTCGTTGTTCTAGATGGTTTTGATGTCAGCGCTATCGCTTGGCCTCAAGATCATCCAAACACGAAGGCAGCCGTGGATTTCCTTGTGGAGAAGAATCCTAATCTTGATAAGAACAGTCCAATTGGTTTGAATGGTTTGGAACGAAGGTATCTTATGTTTAATGGTGCTGTTGGGAAAGAACAGTTGGAATGGTTGGATGGAATTCTTATGGAATCGACGAAATTGAATCAGAAAGTCGTGTTGTGTTGTCACTTGCCTTTGGATCCGAACGCGTCTTCTCCAGAAGCTTTGTTGTGGAACTACGACGAAGTGATGAATTTGGTTCATAGATATAAATGTGTTAAGGCTTGTTTTGCTGGACATGATCATAAAGGAGGACATTCGATTGATTGTAATGGAATTCATCATCGCGTTCTTGAAGCTGCTTTGGAATGCCCTCCAGGAACCGATGCCTATGGGCGTGTGGATGTTTTTGACGATAGGATATTGCTTTATGGTACCGATCGGATGAAGAGCACGGAAATGATTTTCGCGCTATAAAAGAGTTGAAAATTGTACATTATTTTTTCTAGGATTTGAACAGCATAAACAGCTATTAGCAGGCTTGTTTATAGGTAATTAATTAACAATGATTCTTCATATTTAACATATAATAATATTATCTTGCAATTTTAGCACTTTAAATAGCTTTCATGTAATCATCTTCATACAAAAAAAATCATTTGAAAAAACAAGTTATGGAGCCACATCTTTAACAAGAAAATGTCATTAAATTTATAAATATATATATAATTGTTATATTATAAAATATTATTTTGTTTAAATCAAACATTTAGATAGACGTGATAATGAATTTTAGATTAACAAGATTTATACACTTAGAAATTTAGTTTCAATTTGAACATGATATAACAAATTATTAATTATGCTAGATTTTATTTAAAATTTATTCTCATATAATTCACTACCAAATAAAATATTATTTCTTTAATTATACCTTTCAAATCATCAATTAAAACAAAACAAAATATTTTAATTTATTTTATAAAATTTTTAAATATTACTTTTAAGTTTATTTTGACCATTTTGTCAAAATAATATAAATATCCATTTTTACACAAACTATATATATTTTTTCCAAATAACCCATATCAAACATGATTTGACTATACTTAATAGATTAATATTATTAACTAAACTTAACTAAAAAAATACTATATTTATTCAAATTAAGTGATAAACATCTAGTTTGATCAACTATGCAAAGTGCGTTTTAAATATTATAAAAGTAAAAAAAAAACAAACGAAATAAGAAAATAATGTAAAAAATTTAAATGTCAATAAGATCGAAAAATTATCATCTCATACAGGTCCCAATTTTTCGGATTGAAATTAACGCGTGTAACATTAATCTTTTGAAACGATCGTATCTATAACTTTTCCCTTCGAATACTCTTTTATTTATTTTTTTCCAGTTCGGTCACTACATGATAAATGAATTGGTTTCTAGTCGTCCGCGATATTGTTGCTAGAATTTCATTCAATCAATTTGATCTAAAAGTTGGCGAGATTTATTGGTGTATCCCATTGAAAATGAAGGAGCCCATTGAAAATGAAGGAGGTTCTACAAAAGTACTCATATATTTTTGATAAGGTCACAAGGAAGAAGAATATGATTAATTAATTATTCACTCTTTAAACAAATGTTGTATCTCCTAGCGAGATGAAATTCAATTTTTTCAGTTTGTTATATGTCAAGACCCTTCCACATAGATTCACAACCAAGAAATAAGATTTTTGATAAAAAAATATTTTCACATATCTTCCCAAGGAAACCGGGATTGAGTCATTTGGAATGACGCATAATAAATGTAACTAGTTTTGAAATCGGGAGAGTTGGTCAGATAAATTTGTCGACGAACTCCAAGTCAAACGAAACATGAGTAAGAGCATCCACGAAGAAAGTCTGCCTCCCTTCTCTTTGATAAAAAGTCGTCTATTTAAAAGAATTCTCCAAATAATTTGATTAGATGTGAGACAAAAAATAGTTGGCCACTTTAGCTTATTTTTATTAGAAATCTCAAAAAGGTCTCAAAAAGAGCCTGACAAATTTTGTTTGAATATCAAGGATCATTTCATAAATCGATTTTTTTACCATTGTCCATTGTAAAAGTGAGAAGGGAAGTTTCTCCCATGTTTGAGTGATACGGTCCTAGATGTTTTTACTCATAAACTTTTTCCTAATCATTCGTTATCTCGAAGTTCGTATTTGGTGATGATTACTTTTTTCAAGAGACATGCATTGTCGTTGAGAAATCTCCACCACTATTTACAAATGACTGAAATGAGCAAATTATTGAAAAAAGAGAAGTCCTTAATTTCGAGTCCGCCGTCAACAACGTCAAACTTTGTTGTGTCTCATCTCACTAAGTGAGTGACTTTAGAAGAGTTGGAGATGCCAAAAAGAAGTTCCTAATAATTGTATCCATTTAGTGGTCACCGAAGTAGAGATAAGGAATAGTAACATAGTGAATATTTGAATTGTGGCGAGTGAGTTCTTGAGTCAAACTCGAGCTCGAACTTGAACTCGATTCGAACTCGAACTCGAACCAAACTTATTTATAAAATTAAAATATCAAACTTTCATACATATTAATAATTTAAAACTTGATATTTTAAAATTAAAATATGAAACAATCATAATTATTCAAAATTCTAAAACATAATAATCCAAAACATTAAATCGCCATTACTAATCAAAATTCTAAAAGAAAAATAATTGGGAGCACGACTTTGGGGGAACGACTCGTACAACGAAAGTGACCTCGCTGTTATACGAAAGTGACCTCGTTGTTATACAAAATAGACTTCGTTGTTATACAATAGGGACGAGGTCTCTTTTATATAACATCGATGTCACTTTCGTATAACAACGATATCACTTTCGCTGTACGAGTCGCTCCTCTAAAGTCGTGCTCCCTATCATTCCTCATTCTAAAATATAAAATTCAAAAATTAAAGTACAAAACTTTATTTATAAAATTAAAATATCAAACTTTCATACATATTAATAATTTAAAACATGATATTTCAAAATTAAAATATGAAACAATCATAATTATTCAAAATTCTAAAACATAATAATCCAAAACATTAAATTACCATTACTAATCAAAATTCTAAAACAATAAAAATTGTTTGAACATTCAATATATTAATCTTTTTAACTTATGTTCTTCAATCATAGCACACATACAACTACCTGCATTCAATAATATGAAATGTTTAATCTTAAAAATAATTAATATAAAAAATAAATGTTAAAACAAATAACTAAAATTTAACTTACTTTAAGAGGTAGATACTGACAACAAAATTTCTTGATATAACTTCTGAAAAAGTGAAAAATTAATTAAATAAGTGATAAAATTCTAAAATTTAGTATGTAACATAATAATTTAATAATGAAAACTTACTTTAGTCTTCTTTTATTAGATATTATTATAATATATTTAAATTATTTGGGTGAAAGTATAAAAAGATTCAAACATTATAGTAAGAATCTAACTTATAACAATAATTTTTTTTTTATATATATTATAATATATATTATTAATCTTATAAATTATTTTTTTCTCTAAACATATTATATATAATATATATATCCTTTTTTTTCCTTATAAATTAATATATTTATTTTTTATAATGGAACGAAAAAAAGAAGAAAATGAATAGATGAAGAGTGAAAAATATGTGAAGAGTAAAGAATAAGAGATTAAGAGCTAAAGAAATGGTGAAAAATGAATGAAGAAAAGATTAAGAGTGAAAGAATGATGAAGAGTGAGCAAAGAAATGGTGAAGATGGAAGAGAAAATTAAGGAAGAATGAAAGAAAAAGCGATTAGATAAAGATTAGGTTAAATGAGAATGAAAAAGAGGCGATTAGATGAAGAAGATTAGGTTAGATGAAGAGATTAGATAAAGAAGATTAGGTTAGATGAGAATGAAAAAAGAGGCGATTAGATGAAGAAGATTAGGTTAGATGAAGAGTCGTAGATATGTTAAAATTAGGGTTTTACTTATGGATTGTGGGCCTTCATACGAGCTTTGAAAAGAAAGAGAGGGAAAAATATATTATTTCAGTTTTAATATTAAATAAAAAAATTATATATTATATACTTAGACTCGAAAAAGCTCGATAAGCCATCGAGCAAGCATTATATGAGCTCGAGCTCGACTCGAATTTTAAACAAACTAGCTCGAGCTCGGCTCGAGCTCAATCAAAGTCAAGCTCAAGCTGAGCTTTGACCGAACGGCTCACGATTAGCTTGACTCATTTACAACCCTATTCTTGACCCCGAAAAATGTGACATTACCCCTTATTTTTTAAAAATATACATTTTTTACTTGTTTTATACAAAATTTTATCGTTATTTATTTAAACCCACCATAATTTTTTCAAGCCCACCCCATTTCCGATTCCTAGGTTCGTCCCTAACGAGGACCAACATGCCACCTTAGAGAGAAGTTTGTTCTTCCAAGAGCCAACATGATTCTCATTTTCTCGACAATAGGATTCCAAATCTTCTTGCAACTGAATTTGGTTTCGAGAGAGAAACCGAGATACTTCAATGGGAGTGAACCGATTCTAAACCCCAAAATATTGGTTAATAACTGAGTGTTGGGGACGTTACCGATGGAAAAAAGTTTAGACTTATTTTTATTAATCTTCAACCCTGAATACACCTCAAAGAGAATAAAAATATTTTGAAAAAAATGAAAGTTTTCCGTTGCATGCTTAGTAAGAAAAAAAATGTCATCAACAAAGGGAAATTTGATCAAATGACCCTCAGTCATTCCCAAAAGAATAATGATTTGGGGGCCGAGGGTGGGGCTCAGATCTTAAAGCGAATCTATGTGACATTTCCACGCTGGATTTTTTGAATTTAAAAAAAAATAAATAGCTTTAATCTGTGACTCTTCGTCTGCCATTGAATTAAATTGCTTCTCTCTTATTACTCTCTCTTCTCGCTCTCTCCTATGTAAACCCTAGTCAAGCCGTCAATCTAACCATTGCTTCTCTCTCATTACTCTCTCTTCTTGCTCCCTCCTGTGTAAACCCTAGTCGAGCCGTGATGTATTTCCTGTCTCGCCGTGGAAGCGCTCAACCCTTTCCATCAATCTCTTCTTGCCGCCACTTGTTATCCGTCTCGCTTTGGAAGCCCCTCGCCTCCTAATATTTCCCTCAACTCGCCTCCTCTTGTATTCTCGCCGTACATATTCTTCAATATCCAATCGCTTCTTGATATCTATTCTCTAAGATCAATGAATTCTTCTATCGATATCAACATCCCATCTACCGTCCCCCTAATTCCGACATTGTAACGACTCTGAATGCACGAAAGAGGAAGACCATCCCGAAGACACAAAAGAGGAAGACCAACGATGTTGACAACCAAGATTTTGGAAGGTAAGTTATCTTTTGCGTGTTATATTTCGTAATAACTAGTTATATTGAGCGTAAAATATAGTTATATGAAGCGTAATTAGTAGTTATATGAAGCGTAATAAGTGGTTGTATGGAGTATAATATGTAGTTGTATGGAGCATAATATGTAGTTGTATGAAGCATAATAGGTAGATATATGGATCGTAATAAATAGTTATATGAAGCGTTCACCTTTGTCATTTTTTCAGTTAGAAGTTGTCAAAAAGAAGATTGCCGAAAACAACGATTCTAAACATCCGCACTTCTCCTCAGGGCCTATGTAAATTCGTGAATGGACTGTCGGACCTCCAGAAGCAAGTTGTCAAGGACATCGGCTTCGGCTCTCTCCTTTCCTTACGTGTCTCCAAATTGCCATCCTCAATTGCAATGTATTTGTTTGAACACTTCGATAAACTAACGTGTTCCCTGAGTCTGAGCAACCATCAAAATATAATTATTGACGAGGATGATGTACAATGCATACTAAACATTCCTAGAGGAGAGATCGACGTAACTGAGTCCATTGGTAAAAATAGTGACGGACCCGAGTACCTCGCCATACTTAGGGCTTGGAGGATGAGATGGGTAGGGAGTGAAACCAACGGTGCTCCCATTATTTCCTCTATGCCAGAGGTAATTCTAGCAAACACAACTGCCAATGAAAAAATGGAATTTACGGGAGAATCCGAAAGATGCTGCTGATAATATGCATGGGTTGAGGATTCATTACATCACCAAATTGTTAAAATCCCGCATCAACACCTACGACAATGAACGAACCATTTTGAATTTATACCTTCCAAGTCCTAGTTAAATTGTTTAAAATATTTATGCTCAGTAAAGCTAAAAGAAACTTAATATAATGCCGAATTATGCTCTATAGTTTATTATTTGTGGTATCATAGTCAGATCATTTATTTGAGATCTATATAATGAGGCAATCAGCTCAATATAACAAAGCAACAAGTACAATATAACGAGTCAATGATCTCAATATAACAAAGCAATAAGTACAATATAACGAGTCAATGATCTCAATATAACGAAGCAACAAGTACAATATAACGAGTCAATTAACTAAATATAATGAGATAATACATCAATATAACTAGGCAATGAGCTCTATATAACGAGTCAATGATCTCAATATAACGCTGAAATAAGCTCAATATAACTACTATAACATAAACACATGATAACATAACTACAATAATGTGGTAAAAGAGAATTGAGTGGAGACTATTGTTTGTGGTATAGTAGTTGGGTCATTGAATTGTTGCGCATCTATTGGTTCATCTCACATTTTTTTCTATAACAAAATTTAACAAGGCAATTAGTTAAATATATTACATCAATATAACTAGGCAATGAGCTCTATATAACGAGTAAATGAGCTCAATATAACAAAGCAACTAACACAATATAACGAGTCAATGAGGTAAAACTAACCTTTGTTGAATGTTTGAACCTGTTAATTACTTTTTCTACGGCAGATAATTTTCGTTTCGTTGGTGGCCTACCTCGAGCCCTCACTCTAACCAGAGAGTGAATCACTTTCTCGGTTGGAGGAGTAGTTGCTAGTGTGGAACTTGTAGATGCATTATTAAAATCCAACATCAACTTTTGAATCATGTCTTCCAAAAGTCTAGACGCAACTGAGGTCTTATCTTCAGATTATGATACAAGATGTTGGAACAAATGCATCATTGGAGTTAGACCGTTATACCTTTTTCTTTGACTTTCAGACACATTAGAATCATAAATATTGGTGATGCTTTGATAACCTCGTTTCAAATCTTTGCGCCAACGGTCCAAGACATATCTCTCAGGCACTTGATCCACTTTCATTCTTCTATACACCATAAGAATATGTCTGCACAAAATTCCCCTAAACTCAAACATCTTACATTAACATTGTACAAAATTCCCCATCGCGGTGTAGTGTACTTTCAACCAAACGTCCCCCAAGATTTCTCCTGCACTTCCCAGAATGTTCTCTAATACATCAAAAACATGAGTTGGACCTTCCTGTTGAATATTTTGGATTTCGCAATACAACATCCCGGCCACTTCGTTATGGAATATCCTCAAAATGTCGTTAGTGTACAAACTATGAAATTGTCGTTCCAAGGGATAGCCACAAACAGCTGACAAGCTTGAATTATATGACTGAAAATCTAGTTTCATTTCTTTCTCGATGTTTCTCTTCAACGCCCTATCATATTGCTCAACAAACTATTTGAGGGAGGTTTTTGAATGAACAAAGGTAGATGCTGGTGATCTCGACTTCCCCATCGTTTCTAACAGCAACATTAATTCTTGCTTTACAATTCGTATTGATAGAGGGTCTGGGATGTAAAATATTTTCCCCCTTGATGTAAAAACACCATTTTTTGCACAAGCTAGCGAGAACCACTTTTGTTTGCCATCCGGTCCATTTTTTGTTCTGAGCTTACTTATACCGAAACCAGTACCAAGGGAATAGGCATTGTAATACAAACGAATCTCCGTTTCGGATGGAAATATCATCCCAACAGTCGGGATTTCAATGACTGGAGCATATTGAATTAGATGATCCATGCAGCTGAATAATAACAAATTTAAATTAAATTAGAAGGTTTGAATTAACAATAATATAACCGTGTATTGTGCTTAATATATCTCTATATTTAGATAAATATAAAGGTGTAATGAGCTCAATATAAAGGTGTATATATTTGTGTATTGAGCTCAATATAAAGGTGTATTGAGCTCAATATAACTGTGTATTTAGATCAATATATATGTGTATTGAGCTCAATATAACCGTGTATTTAGATCAATATATCAGTGTATTGAGCTCAATATATCCGTGTATTCAGCTCAATATATTCGTGTATTGAGATCAATATAAAGATGTATTGAGCTCAATATAACAATGTCAATATAAAGTTGTATTGATTCGAAGATAAAGTGAGGATAACGATTAAAGATAACGATGAAAAAACACAATATCAAAACATAGTAGTCATATGGAGTTATCCGAACAATGTCAAAATAAAGTTGTATTGATCTGAAGATAAAGTGAGGATAACAATTAAAGATAACGATGAAAAAACACAGTATCAAAACATAGTAGTCATATGGAGTTACCCGACCACCGTCGATATGGTTCTCCGGAGCAGCCACCGTCGAAATGTATTTATATCGAGTTATATCCTGGCCGCCGTCGATAAGGTTCTCCAGAAGAATCGAATCTATTCTAGAGTTTACAAGAAATTTGTTGTTTGGGAGAGGATAGAGAAAAGAGAGAAAATAGAGAAAGTGATTCTGTGCGCTTACATTTCTTTTTATATAATTTTTTTTACAGCCTGGCAAAGCACACATGGCAGCCACGGAGGATTCGCTGTATGGTCGGAGGCCCAGCATCGGACTCCCTATCACTGCTCTTCCTAAAAATAACCTCACTAATTTCAGTTTTTATATTTAACCTTTTTTTAAAATTTTGGACACTTTTACCCTTACTAATTTTTTTTTCCTTCCTCTTCCTTTTCCTTTCCCCCATTTATGCCAGTTTTTTCTTTCCCCCTCTCTTCCCCTAGCGACGGTTGCTCCCCCGATTGCTCTCCCCCCTCCCTACGATCCCACGCCCCAAGCCGACTCCCCCATGACAGTTCTAGCCCCAGCCGACTCCCCCACGATCATCGGACGCCTACCCCTTGAGCCCGACTAGCCGTTGATCGCCAAACACTTCCAGGACGATTCCCGACGATCACCAAGCCCCGGAGACGCTAAGCCTGATGTTCTCCCAACATAACTAAGGTTAGTTCGACTACTCCCTGATGATTTTACTGTTTTTGCATGTTGAGTATGAAGGTTTTAGGGTTTTAGTTTAGGGTTTAGGCTTTAGTTAGTTATATTGTTTTGGTTTGAAATGTTTTAATCCAAGAAATATAGTCTTTCCTTAATCTGAATGGTTTGTGAACATTTTCACGTGGGTCGTGGGGTGGGGCGTGGGGGTGGTGCGTGGGGCATGGGGCATGGGGGTGGTGCGTGGGGCGTGGGAGTGTTGCATGGGGCGTGGGGCGTGGGTGTGGGTGGTGCGTGGGCTTGGGCGTGGGTGGGGCGTGGGTGGTGCGTGAATTCAATTGCAATTCAATTGCGTACCACGCAATTCAATTGAGTACCACTCAAATATAAATGCACTGCGTCTGATATTGTGTATATGATTTTACTGTTTTGCAGATGGCACCAACCAAAACCATTATTAATGATTTTAATGGACGTGTGTCATAGAAATTCACCGGCCCTAGCTTGGCAAAGATAAAGGAGAGGTTTACTCTCCATGATCTTTTAGATAGGGCTTTGTAGACCCAATTCTAGTATCTATTCAAAACCCCGACATTATTTTTTTAGGAACTATACTCCATCAGATGTTTATCAGAAAAATCAGCTCAAATTCGAAGGAGATAAGGTTCTTGGTCAATGGTGAGGAGGTCTGCTGGGGCATGAAGGATTATGCATTGGTGACAGACCTCAATTTTGGCAAATTTCCTTTGGTGGAAAACAAGGAGGTTGAAGAAGAATGTTCACCCTTGTCCGCAAATATTTTAAGGGTAACAAGGATGTTAGACTGAAAGAGCTTAAAGCCATTTTCGTCAAATGCTTTGATAAGGAGGATTCATGGAAGATGGAGCTCATATTTCTCATTTACCAGTATCTGTTCGCATCTGATAATAGGAGGAAGGTAAGTTTCAGAATCTTTCGCATGGTGGAGGACATGGATATGTTCCTCCAATTTCCATGGGGAAAGGTGTCATTCAGAGAAACCATGTAGGGTATTGACAAAGATATGAAACACTTCTGTGGGTTATATCTCGCCAAGAAGAATGTCTAGGACAAGAAAAATATTTGTGATGTCGCTTATACTTTACATGGGTTTTGCTAGCCTTCCAAGTGTGGACCCATGAGCTTATCAATACATTCATCCCCAAATTTGCTGAAAGGACACAGCAAGATCCTACAAGCCCAAGGATAGTGCTCTATTCATTCTTGAGGAGTTATACCATACCGGAGGTATCCACAACCATCTAGAAGTGCAATGTTCTAAGCAAAATTGACGATTCTGAGGAGGAGAAGCGAAAGTACTCTAAGGACGACTTTGAAGATATGAGAGGCAACATTTATGATGAATTATTTGAATTGGATGTGAGGAAGAAAAATATTGAAGGTTGTGAAGAAGATGAAAAAGATGAAAGGACTCCCAAACCGACGGCCAAGAAGAGGAGACTTATTAGTCCCCAGCTCCCTAAAGTTAACGATGAAACTAGCCAAGACAACTCTCAGCAAGTCCCTTCTACGACGACTCCTCCAACTGATGAAGACAATTCTATATCTTGTGCACCCAATCGAGTGTCTCAAGCCCATACTGATGCCAAACTTGATGAGCTGAAAAAGGATGTAAATGAGATTAAAACTGAAATCAAGCTCATCAAGGAGAATCAACAACTTATAATCACATTATTGGGGGAAATAAAGGAACAAAAGAATGGTGGAGGAGAAGAAAAAGAAGAGGCAAGTACTGCTGCACTTGATACTGAGAAGAGGACAAAGAGGAAGAATGATGAGGTTGCACTTGATACTGAGAAAAGGACAGAGAGGAAGAATAATGAGGTTGCCCTTGATACCGAGGAGAGGACGAAGAGGGAGAATGATGATGTTGCACTTGATACTGAGAAGAGGACGAAGAAGAAGAATTATGAGGTGATGAAGAAGAGGAAGAATGATGAGGAGATGAAGAAGAGGAAGTAGGATGAGGTTGATGAGATTAAGAGAAAGAAGGATGAGAGGAAGGAGAGGTTGACGAAGTTGGCCAATAAAAGGAAGGCGTATGAGAATAAAAGGAAGGTGGATGAGTTGGCCAAGAAGAGGAAGGCGACCAAGGTATAATTGCACACCCCCACACACTACCCCACGCACACACTTGTTCCACACGCACAACACTTGCGCTCCACGCACTATCCCACGCACCCCCACACCCCACGCACAAGCCTACACCCCACGCCCCACGCACTACCCAATGTACCCTCCACGCACCCCCACACACCACACTTGCACTTCGCAAAATGTATATTAATCTCATTTTATTTTTGATTGTGTAGGACGAGGAAGAGGAGGAGGAGAATGAGGAGAAGGACGAGGAGGAAGAGGAGAATGATGAGGAGGACGAGGAGAATGACGGGGAGGACGAAGTATAGTTGTGCACCATGCCCCATGCCCCACACACAATGTATATTAATCCAATTTTTTGATTGTGCATGACGAGAATTCGTGCCCCACGTCCCAAGCCTCTCACAAATTGAATTTTGATCGCCCAGAGGAGAAGAATGATGATGTGGAGGAGGAGAAGAATGATGATGTGGAGGAGGAGAAAAATAAGGTAGTGGAGGAGGAGAATAAGGTGGTGGAGGAGGAGAAGAATGAGGTGGAAGAGAAGAATAAGGTGGAGGAGAAGAATAAGGCGGTGGAGGAGGAGAAGAATGATGTGGTGGAGTATGAGAAGAATGATGAGGTGGAGGAGGAGAAGAATAAGGAGGTGGAGGAGGAGATTGTGGAGAAGGAGATGATTGTGGAAAATAAAGAGAAGATTAAGGAGGATAATGTGAAAGAAATGTCTCCTTCACAATTTAAAGGAAAATCATTTCGGAGAAAGAAGTCAAAAAAATTGGGGGACTACACCGACCCTGGTGGAAAAGGGTTTAAACTCAATGATCTGGTTACGGTTAATCGTATATTACGATATGACGAGGAAAAGATGAAGGAATTGAGGAAATGGTTGAAGAGTACGGATAAAGACTTCAAGGATTTAAAAACTTGCAAAGCAGATCGTTCTTTATTTAACATATTGCTCATGCCTCAACAATGGTTTGACGATACTGTAAGTATTTTTGTTCATTATTTTTGTGTAAGTATCTTTGGACCCACGCACTCTCCCCACGCACAACGCACCACCCACGCACCGCCCTTGCGCTCCGCGCACATCCCCCATGCACAATGCACAACCCCCCACGCACAAGCCTACGCCCAACCCCACGCCTAGCCCCACGCCCCACACACCACCCCCACGCACAAGCCCACACCCCACGCACTCTCCCCACGCACAACGCACCACCCCCACGCACAACCCCCACGCCCATGCACTCTCCCCACGCACAAGCCCATGCCCCACGCAAAGGCCCACGCCCCACGCCACACGCACAAGCCCACGCCCCTCGGACAAGCTCACGCACAAGACCACGCCCCACGCCCCACGCCAACTCCTGCACATACATGAAGATAATACCTTACAGATAAACCAACACCTAGACATATATGAAGCCAAGACCTGACAAATATTAAACTAACACCTAAAAATTCATTACAAAACATCATTGTTCATTAAATTCCCACAAAAGAGAACGGCTACAGGTGCCAAAGGTTGTGCCAAAACATACAATTTAACCAAAAGATACAAAAATTAACCAAAAGAAATGTTGTCTAGAGAATGTGGAAAAGATGAAGATGGTGAAGGTTGGACCAATTGTGAAGGTTGTAAAGGTTGTGACACTTGTTGTCTTGTAGTAGATGGTGCAGGCATCACTACTTTGCATGTTGCCCTGTTATGGCCTCGACCGCCACATTAGTTGCACTGTCTTTATTCCTTACGATACTCACCTTGTGTTGGCCTACACTTTATTGTTATCCAACCCTTCTTAACCTTGACGGGGGTTTTAGGCAAACTCGTTCCTTGATATTTTCTGGAATATCTCAAAAACCTTCATTACAAACTGGATAACATTTATCTACATATGCCATGCACCACACTTCAGTTGTGAAAAACCTGAAAAATGTTATTTAAGTCATATAAATTCAATCTTAGAATTAAACAATACAATCATTCTCTAACCTTGAGCAGTACTCATATGTAATAGTTTTTCGGGAACAGACAGCAATAAGAGCATGTTTACAAGGAAGACCAGATATATCAAATACCCTACAAGTACAAGTTCGAGTTTGGAAGTCAACTTGAAAACCATGTTCACCGTCGTTCACATGAAACTCGAATCTGTTAAGCGAATTAACGTTGTAGAATCTAGCCTTCTCGGCTTGTTCACGTAAGAACTTTTCATAATATAGAGATAAATGTTTTGTGTGGTTGAAAGATTTTTCTCTTCTATTATGAAACCAATCTTGTAGTGTTAATCATAAATACTTAGCTAATATTGATATGGAATATTTCCTAGCATTCCTGCACTGACTATTAAAGCTCTCAGCGTAATTGTTTGTCATTTGATTGTATCGCGAACCGGGAAAAAATGCACGACTTCATCTCTCCACTCCTATTTATTCTAGATAGGCAGCAATCCGAGGGTCCTTAGTCTTGATCTTGTCAAAATGGTGCTGAAACTGTGATACTGTGTATGCGCGTGAAGCCATATCAAACTCAATGTGGCAGTTATCGGTTTTAAATTTGGCCATAATATCCATTTTGATGTGGTATGTGCATGCAACGTGATGTGCTTCTGGAAAAATAGCGGACAATGCATTGGCAATACTTGAGTGTCTATCAGATACAAAGACGAGATCCATGACCACTCCAATTGCCACTCTTAGTTGTTGCATGAAATATGTCCAGGAGTTATTATTCTCTAAATCAATGACGTCAAAAGTAACGAGATATAGTTGTTCATTCGCATCCAATGCAATCGCAACCAATAGTTGACCTCCAATCTTGTGCTTAAGAAAATTGGCATCGACGCACAATACTGGACGACAATGCCTGAAACCTCTAATTGAGCAGCTTAGGGACATTAACATATACCTGAAGTGGTTATGCTCATCCGTCTGAATGTCAGTTATGGTACATGGGTTATTCTTCGCCAACATGATCAGGTATGAATCAATACCGTATGATGGCAATTTTCCATAGGATTCCTCCACAGTTCCTCGCACCGCCATTAAGGCTTGTTTCCTAGACCTCCAAGCCTTATTATAGGTCAGCTTAAACCCATAATTTGTCTACATGTCTTCCATTATTTTCTTAGGCATGTGGTCATGGTGATGGTCCATGTACTTACGTTTGATGCACTCCGTAATTACCCATGATGGTGTTTGCCTCACATTCTCTTGCCTCGTCAAAATTGAGCATCCGTGTTCATTTACTAATTTTCGAATCTCAAACATCTCCTGGAATTTTCCTTTCACAACAGACAATCTCCATTTGCAGTTCTCATTCACACATTTCACAAACCAAAGATCTTTTGTTGACTTTTCGACTTTGATTTCAAAATGATTAGCCATCGCATATCTATGCACCCTCAATTGAAGTTCTTTTTTGTCTTAAAAAAAGTTCCCACTTCCAATATGTTTTCAAGGATTAATTGAGCATGTGTTTCAACCTGGACTGGTTTAAATGAATCAAGCAACTCAATATGGCTGGATGTTTTCCTCATAGGGCAAGTGATGGGTGGTCGGGGTGCAAAAGGAGGGGTACTAGCAACCAATTCACTCAAACGCAAACATGAGACTTGTTGTTCTTCATCTGCATGGTGTATGTCATTTTGACTTTGTAAGACATCCTGCTCAAATATAGGGAATTCATGAACCTCCACTCTTTGGATTTCATCAGTTGGGTGTGAAGGTAGTGACTTCTCTACTAAAGAGACACACAGAGGAGTGCAAAACTCGTGTGGTGAAGTAGAAATATAAGTAAAAAACATAAAAAAGAAGAAAAAATATAAAGTTAAAATAATTAATGACGATATATATATATATATATATATATATATATATATATATATATATATATATATATATATATATATATATATATATAAAAGATAAAATTAAAATATTTTTAATAAATACTCATATGAATAATAAGAAATTTATTAAAAAGATAAAAATAAAGAGTATATTAATATTTTAATAAATAAATATATAAATAAAAAATAAAATTTAACTATAGTTTACTCTTAAAGACTAAATAAGTCTATTTTTAATATTACACATGTTTAAATAATTTTTTTTTTAGTACATATAAATGAACTTTTTTAGTCTAAAAGTAAACACACATGTATGCTTTATATTTTTTAATTAGAGAATAAAAGTAATACATGTGTAATTTATAATTTTTAGTTAAAGAATAAAAGTAAATACGTGTGTAAATATAATTTTTTATTAGTACATATAAATGAATTTTTTTAGTCTAAAAGTAAACACATTTTTTAGTCTAAAAGTAAACACACATGTATAATTTATATTTTTTAATTTGAGAATAAAAGTAATACATGTGTAATTTATAATTTATAATTTATAATTTTAGTTAAAGAATAAAAGTAAACACGTGTGTAAAGAATGAAAATTTTACTATCCTATTATTCTTCTCTCTTTCATATATATATATATATTACTCTACAAATTAGAAAGGAGCAAATACATTTCACTATTTTATTATACTTCTATGTTTTATATATATTTATTTATTCTCACAAAACAGAGTAACGTGTAAATTTTCAATTTTTAGTAGAAAGAATTAAAGATTGCTCCAAGTGTATTTCTTTTTTAATTCTTAGGTGGAAAGAATAAAAGTTTCACTATCCTATTATTTCTCTATTTCATGTATATTTATTACTCTGACGAACAGAAAGAGAGTAATCACGTGTAAATTTTTAATTTTTAGTATAAAGAATTAAAGATTGCTCAATGTATTTTTTTTATTCTTATGAGAAAGAATGTCAATTTTATCACTGAATTATAATGGAATATTCGCATATATCATTGAACTAATTTTTGTTCGCTCATACCACTCAAGTTGAGATTAATATTCATCTATGTCAATACTCCACCAAACCTCTAACCCCGTTAAGTTTCTGTTAAATGAAACGACATGTGGAATTGACGTGTCATCTTTTTCAATTAATATATTGACATGTCATCTTTTTTAATTAATATATATTATATATTTATTTATTTATTTAAAATTCTACATAATAAAACATTTACAAATCATTAATAATTTCTCTCCCCTAATTAACTAAATCCACCATTCTTTTTCTCTGATTCACCTAATCAATTAGATAGATTCACCTTTCTAAAATAGAGATAAGTAAATGCTATCCTGATAATGCATTCTTGTTGATAATATAAACCCTAATCAATCAGATAAATTCATCTATTTAAAACAGAACAATAATCCAGAAATATAAGAAGAGAAATGAGAACAAACTCTGAAGAGATAAGGAAGCATATAAGAAGAGAACAAGAACAATAATCTAGAAATAAGCCTTCAACAGAAAGAAGAAGATTTGTAAACTTCATTACATATCATCATTGTTCATTGTGAACTTTGTTTGAGACTGGTCGAAGTAAGAAGAAAAAGTTGAGGTCTAAGGCTCAGCTAAATGTTAAAGTTCGTCGTGGTAGGGTTCTGAAATCAAAATCTCATCTCACATTGCCCTCAATTCTCTCGTTAACTCGTCAGTCTCCCTCCGGTTCCTTTATTTGAGAAATCGAATCCTTTGAAGAACAAGAATCGGAGAAGAAGAATGGTGGGTTTAGTTAATTAGGGCAGGAGAAAGAAATTATTAATGACTTTGTAAATGTTTTATTATTTAGAATTTTAAATAAATAAAAATATATATAATATATATTAATTAAAAAATATGACATGTCAATATATTAATTAAAAAAGATGACATGTTAATTTCACATGTCGTCTCATTTAACAAAAACTTAACGGGGTTAGAGGTTTGGTGGAGTAGTGACATAGATGAATATTAATCTCAACTTCAGTGGTATGAGCGAACAAAAATTAGTTCAGTGATATACGTGAATATTCCATTATAGTTCAGTGATAAAATTGACATTCTTCCCTATTCTTATGTGGAAAGAATAAAAATTTTCATAATCTTATTATTCCTCTATCTTTCATATATATATATATATTTATTACTCTGACATAACATAAACAGAAACAGAAAGAGAATACACACGTGTAAATTTTTAATTTTTAGTGGAAAAGTTAAAGTTTGTTCTCTTACTATTGTTTTGAAATGAAAGATAGTAACCACGTGTACTTTTTTATTCTAATGTTTAAAGAATAAAAGTTTCACTCTCCTATTAAATAAAAGTTTCATTGTCCTATTATTTCTCTATCTATTATATATATTTATTTACTCTAATAAAGAATAAACAAGTGTAATTTAATTAATTTTTAGTGAAAATAATTAAAGTTTGCTCTTCTAGTACTGTTTTCAGTTTTCAAAACAAAATTATACTTAACTTTGAAGTTTGAACACTAAATTATATCTCAATTTTTTTACACCAATAGCATCATAGACAATGTCAGTTAATTCGTCATATGTGAAATTTAGGGATAGAGACACACCTACTAATGAACTTGAGTCAAAAAACTAACACCATCATTATTTTTCCTCCACTCTCCATTATATAGGACAAAACAGTTAACAAATAAAGTGGGATTTGCAATTGATACAAATTGAAATGTTAGTGTAGTAAACAAATTCAAATGGTGTGGGCTTAGGCTTGGGCGTGGGATGTGGGCGTGGGGCATGAGCGTGGAGCGTGGTCTTGTGCGTGGGGCGTGGGCGTGTGGCGTGGTCTTGTGCGTGGGGCGTGGGCGTGTGGCGTGGTCTTGTGCGTGGGGCGTGGGGGTGGTGTGTGGGGGTTGTGCGTGGTGCGTGGATCGTTATGGGTGGGTCGTTGTGCGTGGTACGTGGTTCGTTCAGTAAATATACTCATTTTTTGATAGCATTTCAAACGTATGACACAGCATTTCAAACGTACCAAACATATAGAGTGTTCTTCAGCTAAATGGGAATGAAAGAAATGAACATACTCATTTTGAAGACGATGCTGCTGGTCGGGTTTACACGGCGATGTTGTTTCGTCGTCCTCCGGCGTTGCAGGTGACCGGCGTTGCTTGGTGAGTCGAGGAGATGAGAATGGGTGCGGGGGTGGTGGCAGGTGATGCCGGTGGAAGTGGCAGTTGGGTCGCGGAGGGGAAGGGGAAAGGAGAAGAGAGAAAATGGGTTGGTGGGATTGGGAAATGTGAAATGAGGGACGGAAAAGATTAAAAAAAAATAATGAAAAGGATAAAAGTATCCAAAATAAAAAAAAAAAGTTAAATATAAAAATTGAAAATTTTAAAGTTATTTTTGAGAATAACCTCATTTGAGCCAATAATTTCCCTTAACAAAAACTAATCAGTCGTTCCAATAATAACCTGGGTAAAAACTAACATTGATTGCTCTCTTGATCTCTTGAATAGTTTTGAGAATGGTGTGATTATAGTAATATAAATATATATTTTAATTAAGAAAACTTGGTTAAAGTAATATATAATGAATTTAAAAAGATGCCTAGTTCTGGTTTGAAATCCAATTGTGATCATAGTTGAGTTTTTTTTACTTAATTTATTTTCGAATTAATTAACAAGTTCTCCACAATTATGGATGACAATGGGTAGATCGGGACGGGACTACATTTTATCATCCCGCCCTATTCTATTTCGGGATTATTTTACCTTCACACCCTGTTCGATTTTAGAAAATCTCTGCGTAACACCATTATGCTATATTTTTTAATTTTTAATTTTATAAAATAATATAAATGATTTTATTAATATTATATATATATATATTTATATTGTAATATATTAAAATTTTATATTATTCTAAAAAATAAACTTAAAACTTATATAAAATATAAAAAATAAATAAAAATTTATTTAATTTTGTTTATGAGTTTTCGAGACAAAATCGTACCAGTTCGTATATCATTCCCTTTCAACTACCAATTTAACTTGAAGGAAAAACCTTCCTCCAAATAGGACAATTCAGATAAAAATAAACAAATTATAATTTTCATTTTTAAGGATGATCCTTGATCATGATGTTATTTAAATAAAAGAATTTTTATCTAACATGTTAATCAAAGTCTTATTATATTGTGATCCAAATTTTGTTATTTTTATCTCTTTAAGAAATAAAAAAACTCTTTACTAAGCTCATAAATCAAACGGGAAATTTGATAATATAACCCTAAAAAAGAAGAAAATTTGATATTTAACCTCCATAATAAATTTTTTGTTTTTTAATCTTTTCTTTTAAATTTTTTCCAATTTTACCCTTAATAATCTTTTTACTTTTTTTTTTTCTTATTTTTTTTTCTTTTTCTTTCTTTTCTTTTCCTCTTCCCCGCTTTCCCTTTCCCCCGACCGAGTTACACTTCCCCTTCTTCTTCTCCCAAGCCGGGATCCGCTGCGCACGACAACACTCGACTCCCACGATCGCCGACTCCCCCTCGAGCCCAAGCCCCAGTCGGACGATCGCCAACCCCGGCGACGCTGAGCTTCCTCAGGTTTTTCACATTCTATTCTTCCTTTCTCGTTCTATTCCTAAATGCCGAACAAACCTGAATGTTTAGTTAGGGTTCATCTGAACAAACCTGAATGCTTAAAACCTGATTACTTTTAGAGTTTTAGTTTAGGGTTTAGTGTGGCGTGGGGCGTGGGATGTCTCTCGAAAATGGGATTTGTCCACAGAATCTCTCTCAGTTTTTTCTGAAATACAATTAGTTAAGGTAGCTTTGGAGAATACTCTGTCGGTACTAAGTTGCTTTTTGCATCTAGGGGCAGGACATGTGTTGTCATCTCCAGTTAAATATTCTGAAACACACTGATAGCAAAATATATGCCCGCATACTCTTACAACCGCATCCTCAGGTGGATCCTATAAAATAATCATAAGGCAAACATAGTTTTAGGGAGAGGGAAAAAATTGAAATTATTATCACTCTTAAATAAGAAAGCAATGATAATCAACAAATTCTCACAATGCATAAAGGACAGATAGCCAAAGACTTCTCAAAATGCTTGTACACTCAAAACCACTCCCCACGCCTACCCCACGCCCAACGCCCACCCCCCACGCCCAACCCCCACGCCCAACCCCCACGCCCACCCCCACGCCCAACGCCCAACGCCACCCCCCACCCCCCACGCCTCAGCCCCAGCCCACGCCCACCCCCCACGCCCCACGCCCCCACGCCCCCACGCCCCCACGCCCCCACGCCCCCACGCCCCACTAAACCCTAAACTAAAACTCTAAAAGTAATCAGGTTTTAAGCATTCAGGTTTGTTCGGCATTTAGGAATAGAACGAGAAAGGAAGAATAGAATGTGAAAAACCTGAGGAAGCTCAGCGTCGCCGGGGTTGGCGATCGTCCGGCTGGGGCTTGGGCTCGAGGGGGAATCGGCGATCGTGGGAGTCGAGTGTTGTCGTGCGCAGCGGATCCCGGCTTGGGAGAAGAAGAAGGGGAAGTGTAACTCGGTCGGGGGAAAGGGAAAGCGGGGAAGAGGAAAAGAAAAGAAAAGAAAAGAAAAAAAAAAAAAAGAAAAAAAAAAAAAGAAAAATAAAAAAATAAAAAGGTTATTAAGGATAAAATTGGAAAAATTTTTAAAAAAAGGTTAAAAAACAAAAATTTTATTATGGAGGTTAAATATCAAATTTTCCTTCTTTTTAGGGTTATATTATCAAATTTCTCAATCAAACAAGACTACAAATATTTCGAATATTTCTCTCGTATCATCATGATCATGATTCATGAGAGTGTGCGTGAACAGATAACAAGATCAGCTGAATCGCTCTGCCGTTTCACGTTTCCATCTTCATTTCTCAAACTCTTATTCATCTTCACATCTTTCTTTCGTCTTTGAATCCTAATCACTCAATACCAACACGTATAAGTATTGTCTGGCTGGCTGGCTGGCCTGGCTGGAAAATCCTCAGCCGAGTTTCTCCATCAGATCCTCCTTCTCATTGAATCCAATCGCTCAATATCGATCTATTTTTATGCCTACATTATAAAAACCCGCACCGGTGTTTGATAATTCAAAGAACGGAATATACATATAGACAAAATGCATGGGGAGTCCTCGTCCGAACCTGAACAAGACGATTCCGATGCTGATTTCGTCGAGATTGATCCTTCCAGTCGTTATGGTCGGGTCAGTATCTTTTCACGTTATGCATTTCTGCTCATTTCCATAATCCAATGCTGATTTCAACCCTAATCTGCAGTACAAAGAGGTTCTAGGAAAGGGAGCTTTTAAGAAAGTGTATCCTTTTAATGTATTTAATATAAGTATGCATTATTGCCGCTTTGTGTATACTTGACCTAAATAATTGGGAAAATAGGTATAGAGCTTTTGATGAATGGGAAGGAATTGAAGTAGCATGGAATCAAGTTAAGGTTGCAGATCTATTGAGGAATACACTAGACATGGACCGGTTGTATTCGGAAGTTCATTTGCTTAAGACACTGAAACATAAGAATATAATGAAGTTCTATAATTCGTGGATTGATACGAAGAATCAAACTATCAATTTCATCACAGAGATATTCACTTCTGGGACATTGAGGCAGTATGTTTTTAGTTATGTTTATTTTACTGGCTAGCTTAATTAGTTTCTTGCTGTTTACATTTTACAAACATGAATGTTTTTGAATAGATATCGAAACAAGCATAAACAGGTAGATTTGAGAGCGTTGAAGAAATGGTCACATCAAATACTAGATGGCCTTACCTACCTTCATAGTCATGATCCACCCATTATACATCGTGATCTCAAGTGTGACAATATTTTTGTCAATGGAAATCAAGGTGAGGTGAAGATTGGAGACTTAGGACTTGCCGCTATACTCCTTCATGCACGTTCAGCCCACAGTGTAATTGGTACATGAACTGTGACTTCTCTTTACACATGACAGAAAATTAAGTGGCTTCATTTGGTAAACGGTTTATCTGATGTATATCAGGTACACCTGAATTCATGGCACCAGAACTATACGAGGAAGAATATAACGAGCTTGTAGATGTCTACGCCTTTGGGATGTGTTTGCTTGAACTGATTACGTTTGAGTACCCATATGTTGAATGCACTAATGCTGCTCAAATCTACAAGAAAGTGACATCTGTAAGACACTAACAACTTTTTTTTCCTGCATAACTGTGATCTCGTTTTGATAAGTTCCTTAAGGTGCAAATTTGAAACTTGCTACGTTGAGTCTGTAAAAGTTTAACCTAGTGATATGTAAATTTTGTTCAACAGTTATTTCGATTTCTCTTATCATTGATTGATTTGGAGATAAAATCGAAGATGATGAACATCACTTGATTCATCCACTAAATGTTTCCATAACCATGTAGTAGAAATTAAGACATTTTGTGGAGACCAATTTGATCAATTTTCATCTCTTAGGTACTTGCTTTGATCAATTCATCCACTAAATGTTTTCATAACCATATTGTTGCAGGGGATTTCATGATGGGAATTAAAAATAATTAACTGCCATGTTAATGGTAAAAAATGAGTACTTGCTTCATATTCGGATGGTTGATCTAATCCTTTTCACTAGTTTTACAGCTCCAATCTTCTATCTGAGTTGGTAGTCATGGTTGTTATCATATGTTTTTCATCCATCCTTTTAAGATTTCACATGTTATACTCTTAGCTTTGTCCATTTCCTTTTCCTTATTTTTCAATGAAGAGTTACTAAATATCTTTGAACCTGTTTTGAATATCTCGTATTGCTATGCATACATGAATATGATTTTTACTTTTATCCTTAAATTGTGTGAATGCAATGGTAATTAGTTAAATAGAGCAAAAACTTTATAATGGATTTGTTTAGACTGACAATCTTTGGAGACATTATGGGCTCATCTGAATGTGGATATGAGATCACATTTGGGAACTTAACTTAGTCAAAACACAAATTAAAAAAATTATTTGAAGTTTCTCTCATCTGATAGGATTCAGATCCAGATACAAAATAAAAGTGTTGTTAGTTGTGGGTTTTCATATTGTAATCACCACAATTGAATCAAATCTATAGCATTCTTGACTATAATATATTAATATCTCTCATAAATGAATCACCAGTTAACTTTTTGTCCTAGTAAATTTGGTGGCTTGTCAAATTACATTTTACAAGTTGGGATGGTCAAAAGGTTGTATTTGAAATGTGATATTATATATACATGATTTCAAGGTTAGACTCTTCAGTAATTGTGTACAATTTTTGTTTCTTCAAAAGGGTATCAAGCCTGCATCATTAGCGAAAGTGAAGGATCCTGAAGTTAGGTCATTCATTGAGAAGTGTATTGCAAAAGTCTCAGACCGTTTGCCTGCAAAAGAACTTCTGCTGGATCCTTTTTTACTCTCAGATGAAGGTAATGAGATGTAATTTCTTTTCAACCATTACCATCTAATCCAATTCTAGTGGAACTGGTATACCTTGAAACCTTCTATACAACTGATTTTATTTAATTTTTTTCTGCTTAAACAAGAACTTTATTTGAATAAAAAATGAGATTACAGACACAAACATCAAGAACAGTACAGTCACGAAGAACAAGAACACAACAAAAGCAATGAACACAAAATGAAGAAAAAGAAGAAGGGACTGTATAATTGAATTCATATCCCATAACTATGAAAGCTCAGCTCCAGGTTGATCTGAAATCATTTGAGAATCTAGACTTGGAGCAGTTTCCTTTTTGAGAAAATTTGTCCTTTGTTTTTATTTGAGATATGTTTTGTTTTATTGCCTTTTGATTAACTTATAACAACTGATGTAATAACTTGTTTTCTTTCGTGTTTACTGTTAATCAATGAAAGATTCTCACTTTTCAAAAAGAAAAATTCTAAAATCTCTTGATGAATAAATCGACAGATTTAAAGGAGTCAGTGCCCGATGTAAGTCGAGACTTCACTGTGCAAGGTGAAAGGAAGGATATAAACACCATATTCCTGAAGCTGAGGATAGCAGATTCCACAGGTTACAAATTTTTTTGTCAATTTTTTTCATTCAAAACAAATATTGATCATGATTTGGAGTTTTTTCATGGCAGGTAATTTTCGTAATATCCATTTCCCTTTCGACATTGAGGCCGATACATCGATTGCTGTTGCCAGTGAGATGGTTCAGGAACTTGATCTCACCGATCAAGATGTAACCACCATAGCTGAAATGATCGATGCAGAAATAGCTTCTCACATACCAGATTGGGAACCAACAGATCTTTCAGGAGACTATATAAACGATAATACAACAGTTACAGTTACTGATAATTCTACTTTGGAATCTAAAACCGAAGCTTCTCCTAGTACTAATCTGGTCCTAGAACGGTTACCATCTGGTAGAAAGTACTTTTCAGTTTCACCCAAGTTAACTAGTGGGAATTCTCCAGAACATCAAACAGTACCTTCAAGATTATCAGTTGAATATTCCGGAAAACAAGAAGAACAAGTCAGAATCGTTGAGGAGAAACTGGAGAATCTTTTCATTGAGCAGAAAAATGAATTCGATGAGCTGAGGCAGAAGCATAATTTGGCAACTGAGAATCTACTAAATGAACTAACTCCAGAAGTAAGACAGAAAGTTGTTAATAAATGCAAATGAAGGAGGCTCCAGATTTTTTTACAAATACATAGTCAGGTATGTTGATTTATTTGACACTTTGTTTGTGTGCAGTTATGGCTTTAAACTTGTTATTCTTTTTTTTTAATGTGAAGTGGAAAATAACGCAATAACCCCCGATGCCAACATCGTGTTGTGTGGTTTTTTAGTACAAGTTTCAACCCACGACAGGTTCGTGTTTTCTTCTTCTCAATTAAAGTTTATAATGTCTAGATTTGATAGGATCAACATTCAAGAAGAACTCTATGGAATTGTATACTTGTACATGTGGTTCATGTGTTTGAACTGTAAACAGGGGAAAGAAAAATTGTTATTCTCATTTTATGGTCTCTGATTTTGTTCTTATATATATGATATATTTGCATCTATTGGAAATATTTAGTCTGTTTCTGTGAAATTGGATTATGTCAAAACTTTTTATATTAATGGAACATATATATATATCAAGAAATATTAAATATTGTCAATAATATAGGTGTGACATAAGCTGATTTTTAGACCTTCCTTGGATTATTTGTGATTTGTATGGGTTGTCTTTGAGAAAAAAAGATTGTGTGATACAAATTAGGTTATTTAAGTTTTTAATTTGTTGAATTAGTATAATTGTTTTTTTTTTAATTTGAATTTTGTAAAAGTAAAATTATTGTATTTTGATGAATTAGTTGAGTGATTAGATAGTTGAAAAGAAAATAATATGTCAATTAAGGATGTCAATTATAATCCGTTCTCGGTTTTCGATTCAAATTGTGTCGTTTGGGATAATTTTTTTCGATTTGATTGGTAGTTGATCGTGATGATATGTGATGATATTTGTGTTACTATCCCAACACTAATAAACACAATTAAATATATAATATCATTAATATATATACTTTTTTATATTTTATAAGAGATTTAAATTTATTTCTTCAAATAATATGTATATATATTATATCAAAACATCATTTTATATAATTTTTTTTATAAAAAAAATATTATATTGACGATGCATTGCCAAACTAAGAATTCTAATAAATGTATTTTCATTTTCTTTTTTTATTATTTGATAATAATTAATACCCAAAATTCTAAAATGAAATAGCTATTGATTGAAGTTAAAAAAATATAATTTCTATTTCTTTTAGATTTAAGTTTAATTATGTTTACATACCAAATTTTATCATTATTCATAAATATAATTTAATTATACATATATATATTTTTTTTAATTTAAACTTAAATTTACTACATCATAGTTATTTTCAAAATGAATGTTAAAAAATTATACCAAAAAATTATAATATAATTTTTATACATTAAATTAAGCAATAAAATAAATCTAGAAAACCCTTAAAACAGTCCCTAAAGTTATCTTCATAATATTATTCCCAACCCATAAACCCTAGAAAAACCCTTCTCTCTCCTTCCCCGCAGCGGCAGACTCTTCTTCAACCTCTCACGATTCCGATCACCTGAGATTGTATTCGTTAAACACAGGAAGATCTATCATGAATCGTTTCACTACGATACTGAAAACCTCCATGATCGTCAAATCGCTTCTATCGTCTCAATTATCCAGAGAATGTTGCTCACTTCCTTTCCAGGTTTCTACTCTCTCGCATTCTTCTCATTCTCTCCACCGTCGTATCTCTACCGTCTCTACTGTCTTATCATCTAAACAGAATTCATTTATCGATGATATACTTATAAACGATTGGTCAAAAGATTTAGAACAGAAGTTATCATCTCTCGCTATCCCTTCACATGAATCTGTAATCTATATTTTGAAAAAACTTGATAAAGATCCAAACAAAGCTGGTAAGTTCATCAATTGGATCTTTGAAACTAATCGTTTTAAACCTAGCTCTGCTGTTTATGGATTAGTACTTAGAATCCTTGCTAATAAAGAGACGATGACGCAGTTTTGGGCTACTGTGAATAAAATGAAGGAATTAGGGTTTAGTATTGACGAACCTACTTATTTAACAATTCGTGGTTACTTTTGTAAGTCGAAGATGTCACCTGATATAACTGCTTGGACTGAATTATTCAAAAGAATGACTAAAGAGAATCAATTGGAAGATGAAGTGATGAAAGTAGTTAAGCTTGCTTTGGAGAATGATTGGGGTAAATTGACCGCGATTGGAGCTCCGTTGTCGGAGGATTTCGTATTGAAGGTATTGAAAGAGCTTCGTGATTCTCCTTTGAAAGCTTTGAAGTTCTTTAAATGGGCTGGAACTGGATCTGGAAATGGATATGAACATAGTAGTGTTGCTTATAACGCGATTCTACGAGTTCTAGGTCGAACTGATTCGATATGGGAGTTTTGGAGTATGGTTGAAGAAATGAAATCTGTAGGTCATTTTGATATGGATATTGATACTTACATAAAGCTTTCGAGGAGATTTGAGGAGCGAAAAATGTCGAAAGATGCTGTTGAGCTTTATGAACATATGATGGATGGACCTTATAAACCGTCAACTAAAGACTGTGGAAAGCTCTTGCGAAGTATTTCATCAAATTCTGATTCTGATCTTGATCTTGTTTTTCGAGTGGTGAAGAAATACGAAGAAACAGGGCATTCGCTCACGAAGATTGAATACGATGGTATCCATAGATCTTTAACGAGGATTGGGAGATTTGAAGAAGCGAATAAGATTGTTGAATCAATGAGAAATGCTGGTTTTGAACCTGATAATATAACGTATAGTCAGCTTGTGTTTGGTTTATGTAAAGCGAAAAGGTTAGACGATGCAGTTCAAGTGCTTGAGGAAATGCAAGGCAATGGAATCATTCCTGATCTGAAAACTTGGACTGTTCTTATACAAGGTCATTGCGATGTTAACGAAATCGATAAAGCTTTGTTGTGTTTCGCGAATATGATGGAGAAAGGATGCGATGCTGATTCCGATCTTTTAGATGTTTTGATAAACGGTTTTCTTTATAGGAATAGGATCGACGGCGCTTACACATTGCTTGTGGAGATGGTTCAGAAAGCTAGGTTAAGACCGTGGCAAGCGACGTATAAGACTTTGATTGGGAAGCTTTTAGAAGAAAGGAAACTAGAACAAGCGATTAAGCTTTCGAAGCTCATGAAGAAACAGAATTACCCGAGTTTTCCTGATCCATTTGTTCGATACATTTCGAAATTTGGAACAGTTCAAGATGCCGATGATTTCCTCAAGTCTTTGTCGGGAAAGGAGTACCCTTCTATCTCGGCTTATCTTCATGTGTTTGAATCCTTTTTTAAGGAAGGAAGATATTCGGAAGGCGAGGACTTGCTTTTTATGTGCCCGGTTCATGTTCGGAAACATGTGGCAGTTACTACCTTATTTGGGTCGTCGTCGTCGAAAAAGAGCAACACTTGAGATGTAGGTTTTACCCAATTTCAATATTAGGGTTTCTTTTTATTATCTTGAAAAGGCTAGCACCCGATTCAATAATGATATTTTTAACGAGTTTCCAAACAAGGTCAATTAATATATTTGAGCGGTAAATTCATTTCTTTTCAAATTTTATAAATATTGATACAATATATATGATTGAAAAATAAATTTAAAAAAACATTATCTTCAAATGTAAGGCTACAATTTTATTTCCTTAAAGATAACAAGATGGTCCCATATACAAGCTTTTCTCCATGAATCCAAAAAAAATGGAGGCTCCTACTGAAAATGAATTGGAAATCCTCAAGGCAGTGGCACAAGCTAGGCAAGGCCGAGCTGGAAATAGCCCGAGGTCTACAAGTGAATTTGATGCCCATCGACTGAAGTTCACACCAAAGCCATCGCGGTTTCGAATAGAGGCAATGAAATCAAAGGGTAGAGAATGGAGAACAATGATTTCGCGTAATTGGGATTTCGGGCAGTCACTTTTGGATTCTCACGAGATTGTGGCGGTCTCAAAGAGGATAGAACAAGAAGGGTTGGTGCTCGAAAAGGAAATCGAAAAGGATATTGGTCGGAACGGGAGGAAGAACAAGAGAGGAGAAAGCAAGAACAGCTTGAGGAATTTGTTCAATCGTGTGTCTTCTAGGTGGTATAATAATAATAATGATAATGATGTTACAATGGGGTATGAATCTGATTGATTGATTTATGATAACTCCATTTCTTTCTTCATCTTCTATTAATTTTTACCAAAAAAGAAAGATGAATCTTTTTGGATTTATAAATTTCAAAAGTTTGTTGTATAGTGGTTTTAAACTCTATACTTAATGGGAAATAAAAGGAATATCTGGTCTTGACATGACAGTGTAATATGGTTAAATTTGGCTAACTAAGGGTATTTAATTATAATCATTTGTTTTGTGATTTATTAAAAAAAAATTATATTGAGATATTTTATGCATGCCATATAACTTGAAAAAAACATTATTATTATTATTTTTTATTTAACTTTTATCTAATTTACTAGTGATTGCGAATTGAATAATGATAATGAGAACACTCGAGAGTGCAAAGAGTATGATAATTATTATTGGTCGAATTGTCAAATCGTGACTCTTTATTAGCGGCTAATTGAGATTTCAGTCATCATTTTTTAAACCTCACAATTTAAGACTCTTTATTGTTAAAGTTATACAAAACGAGATTTGTCTTTTAACATATTCAATATTCAATTCGGATAGCATTTACGTGATATTTATAAATAAATAAAGTATTAATGTCACTAATTTAACTATCAAATTTCAGCGAAGTGAGAGTTTTGACTACTTTACGGTAAAAAATCGGTTGTCAAAATCATTAATTAACTGAAATTCGATAGTTAAATTATTTTATTTATTTATAAATGTCAGGTAGATAATAAGTTAACGTCGTTTGACATTATTACTACAAAACTTCTTTTTGTATAACTTTAACGATAAAAAAGCCCTAAATGTCGAAGTTTAAAAGAAAAAGTCTGAAATCCTTTCAAATAAGGAGTTCCAATTTGACAATTTAGCCTATTATTATTTATTAGACAATTATTTTTATTTGTCTAAAGTGAAATAATATTCTACTCATCATATTTCATTTTAATTGAGTATTTATTTTTCAATTAATGAGAATTGAACTTAAATGCCAATTATTTCTTATTTGAAAGGTTAACCAGATAATATTTTACTATGATCTCTCATTTTAATTGATTTTTTTTTTTTTATCATTCGTAAAAAGTATTTCAATTGAGTTGTTTTAAATGAGAATCGAAATTAATATTCGTAAATGTTACAAATCATAGAAAAATCATAACTTGCTACTATCTCTATATGGTTTTATAATTTCATTTTGTTAGTTCTCTAATCTTATGATCAAGATTTGTGTTTAGTTAAGGTAGGGAAACACATGCACATTATATTTAGAAATGGACAAGGTTAATTAGTAATTTTATGGATAAGAGTCAACAAATCAACAACATAAGCTAAAACAAAAGAATGAACTTCTAGGTTGGTTCTCCCCTTCACCATCACCTCTAGGCGTTTCACCCGAACCTCCATTTCTTAACCCGATCAAAGAACTCGTCCCTGGCGATTCCGGTGAAAAAACAGCGTTCTCCGTCATAAAAATCCTAGAAGGAACCGCGTTAACGGGAGGCGAAATCATCGATAGGTAATTTAGAAGCATCCTAACTATTTGGCCAAAGTTGGGCCGTTGATTAGGATCTTCTTTCCAACACGAATCAAGAATTAAAGCTAGTTCTTCAGGAATGTTGTCCAATCCAGGCCTCACGTTCTAAATCCGAATCACAAAAGAAAAATTGAAAAACGACAAAATGGAGACTATTAAAAAACCGAAAAGGAAGGATTTTTAAACCTTGAATGCGGCGGCGTAGGCTGCTTGCAAATTCGACATGCCTTCGAAAGGCAACTTGTTGTATAAAAGCTCCCATAGAACAATGGCGAAACTATAAGCATCTACTTTATGGTTGTAATGTTGTTTCTCTCCATGTCTCAATGTAACGGTACTGTATAACTAATTATAACAGAAAACAAACATGTCTAATTATTTTATTTTTTTTTAATTTAGGAAGCTAGCACGATCTCATGGCCATGATCCTCAATTTTAACTTAGTAGGAATCGAACATATGATATTTAATCTCTTAGAAACAAATACCATAATGTCAATTGAGATATTTATAATCTAGTTCAAACAAAAAGTAAGTACCTCCGGTGCCATCCAACGATATGTCCCGGTTTCTGCAGTCATCATTTCCGTCAATGACTCTTCTCTTGCCAGACCAAAATCCACAAGCTTAATCGTTTTCTCATCAGCTGTCAGGATTAAGTTTTCTGCAAAATTCTTGTGCGAGGGTATATGAGTAAATATGCCCATGTTTGTAACAAAATCGAATTTAATGTTTGTCTAATGTGTAAACATATTCTCAAACACTTATGTATTATCTTAACTTGAACTTGTTTCGAAGGTATTGTTCAATCTTGTATTAGACCAACTACCAAACCAACACGAAAAATAGATCATGTCTTTCAAACGAAATCTTAACCAATAGGGTAGTTTGAGGACAAATTTGAGCATATATATCTAAGCCATTTGGAAACACTTTCTAAAACCAGAGATCAAATTGGGATGAGTTTGGATAAGAAAACCGAGACATATCCATGTTTTCTCATCCAAACTCAGCTCTAGCTCTAGAAAGTATTTACAAATCGTGTCTAACAATTTGAAAATACAAAAACAGTTAATGAACTGTCTATTACTAAATTTAGTTTTCAAACGTTTCTGTATTAAAAAAACAGATTCAAATACAGAATAAAAACAGTTTTCCTTAACAGGACACCTTTGAACAAATTCACTCTAAAGAATTCCCATAGTTAAATGGGAAATTTGGGCATACTTCTTATAGATAAAATTCAAAATCAAGAACATAATTGTGATGTTATTTCATTTGTAAAAAAACAGACAAACCTGGTTTGAGATCGCGATGAATAATCCCATGAGAATGCAAACATTCTACTGCCCGAGCAATGTCAAGTGCAAAGCCAACAGCTAGACGCGTTTCCAAGGAATTGGGACGCATGTTAAGCAAATACTTGCGTAAAGTTCCACCGAGTAAAAGTTCAGTCACTATAACCATAACCGGATCATTGCACGCCCCAATAAACTACAAACAAACACACAATTACATCAGATAATCTCAATAAAAATCAAACCAAATGTAAACAAACAGACTGTATTAATCATGAAACTAAAACAACCTTAGCCAGATTTTTGTGTTGAACTCTTGATAACATAGCAACTTCCCTTGCAAATCGCGTTTCTCTCTTCAAGATCTCTTCTTGAGTATCTCCTCTATGGACTATTTTTATGGCAACACTTTGATTCTTATATCTAACCAAACATTAATTAACAACTTGGTAAGAACTAAGAACAGAAACATATGAACAAAACCTATCAAAACAGAACACAAATTTAATCTAAATTCTAATGCCAAAAAGAACTTACTTTCCTTCATAGACTTTAGCATGAGCTCCTTCACCAATCCTAGGACCAACAAAGAGATGTTTAGGATCAATCAGCCACTTGGAATCCAAATTAAATTCATCAATTGAGTAAAACCCATTTCCAGATTCCATCATCTTCACAAATGCAGCAGAAATCTATTAGCATCAAAACCAGAAAGGAACCCTAAAACCCATGATCAACCATTCTTCACGAAAATAACCCATCATAAATACTAAAAATAGATTCAATTCAAGAGAACAGAACACTATTCACACTGTAATTGGTTTAGAACAAGCTGACATGAAGCAGTAAAACAAGTCTAGGTAGGTGTTGTCATGTACTGTGATGTACGGACAAATCGGTAAAGTTTCCAATTACAGTGAACAACCCTACTTCATAAATCATGTCCACCAACTATAACCCACATGTTGAATGGACGAGAGAAAGAGAATCAGAGCTCAAAACCCAATAATGGGTGATGGGTGAAGAACATTTAAATGGAAGATTGAAAGGGTTAAGTTGAATAAAAATTGTGTTTACACCCTTTTGGATCTTGTATTGAAATGGGTGATGGGTTCGGATTTGTTTAAGAAATTATATAGGTGAGTCTTGATCTGTAGACAAAATCATTGAAAGAGGATTGTCTCTTTCCTTAGAGGAAAGATGATGATTTGATTTGTTTTGTTTTTGTTATTTTTGCACTATTAAAGACTGTGGGGGCCAATTAAACTAATCAACCTGCACATGCTAACTCATACAAGTTCATCCCTCTTCACCAATTATCTTTACAAAACCTGATTTAAGAATAAGAAAATTTTCAAACTATTTGATTAAGATTAGAAAGAAAGACTAATCTGTATCACGGGGGGAAGGTCTTACCTCCACTAGAATTGGACTCATCTATAAATCTTTTATATGGTTTTGGAATTGGAATCAAATACTTGATCCATATTTCTAATTCAGATTCAGATTCAACTTTTGTTTTCAAATGAATAATATAAATTATCTTTAAAATTTGAAACAAATATTTGATTATGATTCTGAATATGACATATATTTTTGATAATTTTGAATGTCAGTATCATACTTAACCCTTCTCATGACAAAATGGTTAAGTTTGCGAGTTTAATACCTATTAATTGAATCATTACCAATAAAAAATATATATGAATTTTATGTTAATTTGGGGAAATGTTAATTTCTTATATTAAAAAAATGAAATTTATTTTGTTAAATTATATTCTTATATATTTTATTAATCCTAGTATTTGAGTGAGAATTATTTAAAATATTAAAAGGTCTTATACTAAAAATGTTTGAATATAATGAGATGTAAGGTATTCTATTACTCTAAGGAATAAATCATGATTTTAAAAAGAAAAATATATCATCTTATAGAAGGGTATGGGGTTAAAGAAATCAAAAAAATAATACTTTACACGGGAAAATTGGGGACTGATCTCATTGTTTGTGATACTCCAAGTTGATTTCACAATTGCAATTTTTGGATATTCTTTTATTATATTTTCTTTTTGATTTTATTTGAATAATGTTAAGTTTTCACTTTAAATTATTAATAGTTTTGTATCATATAACATTACACAATTTACAAAGAACAATCTAATTCAAAAAAAGATCATACGAGAGTCACCCAAAATAAGTGCTGATTTTATTTATTAATTTTTTTTAAGATTAATACAATATTATATAAATAATAGTCGTTTAAATATAACAACAAAAACAGTATAGAAACACGAGTGTTACTTTTCACTAAATACACCAAAAACACAACGAGATTGATCATTTGAAATCAATAATAAAAACATAAACAAAAAAAAAATGTTTACCAACGAAAAAACATAACATAAAATCTTAAATTAACGAGATTAGAGATACTCAAGAAAATCAATGAATTCACTTTGACTACCGTTTTTTAGATGATATCTCATATATCGTCATAATAATAATAATAATAATAATAATATTTGTAGTAAACACATTGGTGGAATCCTATAGTTTCTTTCGAGTCAAATAGTCCATAAAAAAATAATTGGAATATGAATTAATTAACTCAATTCAACCGAGCTCAATGTTTTTATCTAACATTCCAACACTCGGAAATTCAACCGAACTCAATGTTTTTATCTAACATTCCAACACTCGGAGATTGACTCAAGCTCACCCACAAAATAAAAAATAATAATTATGATAATAGTATATTTTGACAAAATAGATATAGATCTTTTTCTTATCACTTATTCATCACTTGTAAGTATTCATTATCCATAATATTTATACCCATTTAAATACTTCTTCATATAAACTAAGGGATGACAATATATAAATAAACTTATAAATCAATGTCAAATTCAGTTAGCTTACCAAATTATAGTTTAATAATAATAATTGTAGTAAACACATTGATCGAGTACAATCACTAAATGTCCTATAATTTTTTTCGAGTCAAATAGTCCATTCCAAAATAATTGGAATATGAACTCGGTTGAATAGTCCATTCCAAAATAATTGGAATATGAACTCATTAACTCAATTCAACCGAGTTCATTGTTTTTATCCAAACATTTCAACATCGACAATTGACTCAAGCTCACCCACAATAAATAAATAAATAAAAAATTATGATAATAGTATATCTTGACAATCTTTTTCTTATCACTTATTCACCAAACTTGTAAGTATTCATTGTCCATAATATTATATACCCATTTAAATACTTTTTCATATAAACTAAGTGATGAAATATAAATAAACTTATAAATCAATGTCAAATTAAGTTAGCTTACCAAATTATATCTATATTTAGGTATTTTTCTGTCAAACTAATCAACATTATTTTAATAATTAATTAAAATATTTTCTATTTTATTATTATATATTAATATTATTTAAATATTTTTACCAACAAAAATTAATTTCTTTTAAAATCATTATAAATATGACCATGTTTGAAAAAAATTCACCCCCTTTAAAATCGTCGTTATATTTGTTAATATATACATAAATAAAATATAATTCCGAAAATTATTTCATCTAAATTAACATCAAGATAGTGTAAAAAATAATAGTTTTAAAGTAACTAAAAAAATCGTCCAAACCTAGCTCAAGCATAATTTTTTTTTAAATGTCAACTTTTATTAAAAAAAAACGCAAGATACGTTACAAAATAGAAGTAAAAAATAAAATAAAAAATAAGAAAACAACATAAGAATATTAAATGTCAATAAGATTAAAAAAAATTCATCCCGTACAAGTCCTCTTTTTCGGATTGAGGGAACACGTGTAACATAAATCCTTTGAGACGCTCGTATCCATAACTTTTTCCTTCGAAAACTCTTCTATTTCTTTCTTTCCAGATTATCCACCACATGATGAGGGGGATGAGTTTCCAGTCATCCACGATTTTGTTGCTAGAAAATAATTCAATCAATTTTACCTAAAAATCAACGACTTTTGATGGTGTTTCCCATTGAAATTGAAGAAGGTTCTGCAGAAGAGCCCACATGCTCTTAGCAAGGTCACAATGTAGAAGAATGTGATCAATGGATTCTTCATTCTTCAAACAAATGTTAAATCTGCTAGAGAGATGAAATCATTTCTTTTTTAATTTGTTAGTTGTCAAGACTCCTCCATTAATAGCTAGCTTCCCAACCAAAAGACGAGATTTTTGATAGAATTTTTGATTTTCACACCTCTTTCTGGGATTGAGTATTTTGGAGAGACGCATAATAAATGTAGCTAGTTTTAAAATCAGGAGAGCCAGACAAAGAAAACTTGTCGTTAGTCTCTAGATCAATCGAAATGTTGGTTAAGAGCATTTATGAGGAGAACTTGTCTCCCCTCCTCTTTGGTGGAAATTCGTTTATTTAAAGGAATTCTCCAAACAATTTGGTTAGATGTGAGACGAAAACAGTCTGTCACTTTAGCCTTCTTTTTGTTAGAGATCCCAAAAAGATCCCGATAAGTGTTTGACAATTTTCCGCTGGGGTGCCACGAATTATGGGATAAATGTCAATTTTATGCACAAAGTTGGAGCGTGGTGTCAAATTTGTATATTAAGTTGTAAAATTCTATTTATGTATATAAACTTGACAATATGTGTCAAATTTATTCATTTAACGGCAAAAAACTTAACGGTGTTAAATTTTGACAATTATGCAATAATAATAATTGTTTTTAATCCACGCCATTAGCCATGTATTAAATATATATATATATATATATATATATTTAATACACATCAGCAGTAGTGCATTGACCATCGAAGATGAACTTTGGGTCAAAACAGAAGGGGAATTGGAATCGACCCGGAATTGTCTTCCGTCTGGAATCCGCCAGTAGGAATTACCCCATTCCTTACAGAACGTTTTCTACATATTTCAGAGACGATGATATCTTCCATTCATATCTCCTTTTCTAACCTACATTTCAACTCATCTACAAACAATCTATAGAAAAAATTCAGTGTTTGATTCTAACAAACTTATAAAACCCATTAGAAACAGTTTTTGAAAGAGAAACTCTAAAATCCATCTTCCATTTTGTTCAATCCAACAACACTCATCTCATCTGCGACATGATCTACGCGAATAGGGTTTTCCAGATTTCATAATCATATCGGAAATCATCAAAGAAGAAGAACAACATACGAATACTCAAACTCAACGATTTGACGCCACCATGCTTGACAACTACACAGAGGAATTGGCGAAATTGAGGATTAAGATTTTGAAAGGGAACGTAGGTTTATTCTTATGGATGGAATTACGAGGGTTTCTCCATGAACAAAGCGTTAAGCAGTAGAGATGAGTTGGATTAAAAATTTATATATTTAATATTTGATATCTGATGTGGATTAATATTTTTTAATAATTATATAGTTATAAAATAAAATTAACACCGTTAATATTTTTCTGTTAAATAGAATAAATTTTACACATTTTGTCAAGTTTATATACATAAATAAAATTTTACAACTTCATAAACAAATTTGAAACCTCTGTCCAACTTTATGTATAAAATTGACATTTATCCCCACGAATCATTCAAAAAATTAATTTTCTTACCATTACCAACCGTAAAAATGAGAAAGGATGGAACTTCTCCCCTACTTTATAGATACGTCTCCAAAGGCTTCTACCCATAAACTTTCTCCCAAAAGAGGCATCCATTCGTTATCTAGAATTCCGTACTTGACGATGATTGCATTCTTCCAAAGACTTGTGTTTTCGTTGAGGAATCTCCACCACCATTTACAGAGGAGTGAAGTGTTGAAAAGAGAGAAGTCCTTGATTCCGAGTCTGCCGTCAACAACTTCAAGCTTTGTTGTGTCCCATCTCACTAAATAAGTGATTTTAGATGAGTTAGAGTTACCCTAGAGGAAATTCCTAATGATTATGTCCATTCTGCTCTTCCAAAATGCCAACTTATTTCTCATTTTCTCAATGATAGGATTCTAAATATCCTTGCAACTAAATTTGGCACCGAGAGGAAAACCGAGATACTTTGATGGGAGAGAACCAATTTTGAACCCCATATTTTTTTGCTAATGAATGGGTGTCATTAACATTACCAATGAAAAAAAGTTCAGATTTTTCTTTATTAATCTTCAACCCCGAGCATGCCTAAAAAAGAATAAGAATATTTCGAAGAGAATGAAGGTTTTCTGTTGTAAGTTTAGTAAGACAAAGAGTGTCATTAGCAAAAAGTAAGTGAGATATATAGTTGGGTCTTCTCGTCGTTCCTATATTAGTTTCCGTGAAAAGACTAGCATTGATGACTCTCTCGAATAGTTTTAACAAACCTCCCATAACCACCGTGAAAAGGAGATGTGATAAAGGATCCCCTTGTGTAAGTCCTCTCGAACTTTTGAAAAACCTAGATATCGTGCCGTTTATAAGAATTAAGAACTTAGGTAATTTTGATCAACCTCCTCCATTTTACTCCAAAACTCATCTTTTCGAGGAGAGAAAAAAGAAAATCACAACTCACGTGATCAAAACTTTTTCGATATCAAGTTTACAAAGGCAACTCGTCCCCTTTCTTCTAGTAATATATTCAATGCACTCATTTGCGATGAGATAAGTGTTAGTGATCTGTCTATCTTGTACGAACGCCATCTGGTTAGGAAAAATGAGTTCTGCAAAAGAACTTTGAGCCTTTACCTAAAGTTTTCGTCAGGATTTTATAGAAGCTTGTCACAAAGCTAATAGGTCTGAAGTGTTTGAGTTCTTTGACCCTTGAATCTTCCTAACAAGGACAATAAAACTAGAATTCCAATATTTCTCAAAGGAATCCGTAGCATGAAAGTGCTTGAACGAGCTCAAATAGTCCTCCTTAATAAATTCCCAAGACTCTTTAATAAAAGCGATTGTGTATCCATCCGGGCCAGGTGATTTAATCTCCATCACAACTTGTAATAGCTTTCCAAATCTCTTCAATTGTAAAATCTTGTTCGGTAGAGGATTTTTGTTGCTCGCTAATTTTGTTAAAGTCGTTTCCTCCCAAAATCGATCTCTCGCAATCTAGCTTTTTGAGAAGATTCTCATAGAAAGAGAGAATGGAATCCCGAATGGAGTTTGCCTCAACAATCTCAATCCCGTTACCTTAAGGATATATATTTGATTATATTTTCTTCGATAGTTTGCAAAGTTGTGGAAAAATATTCTATTAGAATCCCCTACTTAAGCCATATACACCGTGATTTTTGTCTTGCGTGAATTTTGTCCATGAGGGTGCATCTCTTAGAGGTTTCCGCTTCAGTCAGATCTCGTTCTTCTTCCAACCTGTCAATGATATCAATCTCTTGGGAAACGTTAGTAATGTTAGAACGAAGAGAGCCAAAGTTGACTCATCTCCATAATTTAATGAAACTTTTAAGATTTTTAAGTTTAAAAGAAAGGATAAAAGATGGTCTCCCCTCAACATGTGAGTGATCCACCCACCACTTCCCCACTTCTAACACAAAATTTTGATCTAAGAGAAGAGCGTTTTCGAATCTAAAAGGTAGTTTAGGCTGATAGGGTTGGCCATAGTTTAGGGAAAGGGATTTATGGTTAGAAAGACGTCTTGTTCTTTCATAATGGCTTGTTGGATGATAATGGTTCTCCCATTCTGAGTTGTAAAGAAATCTATCGATGCGAGACATACTTCCATTGTTGTTATCACTTTTCATAGTAAATTTGGCACCCTCGAGAATATGGTCAATTAAAAACGAGTCGTCAATAAACGTGTTGAACAAGTTCATCTCTGTTGTGAAACTACTTGAGTTTTTTTCTTTCGCTTAGAGCCCTAACCATGTTGAAATCGCCACAAAACATCAAGGTACGGACCATTGATTTTGTAAATCATATAGCTCATAGTTAAAATTAGTTTTCTTATTATAGTCGACCAGGCCATACACAGCATCGAATGCCCGGATGTTCCCTTTGGTGATGCATTTGAACTTAATGAATATTGAAAATGCCCTAAAAATAGTTTCTTCCGCTTGAAAGAGATTTGTGTTCCAAAGAACAAGGATTCCTCCTGAATGTCCATTAGCATTTAGATTCGTCTAGTTAAGTCAGTGAGGAGGTTTTCCACGAGATTCGAGACCATTATTTCTTGGAGAGCAATAATGTCGCAATTACATGAGTTAATGAAAGAGAAAACAAATTTTTTTTACTAGGGTTATTCAAACCCCTCACATTCTATTAGATTATCTTGCTTAATATAAAGATAATTAGGTTGATTGAGGTTTCAGAATCACCATTTCAGGTGATTCTTGGGCGGTAACGACCATATTTGTTGCCTCTACTGGGATCCCAGTTTCTTTATCGTAATCAGATATGCAAATCCATTCCTTACACATTTGTAGCCTTCGATCTATTATCTACGGCTTCAATGTGAACTGTATTTGCGAATCTCATCATATCTTTAAATTCTCCTTCGGATTCGTCGTCTGTACTTTTCTGTGAATTGGTAATATCGGGTGTTGTCAACTGCACTGGACAAATTACTTTAGGGGTATTCAATACTGAAGGGGTAGTATGTTGTGAAAAATGGGTGGGGGAATGTGGTTGGGTGGTTTTGTGGGGAAAATGTAGTTGAGTAGTTTTGAGGAAGAAATGTAGTTGGATGATTTTGAGGGAGAAATGTAGTTAGGTAGTTTTGAGGTTGGATATATGGAGGAATAGTTTGCGATAAAGAGTTCAATGGGTGAGTTTGCGAGAATGGAAAAAACGAGGGAAATTGTGTGGTAGAAATGATGAATGAGGGTATGAATGGAGTGGGTGGGCTTGGATGATGGTAGTGTTAGTGTTGACCGATGGGGGCTGACGTGCCAGTGAGTTTGGATTTGTGTTAAGGTGTATATTGGATGATGTGTTATGTTTACGTCTTCTCGTGTAAGAGATTGTGGAGATTTTATATCGACTGGGATTTAGGTCGAGAATAGATTGAGTTGTATAAATAGGCTGTGGTGAGAGATGTGGTTGTGTTTGTTATATCAGGAGAAGGTAGAGAGTTGAGTTTGTTAAATGTGGGGATAAAGGGTGTGTGGGAATGAGAGAGTGTATGGGAAGTAGTTTGTGTTTGTGGTGTTCTAGCTTCAGAGTTTATTGGTGGTGGTTGACTGATTGGGTGTTGGGGGATAATTTGGCTCAAGAGGATGTTTGGGATAGAAATTTTATTGCGGGTCGGGGTTGCGTGGTTCATTGGTGGATTATGCTTTGTTTTAACCTGCTCATTGGAGCTTGATGGCATTGGACCTCTATCCATAATTGATACTGCTGGAGATGATTCTGACCAAACCGGGAGATCATAGATAAAGCATTTATCCTCTATCTTAATCTAAGTCGGAATCGATTGTCCCGAGTTGTCAACCTTTATTTTGGCCCATTGTAAGTTGGTTTTAGCCAATGTCACTACATCGATTTCCAGCAAGTCGTCGCAAGAGTTACCAATCTTTGTGATTGCTTCAGAATTCTATAAATGGACGGGTATACCGACAATACGAATCCATGAGGATTTCAACTTTTCTAGGGTCGAACAATAACCTGTGAATTTGCTCCATTTTTAAATTTTTACTTCATGTCCGTAGAAATGCCAAATTCTGCTAGCCACCTTAACTTTATCACTATTGCTAGCAAATTTGAATAAGTGAAATGAGCTGCAAAGATCCTTAATCACGATAGGGCGCTCAATCGGAAGTACCTCTACAGCCCAAAATTGAAGATCTTCTGTAGCGGGGCTAACCCCGTTCCAGGGTTCGCAGAGAGCCACAAAGCTCGACTCGAGGGAGATGTTGGAAAACTTATACTTCACTAGAACATCATCTTTACGACTGAAAACATAGTGTTTTATACCTTCTATAATTATGCTATGACTGGAAGCATAATTTTCTTCTTGTTTAACACATGGATTATTTAAAAGTTATGATTAATATTAATTTTAAGAAATTGAGTTTTTTAGTTAATTTTTTTTAAAAATATATATTAATATAATTATAAAATTATTATTATTATTTTAAATAAAAAGTATTTTAATATTTTAATTAATAAATTTAATTTATGTCATAATATCAAATTATAATTATTTAAATAATGATCAAGAACCAAAAGAAGGCCTTAATGAAAATATATATATTTTAATAAATTTATCCACTATTGTTTAATAAAAAAAAATAAGAAAAATAAGAAAGTATTTTCAAAATTTTCCTTATCAATAATATATTATATATAATATTATTTATTTAATTTGAATTGAATAACATTGACAAAATTGATAAAACTAATTACAATATTATTATACATATTAATTAATCCTTTAAAGTTCCTTATCAATCTCACCACCGGAGAAGAAGAAGATAAAGATTTTTACATAGCAATGGCAGCAAGACATGTAGCAGTTGCAGTTAAACTCAACATAGTACCCAAAGCAACAATTCCTTTCTCTTTTATCACCACTTTCAACATCTGCACCGCCACATCCGCCGTGATCTTCCTCCCCCTTGCCGCCAACGCCCGCCGCCGGTTTCCGGCGAAAGCCAGCAGTACCAAAACCGTTATCCACACCACCACCGCCGCCCTAACCGCCGCAATCACCACCAAAGATGAGACGATAACCGCCCCGATAATCGCTATTGCGGCGGCGGATGTGGGGGAGACGGCGGCGATCGGAAAGATGAAGATTAAGGAGAGAGAAAGGAGACATGGAACAATATTATTATTTAGTCTCATCATCATATAATGTTTTATTCTTTCATTTCTATTACTACAAATCATGTATAAATATATATTTTTCTTTTAAAGAAAGAAAGTGAGAGACATAGTGCGATGAATGTGGAATTAATTGAATTAAAAAGGAATAAAGTAGAAAATAATGATCTTTGATTTTTTCAACAAACTCAAATTAGTCCTTGTGTTTTTCTAAAATGTAAATTTCAAATAAGTTCAGGCTAGTTATAGATGAATTGTGTCCATTGTATAGAGTGAAATAAGAGATTCATGATTTTTTTTTTTTGGAAAATGATAAACTCAACAAAATATTCAACGAAAGTAAGTCCATGAATTAACATGGCATGATATGTGAGTAAGAGAGAGAAATTTTTTAAAATGTCCCAAAACAGTCATTTTGGGTCCCGAAACGGTCATTTCGGTAAAAAGAAATATTAAGATTGCAATTATGTGGCAGATTGGATTGTAATGAAATGCAAATAAATCGGTTCACCAATAACTTGGAATGAATTTAACTTTTAACAAATTTAAAACCTAATTTTTACTGAACACAGATTTTTTTAGTGAATTGGAGCGAGAAAATTTAATTGAATTAAGATGACTCAAAATAGAAATAAAAAAGGAAATGGGCTTTTCACTTATACGACATATTTTGTCTTCTTAGGTTTGTTTATTTAAAGAAAAAAATGATACAATTTAAGATATCAAAGTTTATAAATTTTCAAAGAGAAAATCATAATAAGAGAATTATTTTCTCTCCTGATTTTATTCATATTATATTATATTATAATTTTATAAAAAAAATGTTAAAAAGAAAAGAAAAAAGAAGGAATTATTAAGGGTGGTGGGTGGGGGATTGGATAGGCTGGCCAATGAGTTGAAAATCTCCCATGTGCAGCTCACATGCCTTTTCCTCTTTATGTCTCCAATTCCCTTCTAAAATTCCAAAGCCATTAATTTATAGCTAGTTAACTTTCACTTTCATTACTTATTCAAGAAAATTTAAAGTACAACAAACTTATAAACCTATATTTTCATTTCATATATAACAACAACAACAACAAATAACTTTATTTTTTCAAAACTTATATATTTATTATATATTTGGTAAGCTTTTCCATGGTTAACTATTCACCTTAAGAAGCCATATTGTTTTTGTAAATATTGTTAATCTATATAACCACTACTTAAACATTTACAAACAACATAGGAATGAGTTAATTCAACTATGATAATTCAAGTCATCTCCTCTTCGTTTAGCGGAAAAGAAGAGATGTATATCCTCTCTTCGCGTTTGGTTAAATTAGTTAAGTGTTTTTGCATATTTAATTAATTAACATGAGAAACTGCCCAACATTCTAAAAATAATAATAATAATAATAATTCATCATAAGTCTAAAGAACATTACCTAATACATTAAAAGGTCATACATTTGATTCATACCAAAGTAATATATATATAATTATAGGGGTCAAACTAGTTATTCTTGAAAAAAAAACTCAATTCATACAAATAAAAAAATTGTTTATATATTATTGTTTAAATAATAGTAAAGTTTATAATTCAGTGTTAAAATATAAAAAGTAATCTTATCAGGGTTATAGGTTTGAATTTCATATTTGAAGCATTGAAAAAAACAATTATTATTTAAGTAATAAAACAATTTTTGAAAGAAAAAAGAAAGAGTTTATTAAACTCCACAATGATTGTCTACCTACGTGATTATTCAATATTATAAATATGTTATTAATAAAGCAATTAAATTATAGTAAATAAAAATAATATTGCATTATTATTGTGAATGAAAGTAGGAAAAATATAATTGGCTGTCCTTCTATGAGTTGATTTTGGAATAAAACAACACATAAGTGGATTCCTAGACATCAATTATTATATAATAATTAAACCTACTTACCAATAATAGAGAAAACAATAAATGATATAAAGTTGTGAAAATATTTGGCTAGTATTGAGTATAGTGTTGTTTATTTTCCAACTATTGATTGAGAATTACATTATTATTATTATTAGTTATAAGGTATTAAAATGAACATTATAAAAATAGTTAAGATTAAATAAACAAAATTATGACAGTTTAATGAGGAATACTTTTAATCACAAAGAAACACCTAACATTAATTATATTCAGTTGCTTATTTCAGAAATTGAGTGTGCATTTACCTAAAAGTTATATTAGATAATGTAACAATATTAATCATGATTGTTTTAATTGGAATTTTGTGACTTAGAGCTACTTTGAATTCCAATAAAGGTTCGAACAAATTTATATTCCTTCTTTACTACATTTGTTTCATTTTTCACACTTATATTATTCTGACTTCGAAAAGCATTGAAAGACCCTATCAAATTTATTGCATTGAAAGCAATAAATCTCATTTAAATATAATATTTTGATTTAATTGATAAATCAAAATAGAAAAGGTCTCCTCGTAAGATGTGTGTTTTATTTAACTTGATTATTTGATCTTCGTACAATTTATTCAACTATTGTAAGTTAATAGTTTTAACTCTAAATATGGTGTAGAACTAAAAAAAAAACTTTCTTCTTTTTTAAAGCCCAATTTTCATTTTAAACTCGAATTTGAATTGTTTTTATTAAATGAAACTGAAATGTTATACTATATCATATGAATTTTATCACAATTTAACCAGGTGAGAGAGACTTTCTTATAAAAATCTTTTATTTATTTTAACATAATATTTTTTTTTTCTTAATTAATTGACCATATTTGTAAAAATATAATATCACTCTTTTTATTCTCTACAGTTGAAAATTTAAAAAGCGTATATCTTAAAAAATATATATATTCAATTTAAAACACAAATAAGTCCAAATTGATATACCTTACACAAAGTTGTATAATTATAAAATTATGTAAAAAGAATAATATAAAATATATCCCTATTCAATTTTTTCCTTAAATTTTATATGTGTTTTAAAATAGAAACTAACATCAACAAATTAAGATGCAAAAATCTAAAAAATAGTCCTGTAACAAAAAATAAACACATCCAATATGTTTCTAAATATCATTCAATTTAATGATGTTATAAATTAAATAATAATCATTAAATAATAAAAACGAAAATGATATGTTAAAATAAGTATACAATATTTTGTCAATTTACAAAAAAGCCTTCCCAGACTAAAAATTTAATTTTCCGACTCACATACGACACAATTCAAAATTCGATTCCCATTAAGATCAGATTCTAGCCTCAAATAGCAATTGGGACCAAAACATTTATATACTGTTTGTCGTATGCTCAACTACCAATTTTTTATATTTAAAAGAAAATAAATGATAGAAAATAAGATTCATTAAATAACATATTCAGCCATATAAAATGATAAACAAAAAGTGGAGACTTAATCTCAGTAGAAATACCATAAAAACAATGACTCATGTCCTTGTGGTAATGGATTCGAGTCTTCAACCCCAACTATTTTAGTTGAATTGGATATGAATTGATCATTCATTTAACTATTTAAACGATAAACCAAACCAATGATCAACTTCCAAACTAGGGTTTGATTTTTTAAACAACCTAACAACTTACACTCCTAAACAACAAATATAATTTTATGTTAGTATGACAGCAAATGTAAAAAACATTTTCTTTACAAGTTGATCCTCTAACCTTGATCAAAGAACAAACCACTTATGAATTTTTGTATGTACAACAACATTCGACTGTGGTTTAGGACCACGAGAATGAACCCGTGTCCAAAAACTCTTACATAAAGAGTTCGAAACTTATCCTGTGAAAAATAAATAAAATATAGCTAGCTTAGCTTAGCTAGCACAAAGACAGATGCTTTGTTCATCTGCAAAATTCCACAAAGAAAAAACAACCAAAACCCATGAATCCTGATTCATGGGTTGAAATTGGAAATGATAAATAAAAAACTTGGGAAAAGAATTAAGCCCGAGTTTTTCATCTTCTTCTTCACCATTGAAGAAGAAACATAAACTTCATTCATGCTCATGCTTATTATTCTTTCTTCTTTTTATAATTGCTGATCAAGAGAAGGATCGATCGGGGACTTACCAACATTTCCAAGATAATCAGCAACGTTTCCAGTCACAGACGTAGCGCGATTCATCAACCAAGAAGTACTTCGAATCAACCAACCATTTTCAGTTGGCTCCTCCATTTCCTCCATGCTCCTTTCTTCTTCCTCCAACAAAATATCCAACCATCTTTTCGCCATAAACACCTTAACCGCCTCCACTCCTTCCATAACCACCTCCTTCGGAGGAATCACAATCGGGTTCTCCTCCAAGTTAAGCTTACTTAAGTTGTCCAAACGCCCGAATGAATCCGGAAGATATTGGATTTGGTTGTTGCTAAGATAAAGCTCTTTCAAGTTTAACAATTCCCCAAATGTCTCTGGCAGTTCAGTCAGGTCACTGAAATTACTACTGAGATCAAGAATCTCGAGGTTGGACAAACTCCCAATCGAGGCTGGAACTCCTCTTAGCTCATTGAAGTGGGCGTCGAGGATACGTAAAGACTTCATATCGCCTATGGAAGTAGGCAGGGATCGGATCTTGTTCAGTTGGATTGAAAGCCTCACAAGATTGACAAGTTGGTGGCCGATGTTAGTTGGCAAGTAGGTTAATCTATTATAGCTAACATCAAGCGTCGATAGTGAGCTGCAATTAGAGATGCTGTCGGGTAATGATACTAACTTATTGCTGGAGGCATTCAGAAGCTTTAAGTTGAGAAGTAGGCCAATTGAATCAGGAAGAGTCTCCATTAGGTTTGATGATAGATCAAGCTCCTCCAGATTCGTTAAACCTCCAATTGAATCAGGAAGTATCTTTTGATTGAATAATACAAGCAAACAAACAATTATTACACTAAATTCTCAGACATTAACAGATTAAGCTACAATTTCTAAAGCGGAAATTACAATTACCTCAAGTTGATTCGTGGACAGGTTTAGAACAAGCAATTGGCTAAAACGACCAAACGCCTCTGGTAGAGATCGCAATTTGCGATTCGAGAGATCAATCCTTTGTATTCTCGTTCCAGACGAATCCTTCAAAATACCTACAACCTCGTCATTTACCTCTTCCACTTCACCTTCATCCTCTTCAGTAAGATTAATATCCTCAAAATCACGACCAGACAAAGCCGATTCATAAATCTTCAACAACTTCGCTTCCGCTTCACTAAGCATTTTCTCATAAGAATCATGCATTTCATCCAATGCAATAACAGCACCATACATCTGTCTATCTTTCTCCGTAGCATCTCTACATTCCTTCTCCTTACCTGCAAGATGCGCACGCCACTCAAGCCTATCCACCTCAGTCGGACGCGGCGAAAGAACGATCTCTCCAAGCTGCTTTGACAACGACGAATCAATCTCCGCTAACTTAGCTCTCGCAGAGTCAACACTTTCATGATCAGGCCGTTCTCCTAGGGTTCTGAGCACAGCTCGTGATTGCGCGACCTCGGAAACGGCAGATCTCATTGAGGCGATGACTTTTGGATCAGTTAAACGAGGCATCTGATCTACTAGGTCGAATACTGGCTCCTTTGAAGTCGGAACTGCGGTTGATGGAGGCGGAGGCATCTCGATGTCGAATCCTTGTTCATCGGCTCCTCGCCGGGGACCAATACTAGGGATTTTTGACATCATGTAAGATAGAATTGGAAAATTCTTAGGGTTAGGATCCATGGATTCAAATTCTTAGTTGAGAAACAGCCGATCGAGCTTGATTTTGAACCTTGAGAAGAAAAGTCAATGTTGAGAGAGAGTATGAAGCAAAACCAGTCAGGAATCAGTATTCATCGCCGGCCGGAAGAACTACAAGAGGATGATGATTATGCCTTGATGGATGAATCTGATTTCATATTATTTCTTTTAATATGTAATTACTATAATTATAAAATAATTGACTAAAAAGTGAAAAATGAGATTTTATAAGATAAATATAATATGTTCTTAAATAAAATAAATTATTAAATTAATTTTTAAGGCTCGAATTTATGTAGTTCTTTCTAATAACTTTCTTATTAGAAGATGATTAATTCTGATTGTGTCATAAAATACTTTAACTATTAAAATTTTATAGTGAATTGAAACTTTTTTAAATAGATAAAACATTTGTCTTAACAATTTTTATTTTTTAATTAATTTGTCATGTTTTTGTAATTTAATTTTTTAATTAATTTGTCATGTTTTTGTAATTTAATTTTAACGTAGCATTTTTGTTTGTTTTCGAGATGTATGCATTTTAATTTGTCGAACTTAATTTGGTAATTATAAAATCTCTAATTTGAGAAAACTTTTATAAAATTTGAATAGAGATAAATTTTATATTTATTTTTCTAAATTCTTATACATTTTTTACTGCTTGTTTTTGTGAGATATACGTGTTTAGAATTACCGAATTCGATTTGAATGTCTTAGAAAATGTTTAATGTATTGGAATAATTGGAAAAATAAAAAAATGTAGAGAAATGTTATTTTATTTTAATAATTGTGAGAAATTAATTTAAAAAATATTATTTTAACGTATGTTCATTTGTTTTAGGTAGCGTATGACACAATTCAAAGTTCGAATCGTTTGGTTTAAAAACGATCCAAATTCGAACCTCAAATAGTAATTTGAGAGTCGCGACACAATTTAAAGTTCAAACCTATTTGGTTTAGAAACAACCCAAGTTTGAATCTCAAATAGTAATTTGGTGATATTTGAGAGTCACATATAACAATATTCAAAGTTCAAACCCGTTTGGTTTAAAAACGACCCAAGTTCGAACCCAAATAGTAATCTCGTTTGGTTTAAAAACGACCCAAAACCAAACGACCCAAATAGTAATTTGTGATATTTGGGAGTCGTCATTCGAACCCCAAATAATAATTTGAGAGTCACTTATGACACAATTCAAATTTCGAACTTATGATTTAAAAACGACCCAAGTTCGAATCCAAAATAGTAATTTGAGAGTCACGATACAAGTCAAAGTTCGAACCCGTTTAGTTTAAAAACAACCGAAGTTCGAATCCAAATAGTGACTTGGCTAAAATAAATATAAAAGAAAGGTAACTTTTATTTTTTATTGCTCAAACGTTAAACATTTGTCAATTCTTGGGACAATACAACTGAACCACTTTGAATAAGTTCAACTATTTCCCTAAACCGCCTATCGAACTTGTCAATTATGCTTCGCGTGATCGTCTGCTGAAGTCTCGTGCTTTTAATCCATGAGACGCTCGCATAAACGTCGCATCTGCATGATTCATCCGTCGTCTCGACAATCCGGTACTTGAAATGTACCTGCCCAAAACAAAAATGATAAATCAAATCACCAACAGTTGAATTTTCAAAATTTTCAAATAAATGCTCACCCGGAAATGGTCGCTGAATGGGATGTCGTGCAAAGTCATAAACTCGTTCACAATCCAACCTTTAGAATTTGGAATTTGCGTTTTCTGCTGCGTGCATGTAACTTCACCTCCAAAAATCGAGAACTGTCTGTTTAATCTGTACAATAATCGTCTTTCCAACAAATCAGGTTTGACGGTTTCCCAATCAGATGTTACATAACCTATACAACCGCATTTCTTCATCACTACATGCTCCAACTGACCCCCATTATACATTTCCATCAATGAACTTATCTGCACATAAAATAGAATTGATTCATGATCATCATCTTAAAAGACTGAAATGTGAACTCACTCACTCACATTAGCAGCAACAGTAGAAGACTCGAGCTTCGACATTGATGTATCTTCAACAGCCAAGCATGGTCCACAGTCATCAATTGATGCCAGACTCATATCTTCATCATCTTCTTCCTCTTTATCTACAGCTTGTTCTTTTGGATGTGAAACTACTGACTTTGTTCTCCACAAAGCCATAATTGTCCTATCGTTTATCCCAATTTGGTATAAGAAATAAAAAACGGGCGAGAGAGAGAAAGATTTAGCAATTCGATTACCTGGATGCTTCGTGGAAGGATACGAAGGACATAAAATAGAATTGAAGCCTACCCTCTTCATCGTGGGACTTTGCACCATGACTTGCATCAAGTCCACGATCTTTTTCAAGCACTATAACCAATTGGGGGCTGCCCATAGATGAAAGTGAAGGAGGAAGAACTTGAATATCAAATATATCCTCCCAAAGGAAGAAGAATTTTGTTTTACGTCCAAAAAAGTTGGCATAAAACCCAATAATTCTCGCAGACAGAAAGATACGACCCTAAAACAACACAAATATCCGAAAAAGTTAGTAATAATATAGAATATTTCAGCACAGAACAGATCAGTTCTTCGATTTGATTATACACTCTACCTGAAGTGGGACTTTCCTTTTCAGGGAGCATGAGAAATGATTGATAAGAAATTCTTCTTGAGGAAGCCCAAAAATCTTTAGGAATGTTGAGTTCCTTCGAGGTGATCGAGTGTTCAACTGTAGAAAAAAGTAAAGATCAACAATAATGATAGTGTTATTGTTACTATTGAAAAAAGAAAAGAAGAGATAACCTTCTTTCCGACTTCCTTCTCCATTTTCGTAAGATATTCCTTTATTGTATCGTAGCCATTAGTGTTGTCGAGGAATATTCTGAGATGCAGTTTTGACTGAGAAGTCTGAGCAATCTTTCCCACAAGTGGCACCCATATGTCTGCAAGTTCCGCAGATGTATGTTTCAGAAAGTTGATTTCAGTGTGTCCAATAACATTCGAGTGATCAAATAGACCGTCAAAACTGAACACTTGCACATCTAACGTTGATGGTGGCTCTTCCATGGCATCAAATTCAAGTATCTCTGCAAAAAATTAGAGATATTGTCTCATCTAAAGTCTAAACCCACACTCTCGAATATGACAGAAACAATGTTTCCAAATGGGACCTATTCGAATTGCAAGTTAACACTTAAACTTGTTTCTTCTAGTTCAGTCAACAATTCAATCATCAAACACGATGAACACGAAAGAAACTTACCATTCCATTGAGGATCAGAAGACTGGAGTTTGACAGAACTTGTCTTTAGTCTCCCATTGCATGTCAAGACAACATATGAATCAGGAATCTCTTTAGAATTATCCAGTGCTATGTTTTCTCCTTCAATCAAAGCTACAGTTAACAACCATCCATCACCTTGTCCCTTAATTCCATGATCACTAGCTGAATAATACACAATATGAACATTAAAGAAAACATTAGATCCAAAATAGTTCTATCTTCTTCAATTTCACACAAAACATACTCACTTCTTTGCAACCTGGCTTGCACAAAATGAGATATCATGTTATATAATCGCTCGAGATGAATGATCAAAATCCCACTGGTAATAAGCTCCCCAAAGTTATCTGGCAAATCCAGACCATTGAATTCCAATCCTTCATTCTTCCAGAGTTTACCAACAAGAATGTGGGCTAACACATACAAAAGCATGAAGCAAGTTGAAATAACTGTGAAGTTACAAAAGTATTGAGTCACTTGCTCCCAATCGGATTTGTGCTCAGTTTTCAGGGTTTCAAGCATATCATCCTTGTTCAATGTATCCATGGAATCTCCTTGTTTAACGTTTTGAGCTAGAAATTTCGCAAACTGATCAAAGCTTTCCTTTAGACCTTGTCGAGCTCCACCTTCAATCATTCCCTTCATCATAGTGTGATGAATGAAGTTAATCCCCCAAGATATAACAAGACGCGACAATGATTCATCTCCATGTGGTTCACTTGTGATTTTGTAAAGTATCTCGAGTTTAAATGTATTTCCATATGGAACATCTGGTGTGTAAACATCTACATGAACAGCGAATTTACTTGTGTCTGCATATAAGTATGTTTGCTCTTCTGTGGCCTTCACTGCCTTTACTAGCTTCGACGCAGGGTTTGTGTACGAAACTACTCGCGATAAACAAGGTTTTGAACCAGACTTCCATGTCCATGGCCCATCATGCAAATCTGTAGTTCCTTGCAATTCAGCTAGATCTTTCCTGAAACTTGAATTAGGAGCAAAGAGAATGTTGTTCAAATCTTTAGCTGATATGATATAAATTTGATCAAGAAGTATGCCTCCCTGTAGATCATCTGGCATCTCTACTTCATTACAACTATTCGATTGCATCTTTTCAATAGCTTCTTCAAAATCACAACAACTAGATGTCTGTTCTTCTAACCCATCCTCGAAATCTGATGATTTAAGCGATTGATCCGAACAATCATCGGGTTTAGGATTTCCATTTTTACTGAAAAACCTCTCCAATTTCCCTGCAATTGCTTTCATCTTACGCAAAGGAGACGTTCTGTGATGTGGATGAGTCTGATGAGTCTGATCATCCTCGCCGTTTGCACGGAGAGAAATAGCAAGAAGAATACTAGCTACAGCAATGTTTACAAAATCATGTTAAATTTCTTCTAGAGTTGAAAATGGAAACAAAAAAGTGTACTAACTAAATAACTAACTAACCAGAACTAGGGTTTCCACGTTTGAATTTCAATCCTTTGGCGGTTTCGAGAGAAAACCAAGTAGGAGGTAAATTCTGACTATCTTCTGAAGAAATTAAACAAACAGGAACTCGTACACGACCTATCAATGATTTGGAAACGGTGAAGATACCTGAATCTTCATTACACTGATAGACGGATATATGAAGTTCGTCTTCGATGCCATTGATGAGGAAAGCGAACTCTTCGTTCCAAATTGGATTGTTAGTTCCGTTTAGTGTTCTGGTTTTGGATTTGAGATTTCCGGCTTGAAGCTTAACGTATAAGGATTTGAGCGGTAAATGCCGACCTTCCATTAGATAGACGTATAACTTCATGATGATGATGATGTATCTGTAACTGCAAATGAAATCTCTTTGAGAAATATTTATGGAAAAAGTTGGATACAGAGAAATGGTGGAGAAGAAACGTGGGTAAGCTATGGAAGTGACACGAGGAAGAAGGAAGCGTAAGAGAGAGAATTACAAACATTTTTTAGAGAGGGAATTGATTTACAGTCGGTTTGGCTTCTTTATTTATACCTCTTTTCCGGGATTTGATTTGCATTAACAAAATTTGAAAAAGATGATAATGATTTCTTATAAATTAAGTTTGATGTTGTGTTCGATCGGTTCTTATTTAGTCGGAATAATACTCACAATTATGGGTGAGCATAATTTGGGTTTGCCTAACCAAAACCCAAAATATTAATTTGGGTTAGTTAATATGGGTTGAGTATGTGTTGAGTTTAATTTGGATTGGGTTAGGGTTAACCAAATTATATAAATTTAATTTAATTCTCTATTATTAATTTAATATAAACTAATCATTTTTCAACTTTAAGTCGAACACGTTTAACACGTTTAATATGTTTTTAATATTTTTAACACATTTTCACACTTATAGCACGTTTTCACACGTTTAACACATTTTTACGATTTTGGCACGTTTAACGCGTTTTTGACATGTATAACGCGTTTTCACACTAATAACATGTTTTTGTCATGTTTAACACGTTTTTAACAAGTTTAATACGTTTTTTTACATTTTTGACACGTTTAACACGTATTTCACATATTTAACACATACGCTAACACGTTTTTGATTAGTTTACCACGGTTTTCACGTTTAACACGTTTTTTATATTTTAACACGTTTTTGATATATTTAACACGTTTTCCACACGTTTAACACGCTTTTTATACGTTTAACATGTTTTTCACGTTTTTGGTATATTTAACACGTTTTTGACATTTTGACACGTTTTTCACACGTGAATACGTTTTTCACATTTTTGACACATTTAGCACGTTTTTGACATGCTGAACACGTTTAATACGTTTAACACGTTTTGGCTCATTTAACACATTTTAAGTACATTTAACACGTTTTTCACATTTTTGGCACGTTTAACACATTTTTGACATTTTAACACGTTTGACACGTTTTTGCACACTTAACATATTTTTGACATGTTTAATATGTTTTTGTACGTTGACACGTTTTGATAAGTTTTAACACGTTTTTGTCACGTTTAACACGTTTTTGGCATGTTTAACACGTTTTTCACGTTTTGACACGTCAAACGTGTGAAAAATGTATTAAACGTGTAAAAAATATAAAAAAGCATGTTAAACGTGTCAAAAACGTGTTAAACGTGTCAAAATGTGCCAAAAACGTGGAGAACATGGAAAACGTGTTAAACATGCCAAAAACGTGAAAACATGTGAAAAACATTTTAAACGTGTTAAGAATGTGAAAAACGTAAAAAACATGTTAAACGTGTCAAAACATGTTAAACGTGCCAAAAACGTGAAAAACGTGTCAAAATGTGTTAAATGTGTCAAATGTGTCATAATCGTAAAAAACGTGTCAAACATATCAAAACATGAAAACAGTGTCCAGCGTGTCAAAATGTGTTATACATGCCAAAAACATGTTAAACTGTAAAAAAATGTTTGGAAAATGTATTCAACATGTCGAAAACGTGAAAAACGTGTCAAAATGTGTTAAATGTGTCAAAAACGTGTTAAACGTGTCAAAAACGTGGAAAACGTGTTAAACGTGTCAAAACGTGTTAAACGTGCCAAAAACGTGAAGACGTGTTAAATGTGTCAAAAATGTGAAAAACATATTAAATGTGTCAAAACGTGCTAAAAATGTGGAAAACGTGTTAAAAATGTGTTAAACATGCCAAAAATATGAAAAACGTGTTCAGCTTGTCAAATATTATTAAACGTGCCAAAAACGTGTTAAACGTGTCAAAAACGTATTATAAATGTCAAAAACGTGGAAAACGTGTTAAGCATGTCAAAAATGTGGAAAACGTATTAAACGAATAAAAATATGTTAAATGAGTCACATAAATATTAAATGAAAAAATAAAAATAAAATAATTTGGGTTACTCAACCCAACCCATACTCAACCCATATTAATAAATAATATGGGTTAAATTATAGGTTGGATAAATTTAATTTGGGTTGAATATGGGTTGGGTAATACGGGTTGAGTTTACCCGTTTGCTCACCCCTACTCACAATCATTGGTGGATGGTTTACTGTTCATACTTTCCGATTGGGTTAATGATTTTTTTTTGAATTTGTGTTCGTCCGATTCTTAACAACAGAGGAGATACGTTTAATACGTTTAACACGTTTTGGCTCATTTAACACATTTTAAGTACATTTAACACGTTTTTCATATTTTTGGCACGTTTAACACATTTTTGACATTTTAACACGTTTGACACGTTTTTGCACACTTAACATATTTTTGACATGTTTAATATGTTTTTGTACGTTGACACGTTTTGATAAGTTTTAACACGTTTTTGTCACGTTTAACACGTTTTTGTCACGTTTAACACGTTTTTGGCATGTTTAACACGTTTTTCACGTTTTGACACGTCAAACGTGTGAAAAATGTATTAAACGTGTAAAAAATATAAAAAAGCATGTTAAACGTGTCAAAAACGTGTTAAACGTGTCAAAATGTGCCAAAAACGTGGAGAACATGGAAAACGTGTTAAACATGCCAAAAACGTGAAAACATGTGAAAAACATTTTAAACGTGTTAAGAATGTGAAAAACGTAAAAAACATGTTAAACGTGTCAAAACATGTTAAACGTGCCAAAAACGTGAAAAACGTGTCAAATGTGTCATAATCGTAAAAAACGTGTCAAACATATCAAAACATGAAAACAGTGTCCAGCGTGTCAAAATGTGTTATACATGCCAAAAACATGTTAAACTGTAAAAAAATGTTTGGAAAATGTATTCAACATGTCGAAAACGTGAAAAACGTGTCAAAATGTGTTAAATGTGTCAAAAACGTGTTAAACGTGTCAAAAACGTGGAAAACGTGTTAAACGTGTCAAAACGTGTTAAACGTGCCAAAAACGTGAAGACGTGTTAAATGTGTCAAAAATGTGAAAAACATATTAAATGTGTCAAAACGTGCTAAAAATGTGGAAAACGTGTTAAAAATGTGTTAAACATGCCAAAAATATGAAAAACGTGTTCAGCTTGTCAAATATTATTAAACGTGCCAAAAACGTGTTAAACGTGTCAAAAACGTATTATAAATGTCAAAAACGTGGAAAACGTGTTAAGCATGTCAAAAATGTGGAAAACGTATTAAACGAATAAAAATATGTTAAATGAGTCACATAAATATTAAATGAAAAAATAAAAATAAAATAATTTGGGTTACTCAACCCAACCCATACTCAACCCATATTAATAAATAATATGGGTTAAATTATAGGTTGGATAAATTTAATTTGGGTTGAATATGGGTTGGGTAATACGGGTTGAGTTTACCCGTTTGCTCACCCCTACTCACAATCATTGGTGGATGGTTTACTGTTCATACTTTCCGATTGGGTTAATGATTTTTTTTGAATTTGTGTTCGTCCGATTCTTAACAACAGAGGAGATACGTTTAATACGTTTAACACGTTTTGGCTCATTTAACACATTTTAAGTACATTTAACACGTTTTTCATATTTTTGGCACGTTTAACACATTTTTGACATTTTAACACGTTTGACACGTTTTTGCACACTTAACATATTTTTGACATGTTTAATATGTTTTTGTACGTTGACACGTTTTGATAAGTTTTAACACGTTTTTGTCACGTTTAACACGTTTTTGTCACGTTTAACACGTTTTTGGCATGTTTAACACGTTTTTCACGTTTTGACACGTCAAACGTGTGAAAAATGTATTAAACGTGTAAAAAATATAAAAAAGCATGTTAAACGTGTCAAAAACGTGTTAAACGTGTCAAAATGTGCCAAAAACGTGGAGAACATGGAAAACGTGTTAAACATGCCAAAAACGTGAAAACATGTGAAAAACATTTTAAACGTGTTAAGAATGTGAAAAACGTAAAAAACATGTTAAACGTGTCAAAACATGTTAAACGTGCCAAAAACGTGAAAAACGTGTCAAATGTGTCATAATCGTAAAAAACGTGTCAAACATATCAAAACATGAAAACAGTGTCCAGCGTGTCAAAATGTGTTATACATGCCAAAAACATGTTAAACTGTAAAAAAATGTTTGGAAAATGTATTCAACATGTCGAAAACGTGAAAAACGTGTCAAAATGTGTTAAATGTGTCAAAAACGTGTTAAACGTGTCAAAACGTGTTAAACGTGCCAAAAACGTGAAGACGTGTTAAATGTGTCAAAAATGTGAAAAACATATTAAATGTGTCAAAACGTGCTAAAAATGTGAAAAACGTGTTAAAAATGTGTTAAACATGCCAAAAATATGAAAAACGTGTTCAGCTTGTCAAATATTATTAAACGTGCCAAAAACGTGTTAAACGTGTCAAAAACGTATTATAAATGTCAAAAACGTGGAAAACGTGTTAAGCATGTCAAAAATGTGGAAAACGTATTAAACGAATAAAAATATGTTAAATGAGTCACATAAATATTAAATGAAAAAATAAAAATAAAATAATTTGGGTTACTCAACCCAACCCATACTCAACCCATATTAATAAATAATATGGATTAAATTATAGGTTGGATAAATTTAATTTGGGTTGAATATGGGTTGGGTAATACGGGTTGAGTTTACCCGTTTGCTCACCCCTACTCACAATCATTGGTGGATGGTTTACTGTTCATACTTTCCGATTGGGTTAATGAATTTTTTTTGAATTTGTGTTCGTCCGATTCTTAACAACAGAGGAGATAAAATAATCGGAGTTCATTTTTTTTCCAATATTTTTATGTAGATTGTCTGACAATACATTTTTCCAACAACGATTAGGAATAATTTTTAGGAATAATTTTAACTGTTGTTTAGAATATTTTTTAGAGATTTTTTCTGTTTGCATTAACAAAATTTAAAAAAGATGATAATGATTTCTTATAAGTTAAGTTTGATGTTATATACGTTTAGTTCGATCGGTTCTTATTTAGTCGGAATAATATTGACAATTATTGGTGGATGGTTACTGTTCATATAATCTGATTGTGTTAATGATTTATTTTTGAATTTGTGTTAGTCCAATTTTTCTTAACAACAGATAAAATAAAATAATCAGAGTTTATTTTTATTTTTTTAATAAAAAAATATTCAATTTAATTTCATAATTTGAATAAATTTCTCATCATTTCGGTCATATATGGAGATTGTCTTACAATACATTTTCCCAACAACGGTTAGGGATAATTTTAACTGTCGCTTGGAATATTTTTTAGAGATTTTTTTGACACTGTTTCATTTTAGAGATTACTTCAACATTCATCGTTTAGGAACTAAATTTGTCTTTGGAGTAATCTTCAATCAATTGCATGTTTCGTTGGATTTTTTTCATTGGAAATTTTTGTTTTTGTAAATTGTTTATACGATTTCATATCTAGATCATCAATGATTTATTTTGATACTAATTCATTTTTTATATGTAACTTTTATTTGAATTTAATTAAAATTAATTATTTATAGATAAATAAAGTAAATAAAATAATAAAAAATAGCTATTACTAAGATTAATTAGGTGATGCCCGAGTCGATAATTGTTGAAATTGATGCGACTAATATGATAAACTTATTTTCTAGTGGACTATCTGATTTAAGAAAATCGGTGAACCTTTAATGATCGTAATTGTTTCATTCGTATCATCTATAATGTTATTATTTATGACACTCTCTAAGATTCGTTCTAAAAAAATTGTCAAATCGGTCAGGAGTTAATCATTTTTTCGAGAATTTACGAGTTCGATAAATTATTAAATAACATGTTATATTTTATTATTATTATTTATTATTTATTTTTTATGTCATGTTTTGTCCTTATATTATTTTTAACATTTTTAATATAAGGTGGTATTTAAAAAAATATATATTAACTAAATAATCAAATATTTGTTTTAAGAGATCTAGAAGATATCTTATATATTAAACCGAACTCACTTTGTCATAAGGTTAAAAATATACTATTTTTAAAATGTGGAAGCAATTTCCATGACTCATTTTTATTATATTCAATAAGAGATGATTAAAAAAAGGATAATACAATTATGTAAGATTTGAGTAGTAGTAGAATAATCTAATAAAATTATGAAAAATATAAATAATTGTACTAAAATATAAATTATTAAAAATTTATAATAAAGTTTGCAGCTGGTGTTTGTAGATGAAAAATAAAAGTAAGTTTTTCCCCAAAAAAATAAATAAAAGTAAGCTAAAAAAAATTGATCATCAATTTGTAGAAAACATTAATAATTCAGGTTAATAAGGATGAAACAATGAAAATGAAAGATAAGTGAGAAAATCAAGTGAAGCTTACAAATCTCACTTAATACCAATTTAGATTATTTGTTTCAAATACTAACAAATACTTATAACATATTTTTCACACGTTTAACACGTTTTCACACGTTTTTCATACGTTTTATACGTTTTCACACGTTTTCACATTTTTGACACGTTTTGACACGTTTAACACGTTTTCACGTTTTTGACACGTTTAACACATTTTCACACTAATAACACGTTTTTCACGTTTTTGTCACGTTGAACACGTTTTTGACATTTTAATACGTTTAACACGTTTTTGACAAGTTTAACACGTTTTTTACGTTTTTGACACGTTTAACACGTTTTTAACATATTTAATACGTTAACACATTTTTGATAAGTTTAACATGATTTTCACGTTTTTGGCACGTTTAACACGTTTTAAACATATTTAACACGTTTTTGATATGTTTAATACGATTTACATATTTTTGGCACGTTTACCACGTTTTTGACATTTTAACATGTTTTTTATATGTATAACACATTTTTCACACGTTTAACACGTTTTTAATATTTTTATCACGTTTTCATACTTAAAACATGTTTTTCACACGTTTAACACGTTTTTATGTTTTTGGCACGTTTAACAAGTTTTTGACATGTTTAACACGTTTTCATACTAATAACACGTTTTTGTCATGTTTAACACGTTTTTGACATGTTTAATACGTTTAACGCGTTTTTGACAAATCAACACGTTTTTTTTTTATGTTTTTGGCACGTTTAACACGTTTTTAACATAACTAACACGTTAACACGTTTTTGATAAGTTTAACATGGTTTTCACGTTTTTGGCATGTTTAACACGTTTTAACATTTTAACACGTTTTTTATATGTTTAATACGTTTTCACACGTTTAACACGTGTTTCACACATTTAATATGTTTTTCACGTTTTTGGCCTGTTAAACACGTTTTTGACATATTTGACACGTTTTTCACACATTAACACGTTTTTCACATTTTGGTACGTTTAATACGTTTTTGACATGTTAAACGTGTTTTTCACATTCTTAACACGTTTAACATGTTTGTAACATGTTTAATACGTTTGTAACATGTTTAACACGTTTTTCATATTTTTGGCATGTTTAAGACGTTTTTGACATTTTAACACGTTTTACACATTTAACATATTTTTGACACGTTTAACATATTATTTTGCACGTTAACACGTTTTGACAAGTTTGAACACGTTTTGTCACGTTTAACACGTTTTTGACATTTTTGACATGTTTAATATGTTTTTCACGTTTGACATTAAACGTGTGAAAACGTATTAAACGTGTCAAAATGTGAAAAACATATTAAACGTGTCAAAACGTGTTAAACGTATCAAAATATGCCAAAAATGAGGAAAATGTGTTAAACGTGCCAAAAAAGTGGAATATGTGTCAAAACGTGTTAAACGTGCCAAAAATGTGAAAAACGTGTAAAAATATGTTAAACATGTTACAAACGTGTTAAACGTGTTAATAATGTGAAAAACGTGAAAAATATGTTAAACATGTCAAAACGTGTTAAACGTGCCAAAAACGTGAAAAATGTGTCAAAATGTGTTAAATGTGTCGTAATCGTGAAAAATATGTCAAACGTGTTAAAAACGTGTTAAACATGTCAAAACATGAAAATAGTGTCCAACGTGTCAAATGTGTTAAACGTGTTGAATGTATGAAAAACGTATTAAACGTGTTGAAAACGTATTAAACGTGTCGAAAACGTGTTAAACGTCTCAAAACGTGAAAAAGGTGTTAAACGTGTCAAAACGTGTTAAACGTGTTAAAACGTATTAAACATGCCAAAAATGTGAAAAACGTGTGAAACGTGTCAATAATGTGAAAAACGTATTAAACGTGTTAAACGTGTCAAAACGTGGAAAACGTGTTAAACGTGCCAAAAACGTGTGAAACGTGTCAAAAATGTGAAAATATGTTAAACGTGCCAAAAATGTGTTAAAATGTGTTAAACGTGTCGATAATGTGAAAAAACGTGTCAAAATGTGTCAAACGTGTCAAAAACGTGTCAAACGTGTCAAACATGTCAAAAACGTGTTAAAAACGTGTTAAACATGCCAAAAACATGAAAAATGTGTTCAACGTGTCAAAAATGTGTTAAACGTCTCAAAACGTGGAAAACGTGTCAAAACGTGTTAAACGTGTCAAAACGTGTTAAACGTGCCAAAAATGTGAAAAACGTGTCAATAATGTGAAAAACGTATTAAACGTGTTGAAACGTGTCAAAACGTGTCAAAAACGTGTCAAAACGTGTCAAAAACGTGTTAAACGTGTTAAAAACGTGTTAAACATACCAAAAACATGAAAAACGTGTCAAAAACGTGTTAAACATCTCAAAACGTGGAAAACGTGGAAAACGTGTCAAAACGTGTTAAACGTGCCAAAAATATGAAAAACGTGTAAAACGTGTCATTAATGTGAAAAACGTATTAAACGTGTCGAAAACGTGTTAAACGTGTCAAAAACGTGTTAAATGTGTCAAAACGTGCCAAAAACGTGCCAAAAACGTGTGAAACGTGTCAAAAATGTGAAAAATATGTTAAACGTGTCAAAACGTGTTAAACGTGCCAAAAATGTGTCAAAATGTGTTAAACGTGTCGAAAACGTGAAAAAACGTGTCAAAACGTGTCAAAAATGTGTCAAAAATGTGTTAAACGTGTTAAACATGCCAAAAATATGAAAAACATGAAAAATGTGTCAAAATGTGTTAAACGTGCCAAAAACGTGTGAAAAACGTATTAAAAATGTCAAAAACGTGAAAAACGTGTTAAACGAATAAAAATGTGTTAAATGAGTCAAATACATGTTAAATAAAAAAATAAAAAATAAATAATTTGAGTTACCCAATCCATACTCAACCCAACCCATACCCAACCTATATTAGTAAATAATATGGGTTGAATTATGGGTTGGGTAAATTTAATTTGGGTTGAATATGGGTTGGGTAATACGGGTTGGGTTTACCCGTTTGTTCACCCCTAAGTAGAGGTCATGTATGCTTGCAGAAATTTTTTCAAACCCCTTTTCTCTCTACTGTTTAATTAGAGCATCTTTGATAGTTGTGAATGATACTCTGTTTTTCCCAATGATGTTTCCAACCACCATAAACTCCCAGTCTTCAATACACTTCTCATCTAATTTAGAAAGCAGATTGAATTCAAAAGGAGAGTTGAGTACCTCTACCTTTATTTGGATATCTCCCAAATAGATTTTTCCTTGGCAGACATGATCTTCAAATTTTTTTCTGTTCTATTTTTTCATACCTCGTTGACTTTCCATATTGAATTACTCCTGATAGTGTAGGTCTTGATTTTGTGATCCTTCATCAGCTCCTTCATTGCATCAATTGACTATTTAACTATCTCCTTATATTCTGTTTTCTTCAGTAAATTTCAGTTCTAGAGATAATGATTACTGAGTTGGGATGTTATTTCTTGAGCTTTCTCTTTACTGATTGTGATTTCTTCCTTCTTAGAATGCATTAGGAGTTTGGTAATTTGTTTTTTAAGACACATGTTTGCTCTTTCATTATAACCAACCTTCTAAATTCCTTATTTCTTCCCCTGTTTTTTGCTGTATTTTCTTCAGATTTTTTAACAGCAATAAGTTCCTTACTTTTGCTACATTCTTGTTTTTTCTAGATTATTTCTTCAGCAATCCTATCAATTTTCTTTTTAGCTACCTCCATTAAACCTTCCATCACAAATTTTTTGACTTCCTTATATACTTATTATTTTTCTTTCTTCCCATTTTAATGAAAAACATAACAAAGAAACAGAGCAACAAAGAAGAGAAATTACATAATAGGGTACACCAGAAACCTAATTATACAGAACAGGATAAACCAGAAACCCTAACCTTCCAACCAAGTTTTGTAGATGAATGATCGACCTAGCAATTAGAATCGATATTGTGTCGTTCGTGTCGATTTCTTATATTCAATAAGAGATAATTAAAAAAAAAATACAATTATGTAAGATTTGAGTAGTAGTAGAATGATTTTATAAAATTATGAAAAATAAAAATAATTGTACTAAAATATAAATTATTAAAAAAATATAGTAAAGTTTGCAGCTGGTTGTTGTAGATGAAAAATAAAAGTAAACTAAAAAAATATTGATCTTCAATTTGTAGAAAACATTAATAATTCAGATTAATAAGGATGAAAACAATGAACATGAAAGATAAGTGAGAAAATCATGTGAAGCTTACAAATCTCACTTAATACCAATTTAGACTATTTGTTTCAACTACTAACAATTATTACATTTTATTTTCTGTCAATGTTTATATTTATTTTTATTTGAAATTGCTTATTATACATATTTTTCTTAAATTATTTCTTATATATTAATTTTTATTTAAATTTATATCCTAAATATTTAAAATAATTTAAAATATTATAAAACTGTTAATTTGAATTGAAAATGCACAAATTCATTTTTTTTTTTCTAATTCTTATTGCGACCAAAACTTTCCCTTAATCATGATATTACTTCATTAACTTCATTCTCAAACGACGACGAGACGACGCATAAGATCTTTTTTTTATTTTCATATAATAATAACTTTTATTCATTTGTCTCATTCATATTTAGATATTGTGTGTTGTAAAACTAAAATCATTTCTAAAAAAAATATTGATGTTGAGGAAAATTAAGATGTACAATAGTCATATAAATAAAGTATAAATAATATGATATACATTACGAAATATAAAATATAAAATATAAAATATGATATCGTAATATAAATGTCATAATATATTTCAATTGGTCGACTAAATATGACTTACACCAAAATAACAGTTATCTCATTTGTGAGAATTTAAATAAAATAAATTTATTAGGGTCTGGCTGAACCTAATAAGATAGCAATTACAACTCAAGAAGTAATAAGTACCCAATGTGATTGAAAGCTTGAAAGAGGTGAACGAACATGAAAGACTTTCAGTCTCGAAGTTGCTCTGTCTTCGAGCTGGGGTGGGGCATCATTTAATTCTCGTAACGGGAATGAGATGTGTCTACTAATAAACCTGACATTCTAGTCTTGGTAAAGACCAAAATATCTGGTGTCAAACAGATAGAGTTATCAAAAAAATGGGCTTTCCTGATGGCATTAGACCCTAACTACCTTGTTCCTAATTGGATTGCTTGTCTTGATTCTCCTAGTTACTTCTCCACATAACTCCGCTATCAAACTACACGGATGCGGTATTTAAAGTGTAACACATTGTTTAACACGCATAACCTGTATTATTTTGAGTTTCAGACTCCAGTATGGTTGGGTTCTCTTGCTGATAACGCAACTAGTTCCCAATGAAGACCCAAGCAATGCATCGAAAGACGAAAGAGACTACGCATTTGATCCGGCCAGTGTAACCTCCCGACTTGCTTGCTCTAATCCTTTCCATGTCGATCCTGCCAAGGTTACCATTGGAAAACACTAAGACTAAGTTTACAACCTCCCTCTATTGATAACCCAAACTTACAAAAAAAAAAGTATTTGAATGGGCAGGAATGTGAATGGATGATCGCCCAAAGATGATAGATGAGTCACATCGGAATTGAAAATGAACGATTGAGAATTCTCGTCTAAGGCTTCCTCGAGGTAGAGTTCGTTTTGTAACAGGAGCGGAGTTGGGCTTTTACGGAGATGAATCTCCTAGTCTGTGAAGAAGAGAAGGAAGAGTCTTACGTGTGGGTAGTAAGAAATAGAAACTCGAGAAGGAAAAAACAACCCAGTTCACTCGCTAAGTCTTTTTGCATCTGGTTAAAGCGCCCAAGAGGCAAATTCATAGGTTACATGGTGGAATTAAATCGGAAAAATCCCTCTGTATCCCGACGAGTAGAGTCAGGCAAAAGTAGACAGGTTGGTTAGTAAACAACAAGCAATGGTCCAAGTACCCAAGGGACCCCGCCTCTTTTTGACGATGAACCACTCTGAGAAGCGTCAGTGACCTATACGCTTCATCCTCGGTGCGTAGGGCCGATCCCCGTGTGCTAGAAGGACCGAAACGTTTGCCTTTGTCTAGGGGGGCGAAACTCTTTCAACAATCTATTCAAGGCTCCTCTTCTCTTCCAAAGCTAGGACGCTCCCTGATTCCGATAAGCTGTAGAATCGTCCGCGATTCGATAGCATAGGGAAGCATGGAATCGGACGCTAGCTTCTCTCATATCCTTAGAACATCGAAATAGGAGTAGTAGTTAACTCAAACGGTATACCATGAACGGACTGGACTCCTAGAAGAGATAGAGATAAGGCTTTCTTGGCTTCTCTCTTTCGCCTTCTCAATGCATTGCTTGGGTCTTCATTGGGCACTAGTTGCGTTTCAACACAAAATGAAACTCAAACCTCAATAATTTGTTCGAGCTCAACATGTTGGACTTGGTTGAACTGAGACTCACTCACACCGTCCCTGTAAAAAGTGACAGCATAAAGGTAAGCAAATAAAACAAGAAATTCAGGCCGAACCGACCGCTTTAAGCTTCCTTTACTCCAAGTTGATAACGAATCGAACCCATTGTTCTTTTCTTTTTCTTTCCTCTATGGAAAGAGGGGATAAAAAGATACTTTCGAGAAAGGATGAGTACGACTGAAGTGGCTATACATACAAATCCATTCGACCTAAACCCTCTGGTCGAGCGTCTTTTCGATCCTCTCACTTCGTTCGAGCTCAGTAACTTTTATAAAGAATCAGATCCCGTTACAGTTGGGAAAGCAAGTGCCATCCGAGAGTCTTCTTCGTCTTCTGCTGGAACTGTTTTCTCTAAAGGTAGTGAAGTGAGCCGAGGAGAGGAAGCATCCTGTTCACCAATCCGATCAAATTCTAATCATTTATGCAGTTGTCAATGGATTCTGTGATCGAATGCCATTAGACAAAATTTCTCAATATGAGAGAGCCATTTCAAGCAGTTGCTACAAGTGTCGACAATTCACTTAGCAGATGCAAGGCAAGGAGTTCAAGATTCTTCAACAAAAGAAATTCTCTCTCCTCTAGCATCACAACTTATTCTCTACCAGCTTCTGAAAGAATATCGGATTGGTGAACAGGATGCTTCCTCTCCTCAGCTCACTTCACTACCTTTAGAGAAAACAGTTCCAGCAGAAGACGAAGCAGCTATGTTACAAGGAGACGAGGAGTAAGGCAGTAGACGTTAACGAATGCACGCGTACCAAATCGAATAATACACCACTAAAACTCGGGCTAGGCAAAAAGAATAGGAAAGCAAAAGTCAATATGCTTTAATCAAAATATGAGAGACAGAGTATAGTTGGAATATTAAACAATCAATTACTTTAAATTAGTTAGTAAGAAAGTTTAAATTTTGATTATAAAATATAATAAGAATTGATCAGACTTGGAGTTGGGTTCTTAATTTTGTCTCCCTTGAAAATTTAACTATTTTAAATAAAAATAAATTTCAATGAACATTTTCAAATGAGTAATTTTAAACAAAATTATATACATATGAAAATATTTAAAACATAATTAAATGTATAAGGAATAATTATACCTATTGTTTTTTTTAGTTATGATTTTTATTGTCACTACATTTCATTCTTTTTATAAACAAATTGAGGTGGTGATAATTTCTATAATTCATAACTATATTTTATTATTTATTGTAACAAGTAATTATATTATTTGTAATTTAATGGTGGGAATATATATATATATATATATATATATATATATATATATATATATATATATATATATATATATATATATATATATATATAATATAATATAATATAATATAATATAATATAATATAATATAATATAATATGATGTTTAAAATTTTTAAAGTATTCGAATTGTCGAATCGAGAGATGTTGTTCACTTGGATATACATGTGAGAGAAAATTAATATTTGGGTCGGATTGTGGGTTAATCCGCCCATAAACTTAAAACGGTTATTTATGTTTACAACTTTCAACATAACAAAAAACAAGTATAACCCTTTAACCAAGTGTGATTGAGATTAGGTTTTCCGATGGATAATAGGTCGGTAACAATTAAAAGTGGTTAAAAAATATAAATCAAATATTTAATTAATCAAAGTGTGAAGTCACGATGTTAAATATTAAAAATTATGAGTAAGATATTTGATACGAGATGAGAGATTCATTAAAAAAAAAATATGTGATGAGATGTGTGAGAAAATTAGTTGTTTTACCTAAGTGAATAAAATATGAAATGAGAGTATTTTATTTTTTATTTTAATGTATTATTTATGAATTATTAAGAATTTTAAACATTAAATACTATATAATTTTTTTAAATTTATTTTATTTGTATTTTTATCCGTCTACATTATAAATTTCCTAGTTACACTAGTTTTCTTCTTTTCTTTTTTTTTTATATATTTTTTTAATATTGACTACATAAAATGAGAATATATGACAATGTATTTACTAGTTATATGACATTTACTTGCATTGATGACTGTTTAAAAAACAATTATAACTATATAGAATTTAACCAAATTATTTCTCATTAAAAAATCTCATAAGATTTGAAATCTCTAGTTCTGAATTTTTTTTTTTTTATATATTTTTACAATAAACTCAAACTCATGTGAAATTTTAAAAAATATATCATTTATTACAGTATTTTAAAGCAAATTTCAAAATAACAAGACTAAATTTTTTCTTAATAAAGATATCTTATAATAATGCTAGTATCTTCTTTACATGCAAAATATATATTATTTTCTAACACACAATCTTGTTTCAAATTACATATTTCTTAAATCTATCATTAATACTTTGAATGCCACAAAAATAACTTACATATATAAAATATATATTTTTTTAATATATTACAGCAATAACCTCTTAAAACACTTTAATGTTTTTAATAAAAATCACACTTTAAACTTTTGATACATTAAATAATATTATACATTTAGTGGGTTTTATATATAAAAAATATTAGTTCAAAATCATTATTTTACTAAAAACTTGGAAAACATCAAATATCTAATAAAAAAACAAATTAAAAGTTATAATTTTTATATGATATATTTTATAAATAAATAAAACTGTTAATAGGCCCCATCCAAATAGAATAAAATAGTAACAGATTGATATGGGTGTGGTCTACGTTTATAAACAAACTTATCAATTAAGAAATAATATATATTTATTTAATTTTTATAAATATTTTTAATTAATTAATTTATATATTAGTCATCCATTCCCTTCCAAGCAATTTCAAAAATTCGCCGTATTTGCTGACCTGCAAAATTCAATATAAAAAGAGAATAAAATAATTAGAATATGTTAAAAATAAAATAAAATAAAATAAAATACATTAAATAAATAAACGGTGAGATGATTTAGAAGTAATCTTATCCGACGGCTAACATTTATTTACAGAACACGTAAACGGACGGCTACGACGATGACGATGGGACGAAACCCTAGAACACGAACACAGAGAAGAAGAAGAAGACGGCGATGAAGATGATTGATTGATTGTTCTTGGATGATGAAAAAAATTATCCAAGATGATATTCATAAAACAAAATTTTGTATAAAAGAACCAAAAATTTCTCATTCCAAACTTTTATTATGACTGTTCAACGTTCCCGCAGAAATCAAAGGAGATGATTTAAGAGTATTTCTATAGATTCAGAGCTAAGAAAGAACTGGATCTGATTCTATTATGTATGATTCCATCGAGGAGTATTGGAGGTGTAGGATTGAGAGAAGCTTCCCTCTCCACAGCAAGGATGACGACGAACATCACCGGTTACTTTCTGAAAATACATCGGAAATCTAGGCGCCAACGGAGAAAATCGTCCGCGCGATGTTGTTGTTCCTGATGAATCGATACTGGAACCAGCAGAAACAGATGGAGAAACTTGTTTAATAGATTTGAGAGGAAATAGAATCGCTCTAATCTTCAAATCCTGATGCGGATGACGGTTATATTCATCGATGATGTTAGCTAGATCATCGTCTGATGTGACGGAAACGAGTACATCTAGATCTTCGTTTGGTAGTTTACACTTCAAACTCACGGAAAATCCACAGGATTCACCGAACTTCATCATTAACTCTGTAATAATCGTAATCGATATCGAAATCAATACAGTATTCAATATAACCGCTTATGAAAATGATGAAATCTAATGAATAATGTAACGAACCTGTAAATGAAGTTAAGCAATCGACGGCGAGGATTCTGGTATGGCCACCGAAGTATCGGAGTTTACCGTCGGAATGACGAGGATAGATTTTACCGCCATAACTGTAGAGAAACTTAATCTTATCGGCTTCTCCAGTACTGTTTGAATTCAAGCTTTCTGTCATGGCGGCTCTGCAGATTGAATCTAGAGGAAGAAGATGCTTCAACGAAGAGATTGGCACCTTCAAGAACAATTGAGCGTTACACGTTTCGTATATATAGGGGATGGGGATGAGTGTAACGCGCTAAAGGAGTATGGTATTTTGGTAATAATATGGAAATAGAGGGTTATTTGTTCTGGCAGTTATTCGGAATTTTGGATATTCCTTTCTTCTTTTAACATAATAATGAATTTCCTTTTCTTTTCTAAGCTTTGTTTGAAAAAGAAAATAAAAATTAATGTTCATAAAATTTAAAGATATTTATAATTTTTTTTATACATATTTAAAGGAAACTTCATTTCAATTCTTTTCATTTTTTTATTTAAAATAATAATAAATAACCTAAGATATTTACAATATTATTTTCTATAAATTATAGATTTTATTACTATAATATGAGACTTATAAAATTTTAAAGAGATTTATTTTGCTTATATGTGTCCATATATGATACATAATCCTAGATTTTGTGAACTTTTGAAATAAAATCTTACAAATTAAAATATATATATATATAAATTATAAAATAATATGTATGAAATCACTCACTTTTATTTATTTTTGAACATATAATTTTCTTAATTATATAGATTTAGTAATTTAATTTTTGTTTGGTAAGTTATTTCATTAAAATAATTATTTTATTATACTTGTATCTCTTTTTATATATAAAAAAATAAAATAAAAAATGAAAGAGAAAGGAGTGGCCCAATGAAGAGAGGATTAGTGGCGGGTTAGAATGGGTCGGTTCTTTGGGTGGGGGCCCACCTGCCACGTGACAAAAGGGAAGGGATTGGGTATATATTAACTGAAAACCGGCCCAATTCGGCGCCCTAATTTTCCGTAACCGCTTAAAACCCGTATTTGTTTGCTACCAAATGAATAATATATATATATATATATATTAAATATTTATTTTAATTTTTAATTTTATTTAAATATCTCAAAATTGAATTTTATTTTAAATTTAAATGATTTTTAAGCTGAAATAACAAGCTATTTTCTATTTAAATAAAATTTTGGTGCTTAAGTTAAAAAAGAAAAGATGAAACATAAGATGAATCAATTTTGTTTAGACATATCATTTGTATTTATGACTCATTTAAATATATTAATTATGAAAATAATATATAGACATATATATTATTAAAAATTAACTCATTTAGACTAAGTTATCTTTTATATATATATATATATATCTTTTATATATATATATATATTATTTATTTATTTATATTATAAAATATTTTAAAAAATAATGAGATACATCATACTTTTGAATAATATTAAAAATTATATTATATATTTAGAAATTGATTCAAATAAAAATTAAGACATATATATATTTATTTGTAATAATATATATATATATATATATAAATTAATAAATATATTTTAAAATTATATAAATTATGTGTATATACATATATTAATAATTATAAATGATTTATATAACTCAAAAATTGAGTAGTTGAAAAATTAATTAATAAGAAAGTAATTAAAAAACTAACTAATAAGATAATATAATAAAATAAATTTAAAATTAATAATAAATGTATCAATTTTTTAATTTTATTTTGATTGTGATTTGAATAAAAAAAGTTGTTAATAATTGTTTAAAATATTAAATAAATTATAAATATAAAATTAAATGTTTTTAATTAAAGATAAGATTTTATTAATATTAAAATATATAAATATGTTATAAATCCATTTTAATAAAAATATAAATGACATAGAAAAGAGAATACAGTAAATAACTCTAATTATATAAAAGAATAAATGAACTAATTTTTAATATTAAGTGACGTCTAAATGAACTTATTAAAATACAAGTCTAAATTCCATAGGTTACACTAGTTTTTTATATTAAAAAAATAATAATAAATAATTTATTATCAAAATTCTAGTAAATAAATAGAAAGCTAAATGAGTATAAGTAATTTTATCTAAATAGAATTAGAAGTCAAATTATATATACTGTATATTTGTATTTAAAAATTTATAAATATAAATTAAAAATCTTAAAGAATATAATAGATAAAATATTCATAATAATATATATATATATATATATATATATATATATATATATATATATATATATATATATATATATATATATATATAAAGGAGTAATACTGTAATTATATATTTCAAATAATCTAGGAGTTTAATAACTATGAATTAATATTAGATTAATGTGTGAAAAGAGATTTAAATGGAATATTAATAATTTTACTATAAAATTAAAAAGTATATGTCAATATTTTTACTTTATTTAAACAAGCATGATTGAATGTCCTGAAATATTTTATATTTAAACTTATTAGGAAATTTTGAATTTTAAATGATTAATTTGTAAGTTAATTATATATTATTAAAAATAAAATATAATACATAAATTGAAAAAAGTGAAGCATTATTTTAGCTTAATATTAAAATTACTAATATATTTATTTAAATAATATGTTAATATATCACTTAATCATATCTCTAAGAATTATTTGTGCAACTATCATGCCAATTAAGCTTTTAATCCTGTTATAATTATGCTAAACTTTCAATTTAATTTATCATATACCATATTAAAATTAAAATTATTATTTGTTATAAATTTACAAGTATTTCAAAACTCTTAATTGTATATAGTTAAGTTTAACAATATCTATTTTTCATTAAAAATTAAACAAATATCTACACCTATGGTGAAGTTTTGGTATAGTTGTTATGTACTTATTATTTGCTCTAGTTTTTTTTAAAGCTACAACAACTAGCAATAAAATAAATGTATTTAATTATAAAAACAATATGTATATTAAGTATTTAACATGTACAAGTGTTTTAGTTAATTGGTATTACGTTTATTAACTATTTATTTATAATTAAATATATGGATTTTTTTTGTTGGCTTCCAACTTTATTTGAGGAGCACAAATTCTAACAACTTTGGTGTCATTTATTATGTTGGAAATTTTCAAGATATTAATGTAATACTAAAAGATATTTAGTGAGTTTGAAAGCAACATATGCATATAATTTAAATTTAATAAATAAATATTATATAGGTCAATATCAATTTTTTTATACACCATAATTAAGATATTTACTCACTCAAAATAATTTTAGTTAATAATACAAAGAGGAGTGATAGAGTAAGGGAATTTGGTGAGGGAATGACATGTCATCACATTCATTGGTTGGAAAATGTAAAAGTGGGAGGAAAGAGAGAAAAGAGAGAAATTATTTGATTTTTCAGCGAATAAGATTATGCCACGTCATTCCCTCACCAAATTCCCTCACCAAATTCTCTCACCTAATCATTTCTCTAATACAAATACTAAATTTAAGAGGTTTAAGTCTTTAAGTTGATTTTCTACACTAATTAAAATAGTAAAAATGATTATTAAATTGGATTTATTATTGGGTATAACATTTTTGTGATGTCTCCTATCAATCATCACAATTTAGGTTTAAAATGATAAGAAATGAGGTTTTTGTCGTTTCAAATGTATCTTATCTATTTGTCATTCATTTATAAATAAATAAGATTTCACTAATTTAACTATTAAATTAGGTAGTCAAAACTCTCTATTATCTAAAATACAATTACAATAGTTAAATTAGATTAGTTGCATTGATATTTTATTTATTTATTAATAACACATATAATAAGTTAATTATATTTGAAATCGTTAAAATAAACCTCATTTTAGAAGATAAAACATTTTAAATTTTAACAATAAATAACTCAAAATTGTAAAGTTTAAAAAAAGATTTCATAAATCTCCATTGTTTCCTAATAAGGAATTTTAATTTGATAATATGTGCATCTATATATATATATTTTAAGAAAAAGTAGTATGTATATTTATAAAAATAAAGTGACCATTCAATCAATATAATTTAATTACAAATATGACATCAATTATATTTTAATTTGAGCTCAAGAGGTTACACTATAATGACTTGGTAGTATAAAAATATATGTATAAAATTACAAACAAAAAATCAAAAAAATCCTCATCTTCCAAAACCCAATCTAATACATAAACACAACCAAAATTTAGAATAAGTTATCTAACTAAATTTTGACATTAGATAATCAACCAAATTTTAATATATATTGAGAAAGATAATTATTTAACCTAAAAACTGATAACTAAGGCCTTGGTTGTGGAGGTGGTTTTTTGGATTCTGTCTGGATTTTATCCAAAAAAAACCCTTGTTAGATAAAAAGTAGAAAAAAATTGATTTTTAAAATTTAAAGACTAATTTGTCTTTTTACTTTAGAAGATATGGTGTAGATGAGAGAATGATAGTTTAGAGAAATAAGATAAAATTAGAGGATAGTTTTGGTATTTAAATGATAAAATTATTTGATTTGATGGTTGATAAGATGTTTGAGTTTTGAGATAAAAACTGGGTTTTATCCCAAAAATCCCTTCATCAAACGAGGCCAAAGAGTTTTGAATGCAAATAAAATATGAAATTATTGTAATTCAAACTTTAATTATTTAATATGATATTATAATTTTGTAATATACTTTAGTGTTATTAAATAAAATATGAAATTAAGTAAATCTGATTATAGATTATTTATTATAAATTGATTAAATAAAAATAATATTGATTACAACGATTGATCATTTGATTTGATGGTTGATAAGATGTTTGAGTTTTGTAATAAAAACTGGGTTTTATCCCAAAAATCCCTTCATCAAACTAGGCCTAAGAGTTTTGAATGCAAATAAAATATGAACAACTGATTATTGTAATTCAAACTTTAATTATTTAATATGATATTATTATTATTTTGTAATATACTTTAGTGTTATTAAATAAAATATGAAATTAAGTAAATCTGATTATAGATTATTTATTATAAATTGATTAAATAAAAATAATATTGATTACAACGATTGATTATTGATTAATTAAACTTATATTATATTTATAATTTTTCTAATATACCTGTTAGTTATTTCTGTAATTTGAAAAAAAGAAAATAAATAACTAAATGAAATGGTCACAATCCACACTAAAGAAAAATATGGTCTTGAAAATAAGCTGAGACCAAGTTTTTATTGATCAATTAGTTTGATTTTTTATTAGTCAAATACAACCCCTAACATCTAATATATTTAAGTTAATTTAGTTCTTTATACTATTTTTATTATTTTTTAATTTAAAAAGATATTTTACTTTTTAAAGAGAATATAATTTTATATTATTATAATTTACATTATAATCTATTTTCTTTAATATTTTAAATTATATTTCTGTTCTTTAAATATTAAATTATCTAACTCTTACTTTAAAAAAAACATTTTAAATAAAATCGAATTAAGTACTAATTTATAAAATCTCAAAATATTGTCCAGAACTTTAATTTAAAGAAAAACTTAGAATTATATAATAAATATTTTTTTATTAGATAAATTTTAAAAAGTGTTTTCAAACCAATATAAAAATGTGGTCAGGATTTTTAGTCAATAAAAGCTGAAAAGGAATATGCAGAATATTCTTAGGAAATAACCTAACTTATTTGAAATAGATCATTTCAATGTTATTTATGTTTGAAAATTAATTAATCAAATACATATTCAATATTTTTTTTTCTGAATGCAGAGTTGTATAGATACATAATAATATAAATTATAATTACTTTCAATCAACAACAATTGATCTTAGAAACAACTAGAAATACTTAAATATTTTGTTTTGTAATTTGTACAAAACTCGGGTGATACAAATTCAGTGCACAACTTTTTTTTAATTATTATTTTTTGAATTAAAACGAACTAGCATGACACCTTACCAACATGCTCCCGGTTTAAATCAAAGCGTTTTCAACTGAAAACTGAAATTTGTGTCGATAAAAAAAAGAATAAAATTGAGATTGAGTGATCTTTTGAAATGGGTAAGATGGAGACATGAATTAAAGGATAACAATATTGTGGACATTACCATTTCTAGTATCTAAATTCAAAAGATTAATTCCTCCAAGCTCCATTCATCTATCAATGAAATTTTAAGAAGATTCAACATTATTTTTGCAATTAATAAAGATAAAGAGATTGAAGCTGATGTTTGGCACCCACCATCCTAAATGTGGTCCTAGCCAGCCTGCCATGGTCCAAATAGTTAAACAAATACAAACCCCACTTCAGTCTTTCGAAAAATTTATCCAAAAAGTACGTAAAAGTTCTCTTATATGTTCTTACATTATTCAAACTCCACATAGTTTGAATAAACATAAAAACAATGAATATGATGATTGTAGATGTATATTGTTTTGTGTCTAGGCTATATATTGACTATGAGACTAATGGTCCCATGTTCCACCTATATTGAACAACAAGTTTATATGAAGAAAATGTGAGAATAAATTAATTAAAATTTCTTAAGAGAAATTAGTGTGTTTCTTAATTTCAATGCCTATTAGTGTAACTACGAACTATACCACACCAAGGTAGCTGAGTGTAAAAGTCGGCTTAAGAGACCAAAATGTCACGGTTCGATTTAATCTAAAAACGTCGTGTGGTGTCATGTTTATAATTTCTTATTATTAGAGTTTTTAGAAAATGGATTATGCATACACTATTTCTTAGTTTCATTTAAGATTGTTGAATTATTTTTAAAATAATGTATACAATAATGAGAGAAGTCAAATGTAATTAGTCCAATAACAATGTCAATAGTTTGCGAAATAATAAGACCTAAATATTAAGACGTATTTTATTATGACAATAGAATAATAAATAAAATTGTTAAAATCATTTCAGGAAGAGAAACTTTAAAAAAATCAATATATAAACTAGAGGTCAATTATGTATACACAATAAATTCAAACTTAAATATTTTTTGAGGTACATTTTGATCAACCAAAATATCATTCATGGTTATTATAAAATGAAACCTCAATTCATTTATAATGAATGACAAAGTGTAATTAGAGAACATTTAAAAAAAAAGGATAGCTAGGATAATACCAATTTAAGTTTATAAGCATAGAGTGTTTGATACTACATCAATTAAAAATTCAATATGAACTTGTACTTTCTTATTTTTTCAACTACAAGGGAAGTTGACTGTTTTTCAATGGTTTCTTTTACACTTCAAACAACAATAGAAAGAAAAAAAGATTAATATACAATGTAAAAGATGCAAAAAAGAAGAAGTTAAGGACTATAATAAATATAAGCTTCTTGGTGTCCTTTCCAATAAGATTAGAAAAAATTACCTTAATTTTCAAGACATTCACATACACGTGAATACACATTGGTGAAGATGGAAGAATCTATCATTGAATATTTCATAGATTATTAGAAAAACAAAACCCAACATTACATAAATGTTAGTCAAAGTCATACGGGAAACACTTATTATTTTTTTGTTGCTATTATCCATTTTCATACATAATCGCTTGAAAACTAAATTTAGTTTGACAAAAATATTTGTTTAACTACAACAGAAACATTAATATTTTCAAATGAGACCATAAAATATCTTAAAATCTTAAATACTTTGTTCTTTGCTTTTTCGAAAGTCTATTCTATCTCTTTCATTTTTAAATGTATGTTTTATCATTTTTAACTCTCGGTTGTGGTATCCCTCTTCCAAACTCTCACAATATGAATGAGATCAATAGAAGAACGAGACACATATATGAGATGAATTTACTATCTTATTTTTCCAACTGCAAGGCAAGTTGACTGCTATCTAATAGTTTCATTTGTACTGCATGCAACAATAGAAATAGTAAAAAATTAACATTATCATCCTTTGTTGTTGTTGTTGGGTTCATGTTTATGTTTATGTGCATCTTCAAAATTTTATTTATGTTTTAAAACAGTTTAAAACAAATTAAAACAATAAGGGTATAATTGGAATTCAAATTTCAATTCTATTAGAAATGACATTAAATTATAATTCAATTTTTATGTTTGAAAAAATTATATAATTGTAATTAAATTTCAATTATTATATTTGTTTGAAAAAAATATATATAATAAAAATAATTTTAATATATATAATTTATTTAGGATCTCACCAACATGACTGACAAAAAAAAATGTTCACTTTACATGACTATAATAAATTACAAATTACAAACTTGTGGACAACTATATTTTACATAATTTGAATTTATAGTTTTGAAAAAATTTCAAGCCAATTTTAACAGGCTAATTGTACGTGATTTACCAATAAAATAATTAGTTCAAAGAAATAATGCTGAATTAGATCTCAAATTAATTAAATATCAGACGCAAAATAAATAAATAAAAAACTCTAAAGAAATAAATATAAAGGTTAAATAAATAAATATATTTTGTTTTGTTGATTTCGTCTTTGTAATCTTGTAGAAAAAAAAAATAATAAAAAATAAAAAAGCCAAAATTGGCAAAGGAAAAAACAAGAAACAAACAAGCCTTAAGCTGGAAAATGGCTAGAATCGGGTGTGACTGCAGCAGAAAGGAAAGTACCACAATCATCAGATCTTGAAGAACCAACGGGCCAGATGGAAGACGATCATTTCCATATTATAAATTAACATATTAGATATAAGTAATTTTACAATAAATAATATTATAAATAACTATTGATTAAATACCAAACAATAATTACGAGCAGTTCCTATGTTAACAAGGATCACTCACCAATTCCTTAAGAAATAATACTAGAGAAATATAAGTCGGCTATGTCATAAAATTGGGGAAGAATGTCAATTTTATCACTGTACTATAATAGAATATTCACGTATATCACTAAACTAATTTTTGTTCATTCATACTACTGAAGTTGAGATTAATATTCATCTATGTCACTACTCCACAAAACCTCTAACCCCATTAAGTTTCCGTTAAATGAGACGACTACTCCACCAAACCTCTAACCCCGTTAAGTTTCCGTTAAATGAGACGACATGTGGAATTGACATGTCATATTTATTAATTAATATATTGACATGTCATCTTTTTTAATTAATATGTATTATATATATTTTTATTTATTTAAAATTCTAAATAATAAAACATTTACAAAGTTATTAATATTTTTCCTCTCCTACCATAATTAACCAAATCCACCTTCTTATCTGATTCTTGTTCTTCAAAGGATTTGATTATCAGATAAAGGAACGGAACGGAAGGAAGACTGACGAGTTAGCGAGAGAATTGAGGGCAATGTGAGATGAGATTTTGACTTCAGAACCCTACCACGACGAACTTTGACATTTAACCGAGTCTTATACCTCAACTTTTTCTTCTTACATCGACTAGTCTCAAACAAAGTTCACAATGAACAATGATGACAAGTAATGAAGTTTACAAATCTTCTTATTTCTGTTGAAGACTTATTTCTGGATTATTGTTCTTGTTCTCTTCCTATATGCTTCCTTATCTTTTCAGAATTTGTTCTCGTTTCTCTTTCCTATATTTCTGGATTATTATTCTATTTTAGAAAGATGAATTTATCTGATTGATTAGGGTTTAGATTATCAATAAAAATGCATTATCAGGATAACATTTACTTACCTATGTTTTAGAAAGGTAAAACTATCTGATTGATTAAGTAAATTGGAGAAGAACAATGGTGGGTTTAGTTAATTAGAGCAGGAGAGAGAAATTAGTAATTACTTTGTAAATGTTTTATTATTTAGAATTTTAAATAAATAAAAATATATATAATACATATTAATTAAAAAAGATGAAATGTCAATATATTAATTGAAAAAGATGACATGTCAATTCTATATATCGTTTCATTTAACAGAAACTTAACGGGGTTAGAGGTTTGGTGGAGTAGTGATATAGATGAATATTAATCTCAACTTCAGTGGTATGAGCGAACAAAAATTAGTTAAGTGATATACGTGAATATTCCATTATAGTTCAGTGATAAAATTAACATTCTTCCCCATAAAACTTTTAAATTTATTTGTGAGCTTCTTTCTCATTATATATAATACACAATTATAAATAAAATAACGTTAAGTCGTTTTTTTTATTAAAAATTCCTAAAATCGAGAAAAAAATCAAATGAGTTTTTGTATTTTCTTAGACAAGCCTAAGAAAAATTAAGTTCGTTATGGTCTAAAAATAAATGAATTACAAACAATCATCGAAATTACAAACAAATTTAAATTGCGTTTATCTCGTTAAAAAAATAGCGTCTTTGGTAACTTCCTGATATGATACCTCCAGTTCCTGCTAAAGTTTCATTTCTGTTCGTTTTTCGGGGATCTTCTCTACGTCTGGATGTTCACGTTCTAGTCAATTACAATATCATCTCAGGTCTACTCTAGACTTCTTCGATTCCTCGAGAATGCCCTCGCGTTTCTCTCCCGCCTGATGTTGTAAACTGTTGAACCGAATCCGCATTTGAAAATCTTTGACTTAAATTTTGTGCCCTTTGTTTTCTTCACAGCCACCTCCTTAATTTCTTTATAGTCTCCCGGGAATCTAGTCATCTCCATATTTTTTGCAAATTTAATCAAAAATTTCGAGGCAGATGAACAATTCCCGAAGAGATGATCAACGGTTTCTTCATTCCCTTTACACAATAGACCACTAGAATCCAAGTCTAATAACCTTTAACTATAATCATATTGGGCAAAGCAACTAGCCCACCATGATCAATTATTTAACTTTTAACTCAAAAGATGACTATAACTTCTCACACTTATAAATTATTTCCAAATCACATTTAACCACTAATGTAGGAACATTAAATAGAAATTCCTGTAATTTTCTACAGTAGGCAAGACAGTGTCATAGGTCAAACTTCTCAAGGTACAAAGATTTAATATAACAAATCATATGCATGCTAATCAGTATAGACTGGCATTGCAAAAAGGAAAGAGGTAAACATTTATTAGAACACCAAGAAACCAGTCTTTTAATAAAAATAAATAATAAATACAAAAAAGTAATACGATTGTCACCACTACAGTAAGTGAATGACCACAAAAAAATTATAAGTTCTATGTCAAAGGAAATGCATGTTAGAAATTAAAATAATAATAATAATAATTAAGGAGTCTTTGGTTGTTAAAGAGCCTCTTGGATTGTCCAAGACTCTTGATCTTATATAATAAATGAGACTTTTCATGTCTCTTAGTTTAAGAGTCTTAGTTATGTTTACTTTATTTAAGGATTATAATCGTGTTATTTTCTTTCAAAAAAAAAAGTTCAATAGACAAAATCTCATTCCAGTTTTGTTTTTCATTCTCTAAATTTTCTATTCACTTTCATATATATTTCTTCACGGTTCGATCATCGAAGTCCTGATTGTGACTTCGTTACATGGTATCAGAGCTTTGGTAATATTGTTGAAGAAGATATCGTTGTTATTCGATATGGAAAGTGGTGGTCGTGTAACTGGACTCAGTTTGGAGTTATTAAACCAGTCAAACTACCGGATATGGAAAACCTGTATGGAATCGTACCTGGTTGGGGAAGATTTGTGGGACATCGTCGTAGACGATGATGATGTAGCTCCTGAGGATGTTGCTGAAAATGCGGAAGCATCGAAGAAGCGGAAGAGACTCAACGCGAAGGCATAATTTGTGTTGAAGAGGTCAATCTCCCACAATCTGTTTGAGCACATCATCGGTTGTGGATCTGCTCGTGAGATCTGGGAAACGCTTGATCGTCTTTTCAATAAGAAGAACGAGGCTCGTCTTTAGATGCTTGAAAATGAGTTGGCAGCCGCAAAGCAAATCAGATCTGTCTCGGAGTTCTTTCTTAAGGTAAAGAATATTTGCTAAGAAATTTCTTTATTGAACCCAGATGAGAAAATCTCAAAGGCTCGAACAAAGAGGCATATTGTTCGAGGACTTCGACCCGAATATACACCATTCATCACCTCGATTCAAGGTTGGGCTCAACAACCTTCACTCGAGGAGTTTGAAAATCTCTTGTCATCTCAAGAGTCGTTGGCCGCACAAATGGCTGGAACGAGTATAAAGAAGGAGTCGAATAGCGCGTTGTTCGTGAAGAAATCGAGCTGGAAAAAGGGAAAGTTGAAGAAAGAAGAAACAGTTCAGGATTCTTCAAATATTCCTAAAAAATCCCTTAAGTGTTTCAGGTGCGGCAAGACTGGACATTTCAAGAGAGACTGTCGAGTAAATTTGAATGGAAATTTTGCTGGTTCAAATTTCGGAGAAAAGTCTAACTAGCATGTTGAGGAGGACTGGGACAAGGCTTTTCATGTCGATGTGAAGACTTCGAAGGAAAAGAAAACATAGGCTTCTCATGGTAAACAGGAGATCGATCAAAGGTGGATCGTCGATTTAGGGTGCGTACATCATGTTACTAAAGATGATTCTGTGTTCTCGTCGAGTCGAGTTCATAATGGGGGCGGTGGCATTGTCACGGCAGATAACTCGGTTCACGAAGTTAAAAAGGAATGATCAGTTGTCATTGAAAGCAATAAAGGAGAATCTATTACTCTAAAGAATGTCTACCACGTTCCAGGAATTCAGAAAAATCTTTTCTCGGTTGCAAATACTGTAGACGTTGGAAATTTGGTGTTGTTCGGTCCAAATGATGTGAAGTTCTTAAGGAACGTGAAAGAAATCAAGGCGGATGTGGTCCACACTGGAACTCGGATAAATGATCTCTTTGTCCTTTCAGCTTCAAATTCGTACATAGAAAGGGTGAACGACAAAATCACATACTTTCTATGGCATTCAAGACTTGGGCATGTCAATATGACTAAGCTCAGTGTTATGTCTCAAAAGAAACTTGTCGAAGGTCTACCTGAAGATCTGAGAATTGAGGAGGGCAGTGTGTGTGAAGGATGTCAATATGGGAAGGCTCATCGACTTCCTTTCGACAACTCTGTATCGAGAAGTAAGGGTCCTTTGGATCAAGTTCATAGTGACTTGATGGGACCAACTCGAACTGCCTCATACTCGGGAAGTAAATATATGTTGCTGTTTGTGGATGATTTCTCCAGGTTCACTTGGGTGTACTTTGTGAAAGAGAAGTTTGAAGTGTTCTCTAAATTTCTCGAGTTCAAGGAGACGGTAGAAGGAGAACAGGAAAGGAAAATTTGAGTATTGCGGACAGACAATGGTGGGGAATTTTGCTCAAAAGAGTTTGAATTGTTTTGTAGGCAAAATGGTATAAAAAAATAACTCTCCTGCCCTGAGACCCCACAACAAAATGGGATAGCCGAAAGGAAGATTCGACACCTTATAGAGTCTTGTAAGTCTTGGCTGCATATGAAGAATATACCAAGGCAGTTATGGGCAGAAGGCATGAGTTGTTCTGCTCATGTCATCAATCGAGTTCCGTTTAGCCTAAATGAGTTCAAATCTCCATTCGAGATGCTTTTTGGTTTTAAGCCAAATGTTAAACATTTTCGAGTTTTTGGATCTACTTGTTATGTCCATATTCCAGACTCGAGAAAGATTAAATTGGATGCGAAGGCAGTCAAATGCGTGTTTGTCGGCTATGACCAAAAAAGGAAAGGGTGGCGGTGTATGGATCCATCAACTCACAAATGCACTATGTCGAGAGATGTTGTTTTCGACGAAATTTCTTCGTACTATATGAAGGATGTTGAAGAAACTGTTCAGACTAATCTTCCCATTCCCATGTCTACGGGAAGCTCTTAGAGTAATAATAGTGACAGGGGGAGCCCTGACTTAGCTCAAGATACTTCAGTCGATGAAGGAGCCAAAGGTGAAAGGTTACCAGGAAATCCACATCAGGAAGAATCAAGTCAACAACAGAATAGGGAATCTCGACCAAAAAGAAACATTGTAAGGCCCTGTCGATTCAGGGATGATAATTTTGTAACAACATTTTCTTGTTTCTTGGCAAACGCAATAGACGACGATGAACCCACTTCTTATAATGAAGCAAAAAATGTCAAGGAATGGGTGGCAGCAATGGAGGAGGAAATGCATGCTCTCAAGAAGAATGAGACATGAGACGGTGTTCCGAAGCCTCCTGATACTCAAGCAGTCACATGTAAGTGGGTGTATCGAATCAAGCGAAAGACTGATGGAAGCATAGATCGATACAAAGCTAGATTGGTTGCTCGAGGATTCTCACAGAAGTATGGAGAAGATTACGAGGAGACATTTAACCCAGTTGCGAAGATGACGTCAATTCGCACTGTGTTGGCCTTAGCAGCTAGTTCTCGATGGAAGTTGCGGCAATTGGATGTCAAGAATGCATTTCTCTACGGAGAACTTGATCGTCCAGTATATATGGAACAACCACCTGGATTCGAGAAGACTGATAGTTCCCAATTGGTCTGTAGACTTAAGAAGACACTATATGGATTAAAGCAAGCCCCGCGTGCTTGGTATGGAAAGGTTGCTGATATCTTCACAAAAGCACTTCCTAAAGGTCCGTTCGAAAATCTACGATCTAAGTTGGGACTAGTTCATCGGGCATCACTTTAAGGGGGAGTGTTAGAAATTAAAGTAATAATAATAATAATTAAGGAGTCTTTAGTTGTTAAAGAGAGTCTCTTGGATTGTCCAAGACTCTTGATCTTATCTAGTAATGAGACTCTTCATGTCTTTTGTTTAATGTCTTAGTTATGCTTTATTTTATTTAAGGATTGTAATCGTGTTCTTATTTATATCAATTTTCAATAGACAGATTATCATTTCAGTTTGTTTTTCATTCTCAAATTTTCTATTCACTTTCATATATATTTCTTCACGGTTCTATCATCGAAGTCCTGATTGTGATTTCGTTACAGTATCATGACTCCCCAACTAAATTCAAAACGTTTTTAGATGAAATCGAACCCGTGACCTGTTGGTCTATTAAATTGACTCTTACCGTTGGACTTATTAATTTTTATTTTACAAATCCACATTTGTGCAGAAAATGCATAATCAATCATTTTAAGGAGAACTTTTAGAATCAAAAGTCTAGTTAAGTTACATTTATGATTGGATAAGCAAGTGATTCATTCCATTACCTCAATTTCCTGTCTTAAATTTTGAATGTCTTTCTCAGTTTTCCCATGCTTGAGAATAAACTTCATAGCAACTGTCTGAAGAAAATATGATAAAAAATTAATAGAAAAGAATTACCTGTCCGGTGAACTTCCTCCTCCCTTTATAGACCTTGCCAAATGATCCTTCACCAACTAGCTCAATCACTATGTAATTTTCAACACCCATCTCAGAAAACTGAAATTAGGCTGATGTTTGTACTTGAATAAACGTGTTCTTAGCAGAATCAATCACACACTTAGACTAATATTACAATTAGAAGAGTTTTGTACTGAATTCAGGATTTTCATTTTGTTACGGTCTATTGAAACAGAAAAATCGACAGAATGACCCTAAAGATACCTTATTTGACCTTTTTTTTTTTTACTGACGCATAAAATTAAATGCGTTGATGACACCTTGTATTTTTTTGGACGAAAATGCCACTCGCAACTGAGTGCATTGTAAAAAATCCACAATCGTGAGACGCAACCGTCATTAGCGAGACGAAATTTTTTTTTTTGCGTCTCGCGATTATGGACTTTTCACATGGCATTTGTGTATTTTTCACATGGCATCCAGTTGCGTCTCGCAACGAGGGCATTTTCGTCAAAAAAAAAATAAAAAGTGTCATCAGCGCATTAAAATTTATGTGCTGACCACGGATGCAAATAAGACAATCTTTAAGGTCATTTAATCAAATTTCCCTTGAAACTAGAAAGAGAAAACAGAACACTTTTTAAATTTTAAACCGGCCTCCAAGATATTTTTTAAAGGTTTTTTCATTCGACTTCACTTCAAAACATTATTTTTTTTAAAAGCTTCAAAACAAATGATATATAATTAATTATTTGTTCTACTAACTTAATTTCAAAATTTCCTCCTAAATCGGTCGACATAATAAAAAAGTTAATAATAATAATAATAATAAAATAATTAGTTATTTGTTTCAACAAATGTCCACTCATGTAACCATACTTCAAAGCGAAATAAATTTATTGCATTTCTCTTTTTCTTCCTACTCATCTTCTCTCAATTTTTGAAAGATTTGATTGCTTATCAAATCAGTTTGAATCCTCCCATGTATAATATAATTAATGTTTTTTATTTATTTATTTTAATATATGAATTCGACAATGAACAATTGGACTAGCTTGTAATGGATTTTCTAAAATGTTTGCGAATTTATTTGATAATTGAAAGAGTATGGGTTGTAAGAGAAAGATAAATGCAATAAATAGCATTTTTTATTGTCCGTTTAGAAGTGTAGGAATATAATGGGACAACGAATGTGCCTAAATGGGACAGTAAATTTGGACTCAAATAGTAGACAAACTAAAAAATTGGAGATCCTAGTCTAGTAGAGTGGGACAATAGATTCAGACTCAAATAGTAAAATATTTCGAAAGTGGAACAGCAAATCCGACTCTAGGGTGAGACATTAGATTCACAGAAAAATTAGAAAATAGTAGAAAAATTATTTATATAAAATGAATGATAAAAAGAGAATATAATTAAGAAAATAAATTAGAAAAAGAGAAATTAGTTATAATCCTAAGAGAGAAATTTAATAATTTATAAAAAAATGTAAAATTATTTAAGAAATAGAAATTCGTTAATGGTGGATTGCATATATATATATATATACAAATTGTTTTTCTCACCCCCTCCCATATTCCCACCCCCGCTTAACTCCTTAATTAATTTCAAAAATAACTTATTTATTCCTACCACCTTTATATATTTACACATTTCTTATTTTATTTATTTTATTTATTTTATTTTATTTTATTATTGAGTGTTTTTATTAAATATAATTAATTAATTTTTAATATTTTTTTAACTTTATTTATTTAATTAAAAATACAAAATATTATTATTTTTATATTATAATTATTTAAAATATATTAAATATTGAAATATATAATAATTTAATAAAATATTAATATTTAATATTTTATTATATTAATTATATATATATATATATATATATTAAAATACTTACAAAAATTATTTATTAAATAATAATTAATAATTAGTCTAATCATAATATTTTAATTAATAATATTATATATTAATAATTAGTCAAACATAATATTTTTAATTTTAAATAATAATATTATATATTAATAATTATTTTTAATTTTAATTAATAATATTATATATTAATAATTAATCAAACATAATATTAATAAAAATATTAAAAATTAATTAATTAATTATATTTAATAAAAAACTTAATAAGTAAATAAAATAAAATAAGTAAAATAAATAAAATAAGAAATGTAAATATATAAAGGTGGCAGGGATAAATAAATAATTTTAGAGTTGATTGAGAAGTGAGGGAGGGGTGAGAATATGAGAGGGGTGGGAAAAGCAGCTCCCTATATATATATATATTAAACTTTTTTTTTTTATTAAAAAATAGTCTCATTAGCTGTTTCACTCCATCTCCCATACTTTAAAACGGACAATACAACAAATTGTCATACAGGAGTTTGTTTGAACATCAATAATAAAAAAAATACATATATACATACACAAAAAAATATTAATATTTTAAAATTATTATTTATAATATATATATATATATATTATAACTAATAATTTTAAAATATTAAAAATATATAATATATATTCAATTAATAATAAAAAAAATATATTTAGTATAATATTTTAACATGTTTTAAATAGTTTATAAATATTTTTTATTTTAATTTATAATGTTCTTATTTATATATGTATATATTTTACACAAAATATTATAACATTAAATTATTATTAATTAATAAAAATAACAAATAAAGTTATTGTTTAATAAAAGATAATAATTAGATTTTTTTAAATATATTATTAAATAAAATGACAGAAAAAAAATAAAAAACATTAAAATTAATTAATGAAAATATTTAAATTAAAAAATAAAATAAAAATATATTTAACTCATATATTAAGTTATTTATTCAGAAATATATTTGAAACTTATATATTATAATTAAATTATTATTAATAAATAAAAATGATAATTAATATTATTGTTTAATAAAAAATAATTATTATACAGTTGTAATACTTAAAAAAAAATATACCTACTCATATTATAAAATTAAAATAATTATTTTGATTTATTTTTAAATAAATAAAATTAAAATAATTAACTCTAAAATTAAAATCTGATTAAAATAATTAATTAAATTAATTATTATGATAATTAAAATCTAATTAATTAAAAAAATGACCAAACAAAATAAATAAAGTTATTTAGGATAAATGTTGTACTCATTTTATCTCAAAATAATTTTAGAAGAAAAAAATCAAGAGATTAAAATAAATAATTTTTGATGAAATGTGGTATCCATTTTATCTCAAAAATTATTTATTTAACCAAAAATATAAAAATAAAAAATAAATTGACAAAATATTTGTCATATTTATTTTTAATATTTTGTGTATTTTAAAAAGATTAAAATTAAACCAAAAGGGTGAAAGAAAATTAAATTTTAAATTAACCCTTAAAGTTTTAAAATAAAAATAAATCTATAATCGGGTGTAGCCGAAATACACATTTATTGTTACAGTCGGAACCGCAACCATTGGATGGACGCTGGATTTTCATTATATGCCTAAGGGGAGCGCATGTGTAGCCCGCTGCAGTCGAAAGAAAGCGCGCTTGCAAAGCAAGCGACCAACTAACACCCGTTAGCTGAAACACAAAGGAGCTCACAAAACGCAACGAAACCACGACGAAACGCTAACGAACCGCTCTGTGTCCTCATTCTCTCCCGAAACAACACTGTTTCATGCTCTGATCATCTTCTTCATCGCGATCGCCGAAAGGAAAAGAATAGTCGCCATCTTTGATTTTTCAAAAATGATACTCGGTCATTTTTCAACCTTTTTGACTGATTCGAAAGGTGAAATGATCACCCTACTTTGGTGATCATTTCTCCTACATCTATAGGTATTGATCATGACTATTTCGACAAGTTGGATGAAGAACAACCAAAATATCTAAATGGATTTTGGCTGATTTAGTCTACTTGAAACCATCAAACGACTTCGAAAGGCTATAAATATCCTCCCTCAACAATTCCGAAGCCAAGAAATCCATTCTCCAACTTTAAATAAAAGAAAATCAGAAATCTTCCATTAAAGCTTCAAGTTTTCGGGATTTTCGAAATCTTTGCATAAGGTCTTAAATCTTGGATCTGAGCATCTCCAAAGCTTCCTTAAGGTCTAAGTAGTGTTCTCCAATCTTTGATATGCTTTCCATCACCTTTTAATTCATACTTCCAGTTTGAATTTGAAATTTTTATATTTCAATATTCACAAGTTTGTATATTTTTTAGTTGTTGAATTTTATGATTGGAAATCGATCTTAAGATCATTTCCACGCTTTCTGTTTATGTTAAAATCAATCAATCAACCTTAAACAGAAAACCCAAATTTGGATTTTGAAAATCCAAAAATTGGGTTTACAGTTCTTGGATTAATCCTCGAGAACAGTTGCGCAGAAAGCTTCTCAACATGTTTCTAATGATGTTGGACAAATATTTAAATAATGTTTGATCAAAATAAAAAAATTTAAAATAATTAGAAATTTTGAGTTTTTGATTTGATCCAAACGAACAATCAGTGTTCATGTTTTAGTATCAATCATGTATATGATATGTAAGGAAACTATTGACAAACTCCATACACTTCAAAACAACTTTAAAACCAAAAATACGATTTTTGGCCATAAACTGTTTTTTAATGAATTAATCATCACCCAATGACGATTTTTGAAATGATGTTCTAAATGTTTTTGGGAGCTTTGTGAAGCTACCCAGGCCCTTGGATCAAATAATCCAAACTTTTATCAAAATTGCAAAACCTGCAATTCTAATGTTCTTGAGGATCGAGAAATTTAACCTATGACCGATAGGTCCGACCGAGGCTTTTCAGCCAGGATCAAGAAGTCCGACCAATGTTCTTCATCGATGATCGATAAATCCGATCGATGTTCTTCATCTAGGACCAAGAGGTTCGTCCGATAATTTTTTACATCCGAACGAAAAGTCAAACTTAAGACCGAGGAGTCTCGCACCCGATCGAGAATTCCCGAATCCATGACCGATGACTTCCACCTAGGACCGATATGTCTGATCGAGAAGTCAGACATATGGTTAAGGAGTCTCACACTCGACCGAGAACTCCTGAACCTAGGACCGATGACTTCCACCCAGGATTGAGGCGTCGCGTCCGACCAAGAATTCTGGCACCCGACCAAGAATTCTAGCCAAGGACCGAGAGGCCTTAGCACACCGATCGAGGGACTCCCACACGCCGACTGAGGATCCTAAACCTAGACTAAGGGGTTCCCAACCTAGGTTCCCGACCTAGGACTAAGGGTTCTTAGCTCTTAACCGATAAAATAAACCCATGACCTAGGACACCGGTCCTAAGGCCTGTTCGGTTCTCACTTTCAAATTCTAAAATTATTTTTATAATTTTGGAACCTCAAACTATTTTTTAAAAATCCCAAAAAATTAGAAAATGATTTCGAAATATTTTTGGGATATTTCCACAAAAACTATTTTGACAAATGCTTGTTTAAGATTTATTTTTAAACCCTAATGCCATATAAACTGATGTTCTTCGGGTATTTTCCTCTCTAGTCGTCATCAACAACAAGTACTAGCATTTAAATAATTGTTGTTACAATTCTTTAAATAACGTTAAAACCTACGCATGTCTAGAACCGGAAAAATAATTGATTAAAATAAAACGTCATACAATCGATTTTTAAAAGCCAAATTTATACCAAATTTATAAGTTGAGACCGTTTTCAAAACGGATACGAAGGATGAAGCGCAATAGCCCTTTCTCGAGTATCACCAAATTACGAACATAAAGAAACTCTAGCTAAAAATACGTTTGTACACGTATGCCATTTTTATTGATTTTAAAAAAGAATCCATTAATTATTTTGTATTAATTAAATAATCTTTTAAATTAATTAATTTAAACAAATAATTTCTAAAAATATTAAATTGGTATATTACTGCAAATTCCCATATTATTTAAATTTAAATTAATTATTTTTAATTAATTTAAAAATCTGTCAATAATTATTTAAAATCAATAATGTTTTATTTAAAAAAAAAAAAAAATCTTAACACAATTCTGGAACTTTAAAGTTTCACGGAACTAAAGGATTTTTTTAGGTTACAATAGTTTTTAATATATTATTAAATAAAAAGACTAAAATAAAAGAACAAAAATATTTCACAAAACAAATTAAAAATAAATAAAAGAAACTTTAAGATAATTAAGAAAATATATTTAAAAATTTAATTTGAAGTAATTGAAAAATATATTTGTGTTTTATTTATTATTATAAAAAAATAAATTAAGATATATTATAATTTAAAGAACAATTTTAGAATTGATGAGCAAAATTTAAAAAGAAAAATATTGATTACCATATATTTTTTATTTAATTATTTATATATATTAGTTTTATGTATTTTTAATATTTGTGTAATTATTTATTATAATAATTTATTTATTTTAAGATAATTTATTAAATTTAATTTTTTATTAGCAAAATTTTAGTAAACCAGTATTATAGTGTAAGAGCTAAATTTTATTTAATTGATTTATATGTCTAATTAAATAAATAAAACTTTAATAAGATAAAATAATTATATTTATTTTATTTATATTTTATTTAATTCGACCCTATTAAGTTGATTCCAAGGATAATATATTAACATTTAAAATATATATTTATAAAAGAAAAATTATGTGTATATTATTTTGTAGCAAGTTTTTAGGTAGAATTGACTGTTTTAAATTATTTTTTTATTTGAAATTTACTTAGTCAAAGAAAAGATTAAGCTCCATACATAAATAAAAATAAATAATATATTGATAGTTATCCCTTAAAATCAGCTTTAGAAATGAAGTATAAAAGAGTTCTTGACTTGCATCATTTCCTAAATGTCATTATGTAATATTCCCATGTCCATTAGTGTTGATGTCCAACATAAGATGATAGTAGATGAAAATGTGGAAACAAAGAAGACTGGAAATGAGAAGAAAGGTACTAATTATTTAGTTATAAGTATTTTAATTTAATTTTGTTTTTAATATATATAAACAAGAAATTACGAATTTTACATCTAATTTTGTCATTTATTTGTTTATTACAATAAATTTATTTATTTATTAATATCTTTTTAAAATTTAAAAATAATACTTGTTTATTTTTATAGAAATAATTAATAATAAAATATCAAAATATTAAAAAACAAATAGAATTTAGAGTTTTATTGAGTTTGAAAATTTGTTGGTGACTTTTAAAAAAAGTATGGATCCTTAAATTTTTTCTTTTTTTAGAATTAAAAAAAAAACCAAAAAATTAGGTGTAAATTTAAAAAACAATAAATAAATGAATATATATAATAACATATTAATATCCATTATAGTTTTACATAATTTTTTAGTTTAAATGTGAACACTAATAAATTACAATGGTTCGGTTAGTTTTTCCACTTAAAAAAATCATCAGAATTGTTAGTGTCTTTTTTCAAAATTTTATATACAATTTAATAAATATCAACTTACATAATAAAAAAAATTGTGAATCATTTATCAATAAGTTCCAAATTAATAATTTTTTGGGATCTAATCTTCAAAATTTTCGTTATAATTACATTGTGAATGTTTTTATCGGCCTAATTTAATTGTTGAATGTTCTTAATTTTTTTTCAATAAAATAATCCCATATATGAACAAATACTTATTTTATAAATTCAGCTCTTTTAATCATATTTATTAATGTCTCTAAATAACCACTAATCCATTAAATTCCAGTCAAACAAAGTTAAAAAAAAAACTCTATATATTCTTCGCAATATGATAATGTAAAAGAAGATAAAGAACGTGTCAAAAATACATATCAAAAATACATATTAAAAATACATATTAATTAAACTATCAAATTTTTATTATCTAAAAAGGCAAGTGAACTCAATACAGGAAAATATGTATCAGCCAACTTCTTTAGTCGGTTTTATAATGGTTATAAGTTTAGAAGTTTAAATTTTGTAAAATTCTTTACATTTAGACAAAAAAAATTTTGATGATTGTTATATTTTTATGAAGGGAACCCGATACCATCAAGGTCTCAAATCTATCATCCTTTGGACCCATTGTATCGAGACGAAATTATTGTGGCGGTTGCAACTATAAAGAAAACGGTTGAGGTAATCTAACTATTATGTTTTGTTTTGTATATATATTTTTAAATTTAATAAACTTGAATGTGATTAATTAATCCATTATAATCATTTACAGGAAATTGATAACATTCGATTAATTGAAGTTGTTCTGTTCGAACCAGAGAAGAATATTGTGGCATTAGCAGATTCATATTTCTTTCCACCGTTTTATTCATCGTTGTTTCCTTTAACACAATTTGGTTCGCTAATTCCGAACAAACTTCCTCCAAGAAAAGCTAAACTTATTTCGTATAACAAAAAGTCAAATGAGACGTACATTTGGATTGTTGAAATAACTCAAGTAGATGGTATTAAAAAAGGAGAAATCATCTCATCAAATCTTGTTAAAGATGTTCAGCCACCCATGGTACATTCATCTTAATTTGTAACTTATTATTTGTCATTAGAAACTTGATATATTTAAAAGGGCTCCTTAGTTTTCTCTTTTTATGTTAGGATGGTGTTGAATATAATGAATGTGAAGCAGTTGTTAAGGACCATCCACCATTTCAAAAGGCAATGAAAAGAAGAGGAATTGATGATATGAAGCTAGTGATGGTTGATCCATGGTTAGTTAAACAAAATGTATCATTTTTTGGATTAAAATTTGACTTGTGACTAATTTAAATCATGAAATTTCAATAGGTGTGTGGGATATTATTCTGATAAAGAAGATCCCAGTCGAAGACTTGCGAAACCACTTATATTTTGTAGAACAAAAAGTGATTGTGCACTTGAAAATGGCTATGCACGACCTGTAGAAGGCATTCATATTCTTGTTGATTTACAAAAAATGGTTGTGATTGAATTCGAAGATCGTAAACTTGTACCCATACCTCCATCTGATCCATTGAGAAACTATACTGCTGGTGCATCTAGGGGAGAAGTTGATAGAAATGATATTAAGCCTCTACAAATCATTCAACCAAATGGACCTAGTTTTAATATTCAGGGTCATTTTGTGGAGTGGCAAAAGGTATTAGCTTTATATTTGGATCTATACTTAAAAAGATGAATTGTCTCTGTTTTTTTGACAGTGGAATTTCCGAATTGGATTTACTCCAAGGGAGGGATTGGTCATCCATACTGTTGCATACATTGATGGTAGTAATGGTCGAAGATCTATAGCTGATAGATTGAGCTTTGTTGAAATGGTTGTGCCATATGGTGATCCTAATGAGCCACATTACAGAAAGAATGCATTTGATGCAGGGGAAGATGGTCTTGGAAAAAACGCACATTCCCTTAAGAAAGTCAGTTTCTTTTTCTCTTCCATATTCTTTAACACAAGATATCAAGTTTTCCTTTAAATCTAATGCAGGGATGCGATTGTTTGGGACATGTCAAGTATTTTGATGCTCATTTTACAAACTTTATTGGAGGAGTTGAAACAATTGAAAATTGTATTTGTTTGCATGAAGAAGATCATGGCATCTTATGGAAACATCAAGATTGGAGAACTGGTTTATCTGAAGTTAGAAGATCTAGAAGACTTACAGTTTCATTTATGTGTACTGTTGCAAATTATGAATATGGTTTCTTTTGGCACTTTTATCAGGTACAAAATCTATTAGTAAAATCTCTTTTTGCCTAGTGTTCTTCAATTAAGTGCATTTTTTTCTTATAGGATGGGAAAATTGAAGCCGAAGTTAAATTAACAGGAATTTTAAGTGTTGGAACTCTTCAAGCTGGAGAATATCGAAAATATGGAACAACTATTGCTCCGGGACTATATGCTCCTGTACATCAACATTTCTTTGTTGCTCGAATGAATATGTCTGTTGATTCTAAGACTGGTGAACCATGCAATCAGGTATGGTGTCTCTTAAGACATGGTTATGTTGTTTAAATGTCTATTTTTTTTTATTGATCATGGACATGAATAATATTTAGGTTGTTGAACTTAATCTTAAAGTTGAAGAACCTGGGATGAATAATGTTCATAATAATGCATTCTACGCTGAAGAGACATTGCTCAAGTCCGAATTGCAAGCAATGCGAGATTGTAATCCTTTGTCAGCTCGCCATTGGATTGTAAGATTATTTTTATAACATTTTAAAGTATTAAATACAAATGATATTGTAGAAATTGTGAGATATGAAATTGTGAAACAATCACCATTCAGAACTAAACAAACAACTATGCCTAAGACAACCAAATACTTACAAATAATAAAGGCACAAACAAACACCTCAAAGTTCTTCAGCCTTAGAACAACCAAAGTACAAGAAAATTTGAGGAAATAATAAATACAAGATTTGTCTTGTAGATTGGAGTTAAAACCTACATTCATTACCAAGCAAAGTCTTCACTATGATCATGGAAAATATAAAGGAGAAATTATAGATAAAGCGGTTGAATGAAAGTGAGTTTTGCTTATTTTTTAGAATTAAAGAAGCAAATAAATTATAAGAAAATAAAAAGTTAAAAGGTTATGTCAACTTCCTATTTAGACAAAAATAATAATTAATTTTTTTTCAAGGTGTGTTTAAGCCACCATATAAACATACACCCACAAGTAATGAGGTTTTGTAGTGTAAATAGGGTGAATTGGTACAATATATTTTAATGTTTTTATTCATACCATACCAAAAATTTTGGTATAAAAAAATTCATACTGATACTACAGATATTTCAGTATACCGAAATTTCAGTATTATACAAATAACATACCGTTCATATCAAATATGGACGATATACCAAGATTTCAGTATGATATCGGTATTATACCGTTTATATAGAAAAAAACTTTAGACTTCACTGGGTCAATTCGGTAAGAAAAGGAAAATCGAATTAGTTTAATTTATCATAAAATAAAATACTTAGGGAGGACAAGTTTAATTATATTTTGATTTAGTTTTATAATTGAATTAACATCAAATTTATTTGAAAAAAAAAGTAAAACTATTGAGATTACAAAGATAATATATACAAATACGTTCAAAGAAAGAAATTAATTTATTAAAATTGATTCATTATTAGTTAATGATAATCTGATATTAAGAGTTACCTTAATCTAATTTCTGAAATGAAAATGAAAATTTAATTAGTTATTATTTATTTACTTATAAATATTATATATATATATATATATATATATTAATTTATAAATATTATTACTTTATTTCGGTATACACTGAAATATTATAAATCGCATATATTTAACGTATTAATAATTTCGTTATTGTTATTATTCTAAAAATATATATATTTTCAGTATTTTGCGATACAATATTTGTGATATACTGAAATTGATGATGTTCTCGCCCTAAATAGAAATTATTTTTATCTCAACTAACCTAATGAGTTTACTCATACTTTTCTACAAAACAAATCTACTCAAATCTCTTTTATTTCTTTAAATTTATTTTCTTTTCTTTGTGAGCGGGCGAAGAACATTGACTTCAACTCGTAATTTTAAATATATGAGTTCATGTGTTATTACCCCTGAGTTTAGTCTCCGCCTTAAAAACTCACTCTTATTGTGCTAGAATCATTTTTAACGAGTCCATAAGTAGTGATCCCATTTTTTTCATCGGGTTCGAGTAGAGACCAAAAACCGATCCGGCAGAACGACTCAAAAGATAAAGAAGTATCGTTAATATCTTTGTGCTCGTTCCAAGTTCGAAGTACCAGTTGTATGAGTAAGAGTTCCCTTCGTTATATGTTTTTTTCTTCATATAGATGTAGGATCTATGGGGCAATGGTTTAGAAGTACATTTTGTGCAACAATCTTTCCAATCTGATAGAAAAAGATCCCATAATCCTGAACCGATCTTACCGGATCGCAAATCCCAAGTTTGTCTATGAAGAGTTAATGTATCATGCCACAACATCACATTAATAAACCTTCTCGAATACATTTTCAACATATATTTTAGTCATTTATTTTAACTAATACACTTTTTCATAAAAAAAAAATCTCCAAAATATCGAATTATATAAATTAAAAGAAAAATCAAACAAGCTCTTAGTCTAATGAGTATGTCTAATTGCCTTACTTTGATGCTGATTCTTCATAACTCATAAATTTAAAAAGTAAGATTATTTTAATTGATGTTTTATAAACGTGAAAATCGTATTTACTATGAAAAGGTCGAATAATTATAATACAAATCATAACACCATTTGTCATAAATGAATGAAAATAACTAGAGTAAATATAGTAAACAAATTAAGTGATCAATAAATAAACTCAAAGATTTTTGTGTATCTTTTTTCCTTCATTATTCACAATGTTTGTGTCATTTGGTATATTTCAGGTTAAGAATACAAAAACTGTTAATAGAACTGGACATCCAACTGGTTACAAGCTAGTACCAGGCTCAAATTGTTTTCCATTAGCACGTCCTGAGGCCAAGTTTTTGAGAAGAGCCGGTTTTCTAAAGCATAACATCTGGGTAACATCTCATTCCCGTGACGAGAATTTCCCAGGAGGTGAATTTCCTAATCAAAATCCTCGTGTTGGTGAAGGCTTGACATCGTGGGTTAAAAAAGATCGATCCTTAGAAGAAGCAGATATTGTTCTATGGTATGTTTTGTGCATTGAGATATACAATTTGGTGTTTAGTTATATCTCATTTTTCTTATATGATCTATATTTGTTTAACAAAGGTATGTCTTTGGGATTAGTCATGTTCCACGACTTGAAGATTGGCCCGTTATGCCAGTAGAACGCATCGGATTTACGCTTCAGGTATGTTTTCAAGAACATAAATATGTTCTTGAAACAAATTGGTCATATTATTGATTTTTTTTTTGTTTTCTATTCCTTTTAACCTATTTTCTAAATAATTTGTAATTGATTATTTGATTAGCCACATGGATTCTTTAATTGCTCGCCATGCATTGATGTCCCTCCTAATCGGTCTGAAACTAACTCCAAAGATATCGTTGCGAAGTCCGACTCAAATGGTGTCATAGTTTCAAAGCTTTGAAATTGTTCGATATGATATATCTTTGGAAGTTAAGAGCGGTTAATTTCATGCATTTTTATAATTTAAAATTATTGATTGTTGTTGTTTTCATACAATTTCATTTATTTTGAGCCCATAAATCATCACCGACTTGAAGCTGTTAAATAAAATATATACTAGACTTTTTAAGAAGATTTTTCATTGCATGATGTATTATTATTATTATTTTAAATATTAGCATGGGGAATTTAATTAATTAAACATTGAATGATTATAAGAAGATTAGATCCTAATCGGTGCAAAGATTTAGGAATATTATTAGTGGAGGAAATCATGATGTTCATCATTTATTTATGATTTAAAAGAATTCGAAGACTTTATTGCATTCAAAAAAGTAAATTAACACTTTAAAGGAAATGGGCTCCATTCCACATATCATTTCTCAAGCTTATATAACTTTGTTAAAAAAAACTCAATTTTAAATTAATTATTTGAATAAATTGTTTAATATTTCAAAATGTAAAAAAGAGAGAATAATTTAGTATTATAAATAATAAAATATTGACGAAATAAAGGTAATACAAGTTGTATAAATAATGCAATCTTGTACAAGTCACAAAAAAAATATAAGAAATCTTGATGTTAGATTTTGATTTATTTGGCTTTGTGTGGAGAATCATTTGAGTTGTCTTTATATGATGCGATGGATTTACATTTATAATTATAATTTATGAAAAATAACGATTTTATGGAAATTTTGGTATTAATCTTGAATTCTAAGATTTGTTCTCTCATTATATATAAAAATTAACCATAGTTAAATATTATTCATTTATTTCTTTAATTAATTATATTACTTAATTTATTAATTAAAATATCATATATTTATTTTAAATTAAATAAAATATATCTAATTATATATATATATATATATATATTCTCAAATTAACTCAACTTAACATTATTCTAATAATATGAGTTTAATCTTTTTTACAATGATCTATATATATAAAATGATATAAATGAGCCGTCTAAGCTACACAACAAAAATATTACTAAAAATTGAATAAAAAAACATTTTTAAAAGAGGCACAACACAAAAAAATTCACTAATAACAAATTTAACGAGTACGAAAATCCTCGAGAAGATCAATGAGTTTCTCGACCGCCTCAACCGGTTTACCCAATAAAACTTCTATAATTGTTATAATAATAGAATTATGTATTAAATACATCGGAGTACAACGATCATTAAACGTTCTACCGTTTATTTCAAGTCAAATGGTCCACTATATGATAAGCGGGATAAGGCCTAGTGGCTCAGACCAACCAAGTTCACTGTCTCTATCCACACTTTCCAATAGCTAACAATTGATTCTGGTATAACTCACTGAATTACTAGTCATGTTCCATAATAAACTCCAAATTGCAGTAACTCTGTCACAGTGTAAGAGCAAATGAGGTACTAACTTTGTCTCTTTATGACACATTCTACAACGACTCGGTATAATACATCATTTTTTCATGCATCTATTATTCATCAAAATTCCTCCATGCATTACACTTCACCAAAAGAATGAGATATTCGATGGGAACTTAGAGTCCCACAAGTTATCTCATATGAGATCGTAAGGAGCATTCTACGCAATTAAAGAATAGCAATGTCTAACCTTACAATTATCAATATATTGCCAACGCAAAATATCATACGAAGAAGGATTCACCTCTTTACGCCCCCACAAGGTTCAACACTCTATCACGTAAAGTTAACTTTACAACATTTAGTCTTCTCATATACCTGACTCTCATTGCAAAACCATTAAAACTCACGTTAAACATGTCATTGACTGTAGCATCTCTACATATAGAGATTGAGGCAAGAATCAGGAACAATGCGTAAAGACTTCTGACACTACACCATACATTATCCCGAAAATTGATCGAAGAGTCATTGCCAACCGAAAATATGTATTTTCCACGAAAAGACTTCTTCAATATCGAGATGTCACTCCAAATACCCCTACCCGATTAATAGGTCTAGTGAATCAGCCATACCAATTATGCACATACTTATATCTGGTCATAGTAGCCCATAAGGAGGTAGGCTTAGAGGAATATCTTCTTCACTATTTTGATAAAATGACTTTTTTAAACGAAGTCAAATCTCGTATATTCAAGCCTCCTTGGTCCTTAAAATTTTTCACTTTATCCCATCTAACCAAATGACGGAAGAATGACTCAAAGGACCCTCTAAGAAACCTACAAATAATTTTTTCCATCTTCACAGCCACACTTTTAGGTATAAGAAATATAGACACCATGTAAGTGGGCATATATGCCAAAACAATTTTTATGAGAACTAAAAATCCACCTTTCGAAATCATCTTGCTCTTCCAGATCGATATTTTTCTTTCCATTTTGGTGATGATCGGATCCCAAGAAGTTTTAGAACAGACTTTAGCACCTAAAGGTATCCCAAGATAAATAGACAGAAATGATTCAACACCAAAGCCCAAGATGCTCGCAATTGTGATCTCTCTTTGTTGGATACGAAATTTGAGAAAAAAAAATCTTAGACTTATTAAGGTTAACCCACAATCTTGAAAACAAGCTCCAAACAACCAATCGAATATCTCAAAGATGCTTAAAGTTTATGTGAGTGACCTGAATCATGCAAAAAGTATTTCCGTAAAAGAAAATGACAAATTGAGACTTCTTCACCCCATAATACACTCCTCTAATAAGGCTAGCATGCTCGATGAAATCCAACATTCTTGAAAACGTTTCCATGATAATGACGAATAGGAATGCGAACAAATGATCACCATGCCTGATTCCTCTAGAACTTTTGGAAAAACGTTTACAATTACAATGAATTTGGTTGTCGATAAGCAGAATTTGATCCAATCTATCCACTTCTTTCACATACCAATTATACCCATTACATCGAATAAAAATCACTATTCACATGATCATAGGCTTTTTGAATATCTAATTTTACGAAGTCGACACACTTATCTCTACTGAAATTTGTAGAATCAGTGCATTCATTTGCAATAAGATACGCATCAAAAATTTGATGACCTTTAATAAAAGGCATTTGATTTATCGAGATCACTAACTCAAGAACTCTACATTGCCTAATCCCTAAACATTTAGACTCAATCTTGTAAAAAGATGAAACAAGACTAATATGTCTAAAAACTTTCACATCAATAGTCCTGGGAGCTTTGCGAATTAGGCAGATTATTAAAGAGTTCCAACTCTTGTCAAATTATGAGAATTGGTAAAAATAATTGATCGCTCCCATGATATCATTTTTAGCACAAGCCACATTTTTTTAAGAATGCTAAAGTGAATTCATCACTTTCCGGGGCTTTATCACTCCCACAACCCATTACCGTTGCCTCCACTTCTTTTTCTGTGAAGCAAGTTTATAATGCACTCTTTTGCTCCACACTAATAACAACAAAATTCACACATCCAACTTCGGTCTGACCATATGTGGTTCCTCGAATAAATATTTATAGAATTGTACAATATTATTTGAAATCGCAGACTCACTATCATAGACAACACCATGCATCGAAATTGAGTTAATCGCATTTTTCATAGCCCATACTTTCAAGACCCCGTGAATTTTTATTTGGGTATTTATCCTCAACTCTCAACCAAGTATTCATGCTACGTTGTCTAGTCCCAATCTTTTCTTCCTTACATAGCTCAAGAATATTACTAACTAACAAAATACGAGAGCTAACCTCTTATGCCAAAAGATCACGGACCTCTTCCATCTCATTAATAACATTGATCTTATTATATAAATCATCGACCTTTGCACAAAAAATTGCACGTTCACCCACATACCAACTTTTTAATAGCTCGTGTAAGTTCTTCAAATTCATAAAAAGTTTCGATGATGCCGAACCCGAAGGACTTGAGATCTCCACCATTCTTGCAATCGCAAGACAAATTTGTCCCTAATCAGCCACTTATTCTCAAACCTAAAAGGGTGACACAACTTATCTACTACCCTACGCTCTAGTACAATATATCTATGATCCAAACAACTCCACAGAAGGACCTTTTGAAAAATATTAGTTACCCCCGAAAATATCGACTCACTAACCAAAACCTGTCAAGGCAAGACTAAGAGAACTCAGCATTACCATTGCCTCTTCTAAATGTGTATCGTCCTCCTTCAAGTGGCGGATCCACAAGATCAAGATTCTTGATAGTATTAAAGAACTCTCTCATTTGACTAGTCAATCTTCTAACACCATTTCTTTCCAACGGATCCCTCACCTCGTTCATATCACCAACAAAGATTAGCCATTCTCATCCACTTGTTAAAGAACTCCGCTTTAAGGTTATGGATAACTGGTCCATAAATTGCCAACATCACCAACGAAAGTTATCTTCTATGTTCCTAAGAAGTACACTAACTGAAAATATTTCAACATCAACATCAATCTTCTCGAATATGTCATTATTCCAAGAAATTAGAATCTCGGTTGATGCCCTAATAGAGTCAAGTGTTACATATCTACACAATCGCCAATTACATAGCTTTATAACAATCCATTAAATCCAAAAACAAAAACAATATATTCCACTTCCATTAAATCTCGCAAGAGGTTTAAGAATACAAGGCGTCTCGCTATCATTAATTCCACAAATATTCCAAGCTAATATTTTATTAATCATCAAAATAGACTTACACAGAGTATATCCGATTCGACTTCGGTACACATTTTCCTGTTGACAGGAACCTAGAAGGTAGATCACCAATCTTCTTGAGCTGACACCTCTTATTATATGTCAATGTGGAAATTTCGCAAATTTTGAGCCACACTTTTGACTCTTCCAACAAGAATCTCTTTGACAAGAGATTTATTTTCGTTCAATTTTATGTTATGAGTCAAAAATGCCTCACATACGTACCTCCTCATTAGCGTCATATTATTCATCTGACTCAATTGACTCTTCATTTAATACCTCATGTATCCTAATAAGCGAATCACTCACATTCTCAGGATACAAAGATCTGATTGATTTACATGAACCACATTTTCTATGGGTGACCATATTTCACCTTCCGCCGCATCAATGGGTTCATAATCAGCCATCAAACATGAGATAGGATAGACGGAAAATTCAACCGGGGCTTGATACAAAACTACTTGGAACATATTAATCGAAATATTATCTAGAGGAGACTCTTCAGACGTCACACGCAAATCAAATTCGGATTTATAGGATTTAGGTGATGATATACCAATTTCAAGGTCAATCAGGACGACTGAAACTCGATCTCGCAGTATAAGCTGGAAAATGCCTTAATAGTTTTGTGCTCAATTTATTTAAATTTTTACTATAACACTGACTGTAATTCATAGACATGTTTTTATTAGTAACTATTTTAAAAATGATTTAATAACCCTTATATAATTGAAGAATTTAGACCTACAAAAGGACAAATGGTAATAACACTGTTTTAAGTTTACTTTCACTAGAGGAGTGGTACTGTTAGGTTGTGGGGTTTGTATTATATATATTATTATACAATAGAAAGTTTATTCCAAACAGGGTACAGTACTGTTTTGGTTTTGCTTGTTTTCCACGTCTCCTCAGAAACAAAGATTGATGGATTCTGAATTCCCAACTGTTCTCTACATGAGCATGCGATTTGATGTTTTATTTTTTTTATATAATTCTAAATAATTCATCATCAAATAAACTCCAGTAATAATTTTTTCATGGATAAGATTTGAGTTTTTTTCATAATTCAATGTAAACAAATAATATTTTATATATATTTTCTTTTTTATCAATCACATTACTCGATATATTTATAAAATATTAAAATATTTTTTTTAATAAATTTTTTTATTATATATTAAACATTTTTTTAAAAAATTAACAAAAATTACCATCAATCAATTTTTTAAAAATAAATTTACCTAACAAAATCTTTCAAATGATGCAACACTCTTAAAAGTATTGATATAAGTTGGAATGACTGAAGTTAAAAATTAGATTTGTGTTAATAATTTTGCATACTAAAAAAAATTCTTAATAAAATTCTTACTAAAAATATTTTAAACTAAGGCCGTCTCAAGGATATTAATCTTAGGCTTTGTTCTTCTAAGATTTTTTTTTTAAATCTCCACCAAATTACTTTTCAAATCAATCCCTTTTTATCCATCATATCACTTAAAACAATTTTTAAAATACTAAAATACCCTTTTCATTTTAAAATTATATTTTAAATACTACATATTTTAATATTAAATTATAATAAAAAAAATATTCTTTTCATTTCATTTATTTTTTACTATATTAATTTAATAAATATATTTTGTTTTTATTATATTCTTTACTTATGCCTAGTTTCATTTATTTTACTATATTTTACTATATTTTACTATATTATTATAAATGTATCTTGTTTTTGTTTATTATATTATATTTAATAAATTCCTAAAAATAAATTCAAATGATATTGAGAGACGATTGAGAGAGAAGACGATTGATACGAAGGAAGAAGATGAAAATCTGAAAAAAAAAAAAAAAAAAAACTGTAATTAGTAAGGAGGGTAAATAAGGAAAAAGAGAAAAATATTATTTCAGTATTAAATAGTACGTACGACCATGTTAGTAATAATTACTTTGAATTTTTAAAATAACCCGAATCCAAACAACACCTCAGTTAAAACATTTTTAAAACGGACTAGTCCTAAATCCCTAGATGTAATAACATATTATTTAGCCAATTAAATTATGTTATTTTTATTAAAAATAATAAAATTTTATTATATTTATTAATAAAACCATAAAATATAATTACTGAATTATAAATAATAATATTTTTTCTGGGTAATTAAAGAGTATTATTATTTATTTTTTTTCTCAATTTTGAAAGACTTAAAACATATAATACAGAAAATCTATCTCCTTTAGAAATTTACTGCTTGTACTGAAAAATTAAGTAAAGTAAATGAAAGGATCAATGATTAATCATTGATCATGGCTTTTGCAATAACGGGTGGAAGTTTCCTGTAAATTATTATTATTTAAAAAAAAATATCATATATATATATATATATATATATATATATCACTTTGAGAGATTGAATTATTAGTTTTGATTCTTAAGTGATCAAGGGTATTATTGTATATTTGTATTGAAATGTTATCCTAGTCTAAGCTATTAATCCAAATAAATAAACATTTGTCTAAAACATAATTATCATTGTAAGTGTGAATAACTTTTTAAACATAAATATATAACCCATAAATAGGCAAAAGTTAACACGTTGTTTTTTCAAAAGTAAACAATATTATTATATTTTTGAAATTACTTTTTTTTCATTCATGAACTTGTAATTAACACAAAAGTTGTATTTTTTATAGAGGAATAACATATACAATTTTATTATCATGCAAGAGTTAAATCAAGAATATACAAAAGTTCCTTAATTATTTTATATATAAAAAAAAGGAACATACAAAAGTCATTAAATCAGAAAAATAAAGTGTTTTATTTTTTTAGATTTTATTTTATTCCCTCAAAATGCTAGTCAACACCTTCCCCATCACCATACAATTGTTCTAACAATAATTAAAACCTATTCTTTTTTATATCTTATTCAAAGTTATTTCTACTCGAGCTAATCATGTCATATGGTTTTAAAAATAAAATATTTATCAAAATGATCTTTTCCAATGGAAATCGTGTCCTAAATATTTTTTTGGCTTAGTGAGAAGATTCACATTTCAAAAATAAAAACTAATTCAAAAACTAAAAAAAAAAAAAAAAAAAAAGCTCAGCAAATCAAGTTTTTCGAAAGAATTTAGATAAACATGAAGATAAATGACACTGCTATAAAAGTTTATGGGTAGTTTTAAACAGATTTAACAATGTTAGTCAACTTGTCCCAAAAATCAACTTATAACGTTAACACAATTATTGTAAATGTTTAATAAATTTGGCCAAAGATTGGAGAATAATTATGAAGAAAGAATATATAGGGATGAGAAGATCATTACAAAGTACACATATAGTCATGCTTGAGATTAGGCGGGATGATTATAATCTAGCCATTGTTTTCTATTCGAATTGTCTTGTTTGACCGCTAATTGACCGTGGATGAGGCTAGGATAATATTTGTATCTCTCGTAGGGTTGTAAACGAATCGAATCGAAGCGAATATTACTGTATTCGATTCGTATTCGTGAAACTATTCGAATATTCGTATTCGTATTCGAATTTTTTTCGAATAATTATTGTGATTCGTATTCGATTCGAAATTGATATTCGTATTATTCGATTCGAGTATTCGATTCGAATTTTTTAACGTGGATTTCAAGTTTTCAACCGAAGAAATATATATATGTACTAGGGTTTTAGAATAAATAATATTTATAAAATTAAAATTAATAAAACGGTATATATATAATCGAATATTTAATAGAATATTAGCGAATACCGAATCGAATATCTTGATTTTGTATTCGTATTCGTTTATTAGTCGAATCGAATCGAATATTTTTATTCAAATTCGAATCGCAAAATTACAAATACGAATATCAAAATTCGAATACGAATACCGAATCGAATCAAAAGTATTTGATTCATTTACAACCCTAATCTCTCGTTCTGATCTCACTCTCTTATTTTGTCTCAAACACTAATAAACATAATTAAATATAAAACATCATCAATATATTTATTTATTTTTCATATTTTATAAGAGTTTTAAGTTTATTTTTTTATAATAGTATAAATTTTTAATATATTCCTAATATATATATATATATATATATTAAAAAAAAGTATTTATAAAATTTTACCAATTTTATTTTTATTTTTAAAAAAAAAATATAATATAAACAATGTTTCGGGGAAATTTTTTAAACCAAAAAGGACATGAATAAACGCATTTCTCGCCTCGATTCGCGCTGTTGCAATCTCTACTTGAGAGATTATAAAGACTTCGAAAATGTTTGATGAAACGCTAATGAAAAGAAAAACAATGAAACCTCAATTAGAAAGGGAGATTTAAGTTATTAAATAAAAGGGATTAAGAGGGTCAACTAATAAATAACTTAAAATTACTCACAAGAAATAGTGATCTAAGAGATAAATTACTTAAGCTAAATATTTTACTTTGGATCAATGGCTTTCTCCGTGAAACTGATAATTAAGAACTTACTTTAAATTTTTAAAAAGAAAAAGTTGGTTACAAATTCTTCTAGCAAATTAACAAACAAGAGCTTAGCTATAATTATCATTTGTATTTTTATTATGGATTCATTGTATCTCCCATAGGTACATACAGAATAATAATATTCACATCATTACTATTTAAATGGAGAAAGTGGTGACTTGACATGACATATACTAACTTATGTACCATACCCTAATAACAAAACTTAGGTACTTGTTGATAACATCAATTACATTAAAATAAATATTCAAAAATAAAACAAATTCCTGAAAAAGTAGAAGTAGCCCCATGTGGTCTACCATAGCTACAAACCTTAAACAAACACTTAATTCACCCAATACCAAATAAAATAAATGACCATAAACATGTCTTCACCGAACCCTATATCCAGCTACCTAGATTAGGGTTCTTAAAAAAAATACAAATCCTCTCTTTAAATACTCAATATCCATTTCCACCACTTCCAAATGGGTTATTAACATTTCCATTCCATGGAAAAGAAGGCATTTGATAAAATTCATAACCTCTATTATTATAAGCACTTCCCATGAATTGTGGTTGTCTAGGGATCATCGGATGTTGTGGATGAATTGAGTTGATTTGATACTCGTTCGCCGCAAACCTTACTAGATCTGCGTTTGCGGCGTCGAGTTCCTTTTGAAGCCTCTCGACTTGTCTTTGAAGGAATGAAATGGCGGTTACGCACCCGAAGACAGGGTCGCGAACCCGAGCCTCGGCTTCGTAGGCGAGGGAATTGACGGCGTCTTCTCTTTGGTGAGGGAGGATCTCATTGAGAAGTTTGGTTACATTGCTGGCTCCGAAGATTTTGTGGACGTTTGCGAATTTTTGAGGTTCTTCAGGTGGAAAATAAGGTGCAAATACACATCCTGGCATGCATTTTCTTCTTAAGAATTTGCAAGCAGCACAGGGAGAGTTGTATGAAGAGATTGATGATGATGAAGAAGATGCCATTGATTGATGATGATAATTCTTTATCACTGCCATAAGACATTGAAACATCATGACCAAGTAAAGTACTCTTTTACTCATTTTAAGTGAAAACAATTTTTTTACACCATATTAAGAATTAAGCCCTTTTATTAATCCATCTTTTTGCGAAACTCGCAAAATTATTATTAAAATTCCAACAAAAATTGTTCATTAGTCATTACTTGATTGGTACAAGTTTATGACTACTAAAATTAAAATTAGTAGTAACACAGAAACATGTGAAAGCCATGTTTTCATGGAAAAACAAACTAAATTGTGACATATTAGGAATAACCTTGTTTGGGTTTGAAATTATAAAAAATTAGGTTATTAGGTAAAGATTTAAATGGTATTAATATTTAGTAAAAATATATATTAAAAAATTATATGGTATTTTAGTAATTAGCATGTTGGTTTATAAATTAATTAAATTAATTAGTGAAAGAGTTATTAATATTTTTAAGATTATTTAAAGAACCCTTAACAATGAACCAACAAATTGTTTTTTTCAAGTGACATCTTTTGTTGTTGATGATTCATAATATTGAGAAATGTAAAAAACATAAAAATAAAATCCACTTAAAACGCATTAAGTTATGATTACGATTAGCTACGATGCTAACTTTTTTAACTAAAAAACACTAAATGAAAGAAAAAATATGTAAGAAGGTTTCTATAATGGTGACTGAGAGATCTATGAGATGGATCTTGACAAAAGAAAAGGAAGAAACCCTAACTCTCTCCCTCTCTAATTTGTCACTTACTCAAACTCTCATACTCACGTACGCCTTATCAGAGAAACCCAGAAGTATAATTGTCATACATATGCATTTAATTATGTTCCAGAATAGGAAATTTTGTTTTTTTAAGAAATACATATTAGGAAATATTTTTAATTTTTCTTTCTCCCTCTCTCTTGATCATTAATTTGTTCTATACCCTATCTAATCTTTTCTTCACACTCTAGCTCTCTGTCCCTCGTTTCTGTTTAGTTCTGCAGATCAGATTCCATTTATTTATTTTGTTCTAAAATTAAAAACTTTTTTTACTCTAGTTTTTGTTTGTTCTTTATCTTTCTCTCTCTCACAACTCACAATTTGCAGAAGATTAAGTTTGTTTGGATGTGTGAAAATCGTTCATTTCTGTCAAGCTTGGGATCTGTAACATATGACAGTAATTAATATTGTGGATCTAACACGTACTTACTTTATCAAAGAATAAAAAAACTATTTGAAAACCCTAGATCAGAGCAACTGTAAAAACTACCCATGCATCATAATTAAAAAAACATGTATATATGTGATCTATGCATTTAAAGTTTTTTTTTTTGAAAGGGTGAAACTATTCATTGATCCACAGAAACGGTGGATTAAAAGTTGTGAAAGCAAAGATCTATGCAAGGGTTATTAAGAGAGAGTTAATTAAGAGAGAGAGAGAGAGAGAGAAATAACCTTAATTCTTTTGACTTTGAGTGAGCTAGAAATAGAATAGTCTGATCTTTGAAGCAGTTTGGTTTAGGGTTCTTGATTGATGGATAAGCTAAAGAAAGCTATGAGCTTATAAAAGCCATAGGAAACCTAATTAGAGGAGAGAGAGAATGAGGGGGTAATATGAATGAATGAATGTATGGAAGGAAGGACAAAGAGCATTTTTGTGATGGAAAAGAATGAAGGCAAAAGACAAAGGGCAATGAACAATGGAAGAAGGTACACTAAAATAAAATAAAGGTGACTATATATTCTATGATGACACTCCACCCATCCAATAATAATTTCATCTCTCTTCTAGATGTTTCACTCTACCTTGTTGAAGCTATAACTAATATCTACAAAAATATTATATGAACCTATTTTTTTCTTATAAAAAAATTACTTTTTATTGATCATGATTAGATTCTGATAAAATTAGGTTGAGAAGATTGTAATATAATGCTGAATAGAGAGTGAGGAAAGTTATATTGGTTATGATAATAGGAGATTAATTATCCATAAACCAACAACAGATAATTACAAAACGAAATAATACAACCATACACAAAATTTATAGTGGTTCGGACAAAATAAGTCTACATTCATTCTCGAAACACAAAAGACTTTTAATTTTTACTATAAAAAATGTTATAGAAGTATTGCAATGATTCTCTCACAATTAAAAATCACACACAACTCAAAAAGAAGTGATGCTCTCAAGGCAATATTTGACTTTCTAAAGTGTCCATCTGCACATTTAAATAAGCTTCAACCAACTAGATCAATATATTATCCAAAACTCTTCAAAAACTTTCAAAATATTTTCACCATATTTTTTTAGTTATATTAATATTAAGATTATATACCAAACTATATAATTTTTTTATTTTTATTATATGTTTTCCTTGTATAAAATTGTGTATCATAAACATATATCATAATTGTAATATTGTAAAGGCATGCTCAACACTACGAGAGAGGCAAACCTAGTTGTTGCCACCGACCCTTCTCCAAACCGAGAATTGTCGACAGGTCTTCAAGAATATCACTCAACATCCCTTCTTTGATGAGAATAAATTGAATCACAAGGTCTTGATCGTGAACCACTTTCCATTTAGTCTTTTGAGGCTGATGATAGATGATCGAGGAGACTCATAAGGACGATCTAAAAGAAGAAAATGTAATTTTATTGTAATTCACCTTTTTGAGGTATAGAGGACGAGTATTTTAATTGTCAAGAAGCATGAGAAAACTATCTCCGAGAGCTCGCGAAACACAAACAAAGACACAAGTTAAGATTGTTAAAAAGAGAAATGAAAGAATATGGATAGCCAAATTGATTGCTTAAAGTAAGATCAAAATAAGGGTATTCATATTAGAATTTGGTTTGTTTGAGAACCTAAACCTTGTGGAGTAATGTCCTTTATATATGATGTTTGGTTAATTTGATCTAATTAATTTTTGGCTACTTTACTTTTTGATATTCTCTTGAATATCTTTAATGTTTCTTTTTAAACTTTTGACAACTTATCATGATTTGGGTTCTCACTTATTTGTTTTTTCAATGCAAAGTATAATTTTGTTATTTTTCAAAGATTGAATGAAAATTTTATCTAATCAAAAAGTTTGATAAATACAGCAAGTACTTATACTATATAGTAACATCAATTATAACTAAAATCAGGGCGGATCTAATTATTGGTTTCAACCTATTCAGTAAAATATAATATTTATCTATAATGTATTTTAAAAGTGACATTCCTTTAGTTTTTTTACTTTTTTTTTAATTATTTAATCATTTGTTTCTCTAACCCAAAAATAAATGTCAAAACACACTATATCATCTATCATTTTTCCTTTATTTTATTCAAGCTCACCATAAATCTTTTAGGGCATAACAGGCACACAAAATTTATTATGCGTGCCATTTTTTCCTACAACGGTTTAGGGTGTGGGTTTCGGTTGTCTCTCCTCCGACCGTAGTAATAGTTCATCTCCATTATTTTCAAAAATGGCCATTAGACTATTTTTTTAATAATTACTTTTAAATTTTTTACATGTAAACTAATCCTTCATCTTATATTTTTTTACTTTTAAGATAAAAAATTAGGATTTTTTAATGTATAATTAAATCATTAAATTTATTATACTTGAAATTTTATCTAATTTATTTTATATTTTTACGTTATATTTTATAACTTAAATTTTATAAATTATAAATTTCTAAATATAAACGGTACAAATAAACATAGAAAATACATACAAAAAACAAGTATAGTTAAAATTGCTCACAAATAAATATTATATTTATTAATAATGTTTGTTTATTTAAACGTATTATTGAATTATTTTGTTGTTTATGAATTATTGATATATAATTAATTTATCTTAATTTTATTAAATGAATGAGAAAAGATTGGGTTAAATATTTAAAGTTAATAAATATATAAATTATATTAATAGGGTTAAAAGCTTATTATAAATATTTTTTTGAGTTTGGAAATAAGTTTTTAGGTTGAAGATGAATTACGGTTGTTTGATGTGACTTTTACTGTATTTTGGGTTTAAGAATAAATTTGTGGGTTGAAGATGGTCTTAAACCCACCAAAATAAATGTCAAGCTCACCCGATCCGCGCCGTCTGACTAGAAGTAAAGGGATATGCTTTTCATAATTGTGATTTGTGACAATTGTTGTCAATGAAATCCAGCTCGAAGTTGATCTTATTTTTACGGGAACTTTGGTTTGGGAACTTGATTGCGTTTTAAAGATTTTTTTTTTAGCACTTTTGTAAGGTAAATCATTTTTTTTCATTGATTTACAATTTTGTGTAAGCCTAACAAAATCATGGTTAAAATAACTAAATAAAATTGTCACTAGAGAAGAGTGATCACAAATTATTAATTCAAATAACACCAAAGACTCAAAAATTCATCGTTCAACTGAGCCAGTCTTTTTCAGTCACATTAATCAATCATTATTTTATTTTATTTTTTATCAATCACATCAATCAATTCACTAATCAAAATATGTTAATTCGTATTTATAAAATTTTAATCAATTTATTAATTAAAATATTAAAATTATTTTTATTTTAAATTATTATTTATTATTTTATCATTATATATTAATACTTTTAATTTTTTTTATCAAAAACAAATTCTCTAGTTCTATAAATTCATCACAAATTATTATTTTTTAAATAATCCAAGTTTAAAAAAAAAAAAATCCAAACAAACCCTAAATAAGACCAACAAACTCAAAGAAAAATGTGGACGGAGATCAAATCACTTAATTAGAAATTCAGTAGGCCATGATCAACATAAATCATAGTGGCCCTAGCTAGATGAAGGGGGTTGAAGATCCCATATGGAAACTCGTAATTTAATTTCATATTAAATTTTTAGTACTTTGTTTATAATATATATATATATATATATATATATATATATATATATATATATATATATATAATAATGATGATTTGTGTTTTTAGTATTTGATTTAATCTTATCTTGTTAACAAATTAATGAGACTTGTACGGTAATTGTTTGGTTTTTTATTGTAATTAATGTAACTTTCATGAGAACGAAAATATCATTATTTTAAAAAGTTAAAATTGTGAAATTGTTGTTCTTATCGGGACAATTGAAATTTTGGATTTTACAATTTGGAATTCGTTATTATTAAAATTATACCAAATGAGCTTTTGTTTTAACGATAAATTCAAACATAGTTAATTATTATTTACGTTATATTTATAAATAAATAAAATATTTATGTCAATTTCAAAGAATCGATAGTCAAAACTCTTAATTCGCTAGGTTTCTATAATTAAATTATTAATTTTTTTATTTATTTTTTATGAACCACACTTAGATAATAAATCTGTCTTTGTATAACTTTAACAATAAATAACTCTAGAGTGTAAAGTTTGAAAGAAAATATCTGAAAATTGTCCCCTAATAAAGAGCATCGACAATTTAACTTATTTTAAAATATATATGAGATAACTTAAATAATAGTAAAATAAAATTATAAATGAGTTTCACAAGTAACCATTTAAAGAAAGACATCAATTAAAATTGACAAATAATAATTGAAGAAAATAACATCAAATATTTTTTTTTTAAATGATTCATAAACGTTAAAATATCTATTACGACCAAAATATTAAATGAAAAATGCAGAGAAAATTAAAAAACAAAACAAGAAAAACAAAAATATAAAATCACCCAATACGAGATCTTAAAGAAAAAAAAAGTAATGAGACACTGATAGGCCTTTGGACCTCATTTGTTGATGAATGAGAGGCTCTCCAAAACCAATTCTTCACAAAATCCAAATTGTGTTTATTTTTCCATGCCATGATCTTTGGTTCATCAAATTCAAATTGTATGTGAATATTTTTGTTCCATTTTTAATTTAAGAAACTGTTTATTAAGAGGAAATGAAAACAAACATTTACAACACTTAAACATCAATAGTGAAAATCAAATATGAGTGAAGTATGATCAGATCTAAGCCTTTTCAAAAACAAAATTGCAATACAAATTTTGATGTCAAATGAAGTCCAACCATTTTTTATTTTTTTTGTTTACAATCAACAATGCAAAGATAGTATATATATTAAGGTTAAAGATAAACATCCTAACAAACTAGGTAGAATAGTTTCTTAGAACAATTCATTAACAACCAACAAGAAGAAAAAACACATGTGGTTGAGAAAGAAGAGCCAGCAGAATCACTAAGACATAAAATTCACACAAAAAAAATGGATCATTTTTCGTCGGGTTTCCATCTTTTTGTCTAAATTTGAAATCCCAATGAAATTAAGCCCAAAACTTCTTCCCACTGAGTGTTCCCCAACCAGTAATTTGCTCGCATAAACAGATAACTTAAAAAACACCAGATTCTTAATATCATTGTCGAATTCTAGATAATCTCTCGGTAAAGAGATCAAAATTTGCATCGAGATCCAACATGCTAATCCTCACATACTTTGTGCTGAAACCAAAATGCTTACCTCCTCTTGTCAATATCTTGTGTTCACGCATAAACTTTTCACAGTCTTCGATATCCCCTTCGCATTTCAACCAAGCAAAGGCTACAAAATACAAGAGAAATAATTAAGCTATTTCATTAGGATTAATGTAATCATGCACTATTTTGGCATCAAGACAAAAAAAATGTTACCAGGATTTGCTTCATATTTACGATGACTGAAGTTGCAAAAGCTTGAAGAGAATTTGGGCAAACTGAACAAGTTATTCCTTTTGACTGCTTCTCTTAACTGGTTCCATCTTTTTGTCATTATTCTGTAGCCATGCTCAAAGAATGCATCCTCTTTAGGGTTGCCAAGTTCGTCATAGGTATCGGCCACAACATTCAAAATCTTGGCTGCTCGAATCTGAGATTCTTTGGATACTCCTATGGTGTTCAGCTCTATATACTTGGTCATTTTTCTTGCAACTTCCTCATCCTTAACCACAGCCCAGCTGAAACATCGACAAAAGAGAATTAAGCTTTTGTTGTTTTTTGTTTTGGGAATATGGGGAACCATTTTATAAAAAAAAATAGATTAGGACAGTAAATTCACAGACAACCAATGATCACTTTTTTTCATTTTTGTGGAGTAAGCTAGCACTGCATCTCGCTAGCACTGCATCTCACTAGCACAACCTCTCACTTTAATCAAAGTGCTTTCAGTCGTAATCGAACCAGAGACCTCAATCTGACTCTTATCACTTGTGTTATCTTGAGTGGGTGCTTGATCTTATTTACAATCTGCTTTTTATGTTTAAAATAAAACAGAGTTTATTTCCTAGAGGAAACTAGCCAATTGAACTTGATACATTTGGTCTCTTAGGCAAGATTCTTGTGGGTGTTTGGTCTTACTTACAATCTACCTTGTCTAGACATTTTGATCAAATAAAATCTTCAAAGTAGTAAAAGTATAGCTGAAAGTTATGTAAGTTGTTAATGAGTTAGAAAAGTTTGACACGTAAAAGTTTACCCAATTCGTGTCCCTGCATGGCCTGTGCTTTTCGAGACAGTAAAAAGCATGAGTTCTTCATCTGCCACAAAAGAAATTGGGGTATATTGTGGCCAGAAGTAAGCATAGTCATGAACTAGAAGTCCTTCATTCCTGTTGACCACAGCTCCCCTTGTAGAACCATCCGGATTATTTGGCGTTGTTACAAGTTCAATGTAAGGACCGCTTTTGCTAAAGTTTTGTGCATCACCAGCCCATTTGTGAAGCCCAGACTTTAGGAAGTCTGTCATTAGTGGGTAAGACTGCAATTACAGTAGAAATATAAATTAACCCGAATATCATGTGGAGTGTGGACTAACAATTTAACATTCTTTTTTTTCAAAAAATCAAAAAGCACTTCAAGTTTGGAAAGATATTCCAAGTAAATTATTTCAAATGACTAAGCATTGGTAGGAACAGGGCACAGGAGAACATATTGAATTGCCATACTTATTTAATAATATATGCTAGATCTATTTACTCCACAAGATTTGATGTACAATTGGTATGGCATAAGGAAGACAATCAAATATTTTATTGATTTGTTTTAGTATATTTAATTCTTTGAATGAAAAGTTTGGAGAATGACTAATTTCATCCATGTGAGATCTACAGCTATACATACTACTGTTAAATATCTAGCACCCTGAAAAAAAGACCAAAAAATAAAATTGCAGGCCATTTAATTTGAGATGTCTGAAAATAATATGAAGTAGTATTTGACTGAAACATCATGTAGGTCACAAAAGAGACTAGGTCTGATGGCCAGCTTGTCAGGGGTTTAGGTTGCAAGACATTGACCTTCCTGTCTAGGAAAATGTGAAAACATTTACTAATCCAGATTTACCAAATTAAAGGAGGGTCACATAAAAGTATTCCATGATCAAATAATGCATCAAATTAATTAGATTTTCTATTCATGGCAAAGATATTTTATCTACATTGAATGTACCCAACCCTTAGATTTCTTAACAATATTTGGCTCTAAAACATGACAACCAACCACACATGACATGCACCCCAAAATGAGAACAAAGGACAATAAATAAAAGAGAAGCCATAAATATTGTATATTTGCAAGATGTGGTGCAGGATGATTTTTAAAGTCTAGAAGAAGTAACCAAATGTGGGCTAACTAAACATGACATAATTGGTTTAATTGTTATATTAATTTTTATAACATTTAAAATACTTTAGTCATTTTACCCAAATAATCCATTTTTTTCATAAAACAAGATTTTTCTCCCAAATAACAGATTACTTAAGTTCAAAGGCCATTGTAATCACAGATAATATATAACTGATAAACACAATTAAGAGAATAAAACCAAACTCACAGAGTAATACGGTGCAGCAGAAACAACGCTCATGGGATCTGGCGATTCATTTGGACTCAAAGCATAAATAGCAGCCTGATAAAGTTGTGAAGATCCTGTTCCCACGACAATATGTCGACCTTGGGTTATAGCATTTCCAACCAATTTGTGCAATCTAACAACTGCCCTTACAAAATCCGGCTCCACAAACCAGCAAAGGTTTTTTGCATCAGAGAAATAACTTATGAAGTTCCATCCATTAATGACTACTGTAGTCTTGTCCCCCATTTGTTCCCAGAAACTCTGATACATTGTTGGATCACCACTAAATAATATAACAAACATGTTATCAAACAAATATCAATATGATAGGCCTCCACAAACCATGTGAGAACCATGTGAAAATTAAGATAAAAAAAAAAATAACTATAAGATTCCACAATCTTAATCCTATTTTAATATAAACATGTCAGGTTTCCATTTGAACATGTTACATAGTTGCCTAAGCAAAACATGGTCCAATACTAGTAAATGATGCTAATAAATTCTTTGTCTTGTGCAGACAATAAGAGATTCAAATTTAGTGTCTGATACCATGCAAATAAAATTCAATATTACTATAATTAAAGAACGATGAAGTCAACTAGAACAAAATGCTGAGGTTAGAAATATAAAATCTTAAATATTTTGTTTGTACATATGAGTGGACATTGGACAACCTCTGTCCACTAGTATAGAAGTCAAAACTTTGCTCTCAACTCCAATTAAGTGCTCTTAATCACCACCATTATAAGCTTCCATTGGAAATATTCACAGCAGCACATAATTAACCCTTTTTATTTAACAAATGAATCTAAATTAAGCAATACCATAATAAAGTTATAAACCTAATCTAATATAAGGCAACCTTTTCAACTAGTAGCATTTAAAAATGATGTACCTAAATTTCCAAATGATTTAAAACAAAAAAGAAGAGAAAAGGGGGTCTGCATGATGGTAGAAGAAACATTTCACATGAAAAAAAGATACTCAAACCCACAAACATGCATCTTAAAAAGCAAACCTATAATATTAAAGTAAATGTACCGACAAGTTAATCTTGGAATCTATAATCATCACTATCAATGAACTACTTAAGGATATTTTTTTCTATAAGCTGGGGTCTATCTATCTTTCTCTTGGGTGCATGTTAGTGCAAACCACTACAATAACATTGGGAAGAGAAAAGAAGATCACGTAACACTTTCCCCAATCCAACATACACCACACAAGAAATTTACAATAAACTTATCTCTAATCTTAAAGACAATACACATGTTAATAAAACAGATTGTTTGTCATAGATTGCAATTGAAACCATAAAATAATTTGAACTTACTGGTCTAAGTTGACAATTCTATCTCGATTTTCCACTTGCATGCGAGTATCATAGCTAGGGGATATGGAAGAAGACACTGACTTCATCTTTCCGATCACCTGACTGTAGATTTCTAGCTTTGAAGCTCCCCCTGTTTGCTGATGATTGTCCTCCATGCAGAAAGCAGCATGAATACCCCTTTCTGCTTCCCAGTTCTCGTCAACATATAGAAGCCTCAGAATCAATCCAATATTCAGTGACAGAGATAGAATCAAAACGTGCCTTGACAATGGTTTCTTCTTATCCGCCATCAGAAACAGGGGAAAGGTATTGAAAAACAATATTCCTCTGGGCTCTAGACTCTGAGATACAGATTGTATTAAGCGATTTTCAGAAAATGCAGACATATAATGCATGAATAAGAAGAAATACCAAAAGGGGGGAAATGGGTTAGCTTGCTAGGGTTTCTATTTAGGAAATACTCGAATGATAGTGTAAATTAAACAAGGCATTTCATTTATTGAAAACCCATTTCTGGGAAAGCATATTCGCTTGATAATTAGAACCTCGCGTACAAAGAGTCCAAAACTAAATACAGAATAAGTATATGTATGTTAAATGAATAGAAAGTACGAACCAGTTCAAATGGAGGAGGTCTGGATGGAAGATTTCATACACATTAGCGGTGGTTGTCGAGGGATGTAAAGGATGATTCACCGGATTGAATAGGTATTGAGAAGAAGAAGAAGGTAATCAAATAAATCTTACAGAAGGTAAGGTGGGTATTGGAGATATTTCCCTCTGACGATCTTCCCGGGAAAATTTTGATTTATTTAGTGGAAAGATTCAATGTTTCGGTCCGTCATAAACTCCCTCCCTTCCTCCCTCCACACTTATACACGTACAACAACCTCAGAGTACAGTCTCTTTCTCTTTCTCTCTCTCTCTGTATGTATGTATAATATGAATATGCGTGTGTGCGTCTGCAAATGTTTAGAACTGCGAGAAAGCTATGGGTCGAATGGCCTTGTTCTTTTGATTCTCTCTGCACCACTCTGTTCTTGCAGAGAGTCAGTTTACTTGACACAACCTTTTATATCATTCCTTGTTTCATTTTCTTTTTTTTTTTATTTGAATCATTTTGTTTTTCTCTTAAAATAGTTACTAAAAACAATTAATAGTAGTTGAAATATATATATATATATATACATTACCTCATACAAAAATAAAAAGATAAAAAGCAACTCAACTCAGACTAAAATTTAATAAAAAAAAAATACAGTGTATTTGTATAGTAAAATTGGAATAGACATTGAAGTATAACTCAAAATATATATATATATATAATATAAATTATATGGATATTTATTTGACACAATCTAGAATTTTTTTTTTTCTTTTTGTCTTCAATTTCATTTTAGTTAAGAAAAAATATTAATTTGACCAGTTAACTTTAGAGTAAAAGAAAATATATTAATTTAGCAGGTTAACTTATTAAATTTAAAATATAAAATAATAGTTCGAAATGATGGTCTATAAAATTTAATAATGGAAATTATCCCCTAATTTAAATTCTATGATCATCAAACTCACCTTAGAGCATCCCTATCGGTAGGTACAAATCTGATGTGGACAAAATTTGTACCTGGGTACACTAATGGAGAGATGGGTACAAATCAGGAGAGAGAAAATTGAGTAGCAAAGTTTTGATACTGGGTACAAATGAGAAAAAGTCAAAAAAAGTGGTCCCCACCCCCACTTTTTTATAAAAAAAAAAAATAAACATTTAAAAATTTTAAAAAATAAACCGTTTTATTTAATTTTTTATTTAACAAAATATGATTTAGTAGTCTATTTTTTTCAAGTATTATTGTGATGATAATTTCCTAAATTATTTTTAAAAATTATTGATTTTTTTAATTTTTTAATATAATTTATAAATATTAGTTTTATTGATTTAAACAAATTAATATAATAAAAAATAAAACAAGATTACTTGAATTATTGAATTAAAAAATATTGTATGAATTAGATGATGTGGATGGTGGGACCACAATTGTACTTGAGATGGTTGGGGAATAGATGTATAAATTGAGAGGTATAATTTATTTGTGATGTGGCTGCTGATGTGGCACATATTTGTACCTATGTATGGGTACAAGGATGGGGATGCTCAGAAATTCTTGTACTCCTTTAGTTATAAAAATAAATAAATAAATTATTTTAAAAATTTGTTCAATTAATTTTTTTTGAAAAATTAAACCATAATCAAACATCATTCATATAAAATTTATTTTAACATTATAAAAAATAAAAATTAGATAACAGATTAAGTATGTATCATGCAAACACATTTAACTAAGCGCAGAATTTGCCGTCTGACGAGCTCGAACCCAAGAACTTAAGGTTTAGTATCCACCTCTAATTACCGATAGGCTATAAAAGGAGATACAAAAATGGGACAATAAATTAAGTATGTAGCTTGCAAACACAATTTACTGTTTGAGAGACTCAAACTCAATAACTTAGGCTAGATGAGATAATTTTAACCTTATATATTAAGTTTTTTAAAAATAAAATAAAATATCTCTTTTTTAAAATTAACACTACTCAGCATTTTATAAATAAATAATGTTTACAATCATTTTAACCGAACTAACCGCAAGTCCAATTGAGTTCAAGGGAAACAAATCTTATCTTACCAATTTAAAATTAACTCTACCTTATTATTCATCACTTAAATTATTATTTTTTTAAAATTACTTTATATTCTATAAATATTAAATGATTAAAAAAACATATTAATTATTTTATTTTTATTAAACAATTCTTCTATCCAAATAATTCACTTTTTATATTAAATGATGAGATTTTTTAAACTCAAATTATATTCAAATAATCCAACAGCAAACAAGCTATACTGTATTATTTGGTATTAATTTAAATAATTTTGTTTGGTATTAAATTAAAAAAAGTTAGATTATTGATGAAAATATTTTTAAAATATTAATATTTAATAAAAAAATGTATTTGTTAAAAGATTAAATTTTAATATTTTTAGTTGATTTGATTGATAAAGATGAAAAGATGAAAAATTATTTAAATAACCCAACAAATTATTCAAATAATCCTTCTTCATATTATTTAGATTAAAGTATTCTAAAATTCTTTTTGAATTATATAATAATAAGGATATGGTAACACTTGAGAAAAATTGTAACACCCACTATAAAATTGTATGTTTGTTCTTTTATTAAAAGTGTCTAAATAATAATTAAAGGCATATTGATGTTAATTATTTAATATTATTTTTAAATTATTATTATTTATTTTTTAAAATGTCTATATATATTAAAAAATTTAAAAATCATTTAAACACACCACCTGAGAATGACATGAAAAAAAGTTACTTAATAAGTTATTAATCTCGTAAGTTCTAAAAAAAATGATTAACTCTCCGACGGACTCTACTGATTTTCTGAAATGAATCTTAGAAAGCGTCATAATAATAGATAGTATTATGAATAATACGCATCGAACGACTACGATCATTAAAAGTTTGACGATTTATCTTCAACCAAATAGTCCATCAAAAAATAATTTAGATGATAACCAAAATTTGTAGGTCTATCATATTAGCTCATCAATTCAATTTCCAACAACTACCTAAAGACTCTAAAATCACTCAATGAATCTCAGTAATACTCTTCAAAAGACTCTAGATGTTAAATATCCTCGACAATACAAAAGTAAGTAAGTTGTCGATACAACCTACTCGTGACAAATACGACTAACTATATTACAACATTTTTTTATTCAAATATCATCCGTAAAATTCTACTATGAATAACTCTTCACCCAAAGAACAAGATTTTGGATTAAATATTTGACTCCAAAAATTTCCAACAAAAATTATATGGAATCATCTTAGCGGACAACTTTTAGCAATACCCTACATGGAAACCATCAATGACTTACCAACGTATAACGTCTTGTTTAGACAGGGACACTTGTTTGTATTCTATTAAAAGTAAAACACTTTTATGAGACAAATTATCTCTAATGTTTAATATCTTTTTATATTTAGCTTGGCTAATAAAAGCACTAAACTAATTATCAATAGTGTTCTTAATTGTGATATTTATATATATATATATATATATATCTTTTGACTCAACATTAAATGTTGTCCCAAAACTAATCGAAAAATTATCCTCCAATGAATCTAGACTACTCACGAAAACTTTTTCACATATAATAAATCCCCCTTAAAATTATACGGACGAGTCACGAGTTTTATGTGAAAAACATCATTTTTTAGAGGTTTTCATAACAATGACGAAAAAGAAATGAGAGAGTGAATCACCATATTTAAAATTTTGGGAACTCTTAAAAAAACTCTAAGAACTCCCAATAACAGTGACAAAAAACTTAACCGTTGATAGACAAAATTTAATTCAATCCATTTCGCACTCATTCTCATTATGTCCATTACATCAAACAAAAACTCTCAAATGTCGTGATATGTTTCGATGTCTAACTTACAAAAAAAACACATTTATCACCTCTTAAATTAGCTGAGTCAATACACTCATTGGCTATTAATACCGACATTATAGATTTGACGTCTTTGATTATTATATATGACTATCTCTAACACCTTCTGCAATCTATTGCCAAAATATTTACGATAATCTTAAATTATTAAAAAATTATGACATTTTAAAATTAAATTTATTTTTTGTAAGGATTTATCCAAATAATATATGAAATTTTTCTTCTAAGTTTTTTTTTTGGAAAATAGCTTATTGCCATTTTATTAAAAAAAAACTAAAAGAAAGAAAAAAAATACAAAAATTTAAAATTAGATCTAGAATATTTTTAGATTTGACAATGAAACAATAATTAAAAAGTTTATTCTTCATCCACTCTTAGATTTCTTCCCATTTCAGTCATCCACTCTTAGATTTCTTCCCATTTCAGTAATTTTATTCTAGGGTTATTTGGAGTCTTACTGGAAATTTTGTATTTGGTTTAATATATATTAAATATTATTAAGTTACAGTATATAAAAATAATATTATAAATATAAAAATAAAAATAATATATTATTATAAATAAATATTTTAATTAATATTTGAATAATATGATTATGAAAATATTTAATTATTTAGAGAGTAAATTCAAATAACTCAGACTAAACTATCATCAAGCAATCACATTTTTTTATTAATTAATTAATTTATTAAATAATCAATCAAAATTTCAAATAATTTATTTTTTAAATATTAAATAAAAAATAAAAAGTAATATTTATAATATGCAAAATCACAAAAATATAACATTGGATAAGTTAGTTTTATGTTTATTAATATTTGGATGTAATTGTTTAATTATTGAAAATTTGGAATATGTTAATGAATGTTTTTTTTTCATTTGGGACAATTTTATAATGGGAAAATGTATTTTTTAAAATAGAACATTTTTCTAACTAAATAAGTATGAGAGATGAACAAAATAGAAAGAAATTGAAATAACAATGCAAGACAATTTTAGCATAGAAAAACCTCTCTATAAATCGAGAGTAAAAACTCACGGGACTTGAACAAGTCACTTAACAATCCACTATCATGAGTAATGTTACAATTAAGGGTTCACTCTAGATATAACCAAACTAGAGTCTAATGAATTGCATCAATAACACACAATAATCTTGACAAATAACAACAAAGAGTAAGATCAATAAACCTTATCAATTCTGCAATTCTGGTTTCTCTTAGACTGACTTAGAAGCCTCGGAAAACAGATCATTACCATTCAGAACGTATCCCAGATATAACCAACAAGATCTCAACGTTTGAAATTGATCAAACATTGCAAACTCTAGCAAACGAAAATCTTCTCCAGCTACTACATCAAACCCTTGAATCTGTTTTTGATATGTTCTCTCTCTTTTTGTTCTCAAAACCCAATTAACCTAAATGAAAAATAATGTCCATTCACATTATATACCATGGGCCTTAATAAAGCCCACACCAAGTTGGGTCTCTCCAACTAGAAGGACAAAATCCAACAAACTCCCTTAACCGACTAGTTGGAGGGCAATGACAACCCGACAACCAAACGACAGAACTTGACCTTGTTTTGTGACAGCACATTTGTCATCATATGTGATCCATTATCATATTTTCTTTGCAATAAGACTTTTACAACCAACTGAGCCTTATATCTAGGTTATGAATTATGTTCATCTTGCTTAAACCGATAAAACCATCGATGTTTCAAAGTCTATTTTCCTTAGGCAGTTTTGCTAGCTCAAAAGTGTTATTCACACGAAGAGATTGCATCTCATTCTCCATGGTATCTATCCATTCCTTTTTATTCACACTTCAATGCTTCTTGAAAACTCTCGGGTTTTCCAACATCATTGAAAAATGTATACTCATTTACTGAGTATCTAACATAAGGACATCTTTGTCGAGTAGACCGTCTTAGTTCATTAGAAGGTATGGACACCTCAACATTTTCATTCACTTTCTCATTTTTATTTCCAACATTAGATTCATTGCTAGAGTCAACATCAACAAAATCATTAATATTTAAAGGATTACCAGAATGTAAACCCATACCTTGATTTCCAATTTGATCGTTGTTGGTGCTTTTCAAGTTAGAAGCAACAGAATTGAATTCATTTCAACCATCTTCTTGTTTACTTGAGTGGGAACAACCTCGACTACTTTGTCGATATCTTCAATGGTATAATACTCCATGAATACAACATCGCAACTACGAATAAACTTTTTATTAATTAGATAAAAAAAACTTATATCCAAACTCATTTAGTCCATAACTAATAAACACACACTTCTTGGTCTTGTCTTCCAACTTTGACCTCTCATCTTTGGGAATATACACATAAACCATACACCCAAATACTCTAAGATGATCATAAGAGACATTTTACCACTCCAAACATGGTTTGGCACATCAAAGTTCAAAGGAACACATGGTGTGAGATTTAACACATGTATCACTGTACATAATGTTTAACCCCCAAAATATTTTGACAACTTTGCTTGTGAAAACACACATCTCATTTTTTCACTAGTGTCCAATTCATTCTTTCAGCCAACCCATTTAACTGTGGTGTTTTTGGAGTCGAATTTTTGTGACGAATATTTTGTTGTCAACAATACTCATCAAAAGGCCCAATATACTCTCCCCCGTTATTCGTTCGAATACACTTCACTTTTTTCTAGTTTTCCTCTCAACTAAGGCTTAAAACACTTTTAATGTGTCTAGAACTTGATCTTTCATCCTCAATGTATAGACTCAATCCTTTTGGGAATAGTCATCAATGAATGTTACAAAGTAGTATGCACCACCAAGTGATCTTGACTTCATTGGACCACATACATCAGAATGCACCAAGTCTAGTAATTCTAACTTTCTTTTTAATTAAGATGATCTAAATGACACTCATCTTTGTTTTCCAGCCAAACAATCTAACATCTCTTCAAGTGCACATTGAAAATCCACATAACACATTTTTCTTAGCCAACATAGTTAACCCTTTCTTGTTAATATGAGCCAAACGTTTGTGCCACAACTCAGATGAAGAATCAGCTTCACAAGTGTTGATTTAACATTTAGATATTCCAGATTGAACAATATACAAATTCGAAAGTCTCTTACCTTTAGCAACAACCATTGATCCTCTTTTAAGCTTCCATTTATCGCCAGAAAAAAAATTACAGAAGTCTTCAATATCTAATCTTTCAACCGATAAAAGATTGAAGTGAATATCAGGAATATGCTTAACCCCTTTAGAACAAAAGTAGTGTCATTAGTCATTTCAACACAAACATTACCAATTCCAACCACTTGAGCTTGAGCAGTATTGTCCATACGAGCAATACAAAAATCACCAGCCTCGTATGTTGAGAAAAAATTTCCTCGTGATGTAGCATGAGTAAAAGTACCACTGTCCATAATCTAATCCATCTCATCACAAGACACATTAACATTCTCAACATCATTATAACAAAGTATAAGGAAATCATCAACAATACATCATCATCATGATTTTTACCTTCTTTGTGGTTGGAAGTACTAAGTGTGTTCTGAGTTTTCTTCTTGTTCTCCTCCTTCAATTTAAAACATTTTTTCTTGATATGGCTCTTCATGCCACAATTATGAAACTCAACATTTTTTCACTTATTAGAATCCCACAAGGTTTACTACGATTACATACATGTCGCAATTTACTTCTCCCCTGGATTCTATAACCAATACCTTGAATTGTAAAGAACAGTCATGTGTCTTTCGTATCATCTCTTTAGTAAACACACTACTTTTTACTAAATTCATTGAGAGAACACTATCTTTGGCAGAATTAGATAGAGTTGTTCTAAAGTCTCTCATGAATTAAGCAGAGTACCAAGTAAACATAAGCCCTGCATCTCGTCATCAAAACTGAGTTTCATTGCTTTTAATTGATTAATAATTCCCACAAAAATATTCAAGTGGTCATTCATCAGATAACTAACTTGATACCTTAAGGACATCAATTGCTTTATTAAAAACAACTTATTATTACATGTCTTTCTTTTATACAATTCTTCACGTTTAGTCCAAAAGGTACGAGCATTAGTAATAGAAATCACATGGTTCAGAACATTGTCATCAACCCATTGACGAATATAACCACATACTTTCCACTAATAAAAAGGGGTATATGCCAACCATTTCCATCGATTGGCTGAAACACCAATCGGTATTATGAACATAATACCGATTGGTTTTAAAATCAATTGGACATCGGATAACTAACTTGATACTTTAAGGACATCAATTGCTTTATCAAAAATAACTTATTATTACATGTCTTTATCTCATACAATTCTTCAAGTTTAGTCCAAAAGGTGCGAGCATCAGTAATAGAAATCACATGGTTCAGAACATTGTCATCAACCCATTGACGAATATAACCACATACTTTTTCACTAGTAAAAAGGGGTCTATGGCGACCATTTCCACTAATTGGTTTATAAATAAATCAGTATAGCCCCTAAAAATCTCAACGAAAAAGGGCGACAACTTTGGCGCGTTTATTAAGTAGTAATACAATTGGTTTTTAAATCAATTGGTGAAAACCCTAACCTAATACTGATTGGTAGATAAACCAATCGATAAAGCTTAAGTCATAAAATCGATTGGTAAATAAATCAATCGGTAATGCCTATAAAATTATCAAAAAAAACCCGAGAGCTTCCCCTATTCTAGATTTCATTTCTTTCTTATTTTTGCCCTACCCTTTTCGCCGTCTAGTCCCTTGTTATCGATTGTTGCCCTGCCTACGCGCTGTCCAATTTTCTCTCCGTCATTCATCCAAAGATTCTGACTGGTAAGATCTTCTTCATCTAGGTTTAGGTTTCCAAGATTCAACTAAATAGTTGTAATTGAATTTAATTGGTCTTTCCTTTTCTTGTCGCCAATCTGAAACCCTTGTTTATGCCGTTTGAGAAGCGACCGAAGAAGATCTTATTATTGTCACTGATCCGAAGATCCTCCCCTACTTCTATTGTCTCTTCTTTCCACCAATTGATTTCAAGGCCTACACCAGCATGTTAGTTTAGTATTTTCTGAAATTCATCCTATATAGTGTTAGTTTTTGTTCAAATCGCATCTTATAGAGTCAATAATCCAGAAAACCTAACTTGAAATCAATGTGAAATGTAATACTCAATCCATGATATGTGTATTTTGATTTATGTGATCCTAATGCATTCGTGATTTATGTGATAATATAAGGATGAAGGTGTTGATTTGTTAGTATATTGCTTAGTGTTAATTATTAAGAAAAAAACGTCTTTGTGTATTATTAGGAAAATCAGTTTCTTGATTTGTGAAAAGAATTTATTGGGTTATGATACTGGGACTGGAGTTCTTCTTTATTTAGGACAGGAATTTTTTCCTCGAATCCAGATATTTAAACTGAAATTCTTTGGTCATAGTTGAAAGTGCTAAAAAGGATTGGGTGCTTTGATATTTAGATTCATTTATAGCCTGCAACCGATCTTAGATTTGATTTATGGCTTAATAATGTTAGATTGATTGATATTTAGGGTTTAATGATGTTAGATTGATTGATATTTAGGGTTTAATGATGTTAGATTGATTGATATTTGATAGTATGCAAATACCTGTATATTTGATATTGATTGTTGATATGGATTATGGTTTGATATTGATTTAGGTTATGATATTGATTTAGGTTATGATATGACTTTTTGATATGAATTTAGGTTTAGATATGATTTTTGTAAATTAATTTAGGTTTTGATGTTGATGTTTAAATATTTCTTTCAGGTATAAATGGCACCTCCGAAGAATTTTCAGCTAGGATTTTTGCAGTTACAACTCAATTTCCTTAAGAAGAAAAAAAAGAAACACAAATGAATTTTCATCACATACTCTAGGAAGGATTTCCCTGAGGATTACTTGTCCACACTTAAGGATGTGAAAAATCTTGTTGAGCCCGCACCATTTAATGATGAAGGCACAAATACAAAGTCTTCCAGCTCCCAAAGAAGGCAAGGAAACAATAAGAACTTTGAGTTAATCGTTTTTAATATACATTTTCGTTTGAAATTAATCATTTGTTTCTTATAAATGGTTTATATTTTAGGATAAATTTGATTCGGATGATACTGAGAGTTATTGAAACAACGTTTTGAAACACATGAAGACGGAGTGAGAGAATTGGAGGTACGAAATAAATGTCACTAAGATAAGGAAACACGATGGAAATGTGGACGCAATTAAGGCGGATAAGCCTAATGAAATGACCCAACAAAATTGGGAGTGCCTGCTTGAAAACCACTATTTTATCGATAAATTTCAGGGTTTTTTTTCTTTCAAATTTTGTATTTAATATAATTTTTTTAATCAAACATTTTATATATTAATTGTAGAAACGAAGCGCTACCAGCATAAAAAACAAAACAAAATTGCACATCGGTCTAGTAGCAAAGCATTCACACAGTTACATCGAAAAATGATAAGACTTATTTTTTAACTATGTTTTCAAATGAATTAAAATTGATCTTTCCAATATTAGAAAGTGCAAGAATGATCAACTCCAAGCTGTGAAGATTTCTTTTTGGCGGCTATGACCAAAAAGGATAAATATGTTGATCCGCACGTATTGAAAAAAGTGGTAAGTATAAAATATGTTACTTTACATTGTATCTATTATTGGCAATAACATACTTTGTTTGTAGGATTAGCTAAGACATATGCGAGCTGAATGTCCCGGAATTTCTAATGTTGATTTAGTTAAATGAGTTTTTAGCCCTCTAGACAAGAGAAAAAATATTGGGATGTGATCAGTTTTAGCTTCCCAAGTTTGAGGGTCAACGCAGTTTAAAAACAACTCTGTCGAAACAATGTGAAAATGCAAGGAAGACTCGATGATATAGAAGGGAATATGAGGTTGGAGAGGGTCGAGATAGAAAACAGGTTGAATGCATTAATAGAAGAGAGGATGAGGGAGGAGAGAGTCGAAATGATGCATTTTATATCACAGTTTATGTCTAGCAGTGCAATCGATCCTACAATATTTGCACAATTTACTAATATTGTTGGTCAATCATCGGGCCAAGGGTCATCCACGATAATTCCACTCGTGTAGCCCAACAACAAGACGACGATGTTTCTGGGGAAGACGCAGATTAAATAAGAACATTTGTTATGTATAATTAGAATTCAAATGTTGGTGTAGTACTTTGATTATTATTTTGTGTTTGTTTAAGAACATTTGTTATGATTTTGGTTCAATTTCATTTAGGGTTTTGTTTATAGTTTAATTTTGGTTCTATTTTAGGTTTTGCAATATTATTTAAATATATATATATATTACATTGGTGTTACCGATTGGTTACTAATCAATCGGTGTTTCTCTCAGTTAGCCTATGTTGATTAGTTACTCAACCAATCGGTACTTCTCAATTAGCCTCAACCAATTGGTATAGGCTAATTGAGAATCGGCATAGGCTAACTAAGATAAGCATTGATTGATTGAGTAACCAATCAGTATAGGTTAACTGAGAATCACCAATTGATTATTAACCAATCGGTGTTACTTTAGAGGGTAAAACTGATAGAGCTTCTACCGATTGTGATCGATTGGATTACAACCAATTGGTATTACCCTATACCAATTGTGGTAATTAAGGTAGTAAGAACATTTGGTAATACCAATTGGTAATTAAGGTAGTATCGATCGATTTACCGATCGGTATAGACCCTTTTTTTACTAGTGGTCAGTGCAAAAAAAATTCAATCATCCACACTTTTTTCTACAGACTTAGCTGAAGAGAACACTGGCAAATAAAAACTTTTCACATATAGTAAATCTTCAATTTTAGTCTTCCGGATATTATAATTAGAACCATTTAATCTCATCATTCTGGATGTGGTAGTCTACATCCTTATGCTCAAATAAAATCAAGCTCTAATACCACTTTGATGAAAAAATGTATTCTTTAAAACGGAATACTTTCCTAACTAATTGAGTATAAGAGATGAGCAAAACAGGAGGAAATTGAAACGACAATGCAATATAACTTTAGCGTGGAAAACCTCTCTACAAATCGAGAGCAAAAAACCACGAGACCTGAATATGGCACTAAACAATCAACTATCATCAGCAAAGTTCAATTAAGAGTTCACTCTAGATATAACCAAACTAGAGTATAATCAATTGCATCAAGATCACACAATAATTTTGGCAAATAACAACAAAGAGCGGAAATAATAAGATCAACCAACTTTATCAATTCTGGTTTCTCTTACACTAACTTGGAAGCCTCAAAAAACGAATTTTCACCGTTCAGAACGTAACCCTATAAATAACCAACAAACTGTCAACGTTTGAAGTCGATCAAACACTACAAACTACAGTAAACATAAATCTTCTTCAGCTGCTATCTCAAACCCTTGAATATATTTTTGTTATGTTCTCTCTCTTGTTGTTTTCAAAACTCAGTTAACATAAATAAAAAATAATGTTTTTTCACATTATATAGTTTAAATAAAACACACACCAAGTTGGGTCTCTCCAAATTGGAGGATAAAATTAAATATTTTAATGAAAGTATTAAAAAACAATTTTTTTAACTAATTTAATTTAAATCATTTATTTTTCTATTATATAATTTAAGATTTAACTTTATAAAAGACTTAATTATATATTTAATTCTTATTTAGGTTAAAATAAAAGTAATTATTACTCATGATTCAATATATAGTTAGTGTAGGTTTAATGATATAATAAAATAACCCTTTTTCAATCTACATGTGGTATTGGGTGGTACTGGTAATGAATCTATTTGTTGATGATGTGTCCTTGTTAATTATGGTTCCTATCTTCAAACCAAAACAAGGTGAGATTTAATTATTATTATTTAAGAAACTAAAGGAATACTCATCTATGGGTTAGTTTTACTCGCATTACTTTCATAATATTGTTTGGAAAAATTGAATTTAATCTTTTTATTCAACTATTAAGTGGATTTTTTTTATTATTACAATTATTTTGCTGCATAATGATTTAGTGTATCTTTGAAAATGACCCCAACAATCAATCACAATCACCACAGTAACTTGTCTAATATTAGTCTGGTGGATACTAATTCTAAGTTCTTGGGTTTAAACCGGTCAGGCGACAAGTTTTGCGTCTAACTAAATGATTACGTGTGTTTGCGAGTTACATATTTAATTCGTTATCCCATTTTTTTATTTTTTTTATATAATATTAGCTATGTTATTAAAAAATAATAATAATTACAATAACATGACTCTTATTTAGAAACAACATTTTGAAACTATGTTTATCCTATTTTTATTTTATATATATATATATATATATATATATATATATATATATATATATATATATATATATTACTTACAAAATAATCTTATATATTATATAATTGTGTTAATATATGAAAATGTATAAATAATTGTTCTAATCAGTATATTAATATTAGAAAAAAATAATCAATATAATTAATGTTTATACAATTATATTTTTAAAATAGATAAAAAAAAATTACTAACTAATTAAAAAAATTATAAAACAAAATATATTATTAGTCAATTATCCCGATTTAATTATTGATTTATATTTCATACCACACAATTATTGTGAAAAAAATATTTAAATTTAATTTTAAAAAATGTATTTCGTCATTTAAAGTGATAATAATATTAATATGATTAATATAGTTCAAAATTTTATTTTATTTTTAATAATATTTTTTAAAACACTCCAACTTATTTAATCTAATAAAAACGAGTAGTGCATTATGTGAAATCAATTATTTGAGTTTATATATATATATATATATATATATATATATATATATATATATATTACAAGAAATTAATAATAATAAAATATATATAAATTCAATTTCACACTTTATCCAACTTTGTTAATTATATTGTAAAAAAAAAGTCTGCTGCTGGTTAAATGTTTAATCTTATTCGTGGATCCATTTTTTTTTTATATATTGTTAAGTCTTAATTTAAGACTTATATATATATTATTTTTAATTCTATTTTTTAAATTTAATCGTTTCAAATTTTATAGGTGGGTCAACCCCGTAAATTAACCAGACTTATATTTTTCCTAATTAAACGGGTCGTGCGATGTGATACGAACACCCAGTGATTTGAGAAAATTGAGTTTCATATAGAGAGACGAGTGACAGGGAGAAAATGAACGAGGTAATGATGTGTCACTACATCACTAATTGGAAAAAAGATAAAAATGTGAGGAAAGAGAGAGAAGAGAGAAATTTTGTTATTTATTTGACTAATCAAATTGTGCCACATCATTCTCTCCCCCATTTCCTTCCTCAAATTCTCTCTCCCAATCATTTCTCATATATATATATTTCTAACATAAAATTAGCTACAATATTTTTAAAATATCACAATCTACACTAATAATCTCAAAAGCCAGTATCTTAATTAAACTGGTTATGCAATAAACCTAACACACATACATCAATTAAATATTGACTATATTTGACAAACATTAAAAATACTATTTAAGTGACTAGCATATTAGCATTACACTTATATATAGGATATTTATATAATTTATTGAAATGGGACCTCACAATTTTAATTTTTTTAACATGAGATATCACAATATTCCAAATTAGAAATGTCATAATTTTTTATTGTCATTTCAATTATTAATCACATTTTCATTCTTGGTTTAAGACTTAATAAATGAAAAAACTTGATATTTTGTTCTCATGGGATTAAATAGGTTATCCCTATACACATATTTTGTGTTTACTTGTAATGCCCGGACAAGGATTAGACCCAATAAATTAATGATATAGATTGTGACTAATTAACATCATATCACACTTATATAGGGAGTTAATCTATTTGTTTATGTTTTTTCAATGTTGTTGGACATCACAAATACATTCTCATCCTCCACTTGATCAATTTGTTTTCACCCTCCAAATTTTTATTTATTTTTCTTAGGGTCCTAACAAAATTTCAATAATAATAGTTAGTTAGTATGAAATATGAATGAATGAAGAATAAGAAGTCTAATATGGGGGACCAAAGCTAATTTAATTTTGATGTATGATTGAAGTATGAAGAGATGATCTCAATCACAACTTCTAAGTAATAAATCTTTTTTCAAGGAATATAGGGTTTTGTACCCTCTCCTTATCACCACACGATTTGATGACTTCCCAAGATTGATTTAATGGTGGGCACGCCAAATCTACTGCTCTACTCTTTTTCCATCCCTTCCACCTATATCAATTAATAAGGTGGTCCTTCAACCCATAAGCTTGTTTTTCCCACTTTGGGGAATGTAAATTTATATAATTCAAATTTTTAATCAACATGTCTATACCAATTTTTTATATATATATTGTTTTTTTCCAATAATAATCGAATTTGAGACTTGGGATATATAACTCATTATTTTAAGTAATAAGTATATTAACCGTTCTATTTTATCACTGACTAGTTAAAGAGGCGACAAAAATAATTCGTAATAGACCAAATGTTACAAGTTTTTAAGTCGACGTGAAAGACCATCATTTATAAGCTACACTAACCATTCTATTTTTTTATTATATTAAAATAATGATACAATTAAATTTAAAACTAGTTTCCTTCTTTTGTTTATAAAATTAGTTTTTTAAATATAATTTAAATTAGTGTGTTTTTTTAGAAGAAAAATATATATATATATATATATATATATATATATATATATATATATATATATATATATATATATAAAAGGTTTCTCACTCTATTAGTATTCCAACTTGCATATTCTGAATTGTGGAGATTGTGGGGAGCAATGCCATCACTATCCCAATGAAGTGGGACTGTACCAGTTTCAAGGATATAATCCTATTTGTAGCCTAATGACATGTCAACTTTTACTAAGTTTTCAAGTTATTTATTTTTTTATATTATAATAAAACATACATTTTGTAGTTTATAATAATATATTTAATTTCCTCATAACATACATAAATTCAAATTGAATATTAGATTTCACCCTAGAATTTGGAAATAAGGGTTTTGCTTTATCATTTTAAAGTATGTTCTTGAGGGGTATATACATAGATATGAAGCTAGCATGATTATAATTATCCTTCTCATTTTAATTTAAGGTATTTTTACCTATAAGATCTTTTGTTCCCTCCTAACTCGTCTTTCCCCTATTTCCTCTTCTCACAGGGGAGAGATAAATTTAGAAAAAAAAAAATTATAAAAAGACTTTTTTGCTCCCTTCCTGTGAGAGGGAACAAGAGGAACACGAGTTAAGTGGGGGCAGACGATCCCGTATGCTATTTTTAATTAAAGTTTAACTTGAAATATTTAATCTCTAAACTATTATGTTTAGTTTTTTTCTTAAAAAGGGATTTGGAGCTTGTTCGATAGAAATTTGTGTTTTTAAATAAATCTTGATTTATTTTAAAAAATGTTTGTGGACGGTGATTTTGAAGAAGATAATAATTTTTTTAATTATTAATATATAATGATAAAATAATAATAATTTTAAAATAATAAATAATTTAATATTTTGATTAATAAATTAAATGAAAAGATTAATTAGAAGGTATGAAATTATGTGGAATTGTGGTTAAATTTTTATAACAAATTCAAACTTTTTGAAAAAAAAAAAAAAAATCTTAATCATACATGTTGATGGACCCATGACTTCAAAGCAAAAGTCGTTGGCATGTGAAATATGAAAAAAGTAGAGTGAGCCCATAATTTATGTTTGATTGATTTCATGTGCAAAATCATACTTTAATAAAAGAAAATTTTTAATTTACAAACCTTTACGAAAGAAGAAAAAATATATAAAAGTAAACACATATTTTGAAAAGCAAATAAATGAAATAAAATGAGAGGAAACTATTAAAAAGAAGAAAAAAATATGTTCATACTTTAATGGAATAGATGATGACCCTTGGAAATGACCCTTCAAATTGATCAACTTTTTATTTGATACTTTTATATTATTATTCTTATCTTTTACTATAAATACAAGCGGATTATTAATGCATGTGATTAAATAGAAATACTTTATATTATAAATAATTTATTAAAAGATGTATATTGTTTTAATGTCACCAACTCCATATTGAGGCATCATTGCTTGATGATGCTCTAATAATGCATGGCCTTTACTTATTTTTTATTCTGTTGCCCTAAAGTGCCTTTGCATAGTGGACTGCCGGCTGGCCCAAGTGAACCTATGCTTTTTATTTTATTATTATTATCATTATTTTTACTTTTTTCTTACTATAAATCTTATTTAGTTTTTGGGTAATAAATTCATTTTTTGTTCTCTTCATGACTATATATATCTAATAGATTTGCAATGATTAGTGAGGCATAAGTTGGGTTATTTAAATTTAAATTCAAATTCGATCCTAATTAATGGATATGAATATAATAAATAAATAATTAATTATAAAATTTCATTAATAAAATATCAAAAGTTTTATTTCTCTCTCTAATTATATATTTTTTTCTAATAAATAAATAATTTATATATATATATATACATATCAATATATATATATATATAATTAAAAATGAATTTGTAATATATTTAAATAAAAATAAATTAAACTGATTTAATTATTTTTAAATTAATTATATATATATATATATATTATATATCAATAATTTTATTTATATTAATTAATTTATAATATATAATTTAAAATTTATTTTAATTTAAAATTTTACTAAATTATTAAAAATTACTAACTTTTATATATTTTATCTATCTATCTCTTATTTATATAATTATTTTTTTTAATATTTTTTTATTTTTATTCAATAATAAAATGATTATATATATATATATATATATATATATATATATATATATATATATAATTATAAATTAAACTCAACCATCACACAAGTCCAATGATTAAATGATTAATAAATTAAAGAGAGCGAATTTTTTTTTACTTATGTTTAAATTAACTAATATTTATTATTATTATATAACTAGAATTATATTATTAATTTATAAAAAGAATATTTAATTTTAACTCAACTAGGTAGTCTAGTGGTAAGAGTGTTTAGAAGTGTTTTGTGTTAAAACGGAGGTCATTGTTGTGGACCTGTGGTGTCATGCTATTTCTTCTAAATTAAAAAAAAAATTATTTTATGATAAATATTTTTAATTTTTAGTTTTGTGTAACATTTATGTATTAAGAAAAATTAAGTTAATATGTTTTTTAGGTATGAAAAGTATAATATCGTATTAAAATTAAGATATATTGAAATTAAGATAAAATAATGTATAAATTTTCTTATACTAATTTAGTAAAATATAAAGTATAAAATTTAAGACGTATATAACATTCATCCATCCAGTCCATTCATACTAACATGTACTTGTTGCCTTTTTATTTTCTATTATGAAATGTTTTTTATACTGATTAATATTGTTAAATATTTTTAATTTGTACTCAATAAAGTTGATAATTACCCACAAAATATTGGCTATCCGACTTTGGGCGGCGCGACCCTGAGTGGACTGTAAGTGTGTTGGACTTTGGATGGTTAATTGACCTTCTAAATTAGAATATTCTTATCTTGTGACTAGATATTTTGTAAGGTCAAACAATATTACCATCAAAATGAACTATATGTTTTGAAAGATAATTTTTTTATTTTTTAATGGTTTTCGGAAAGGTGCGATTAATCTTCGCTTGTTAAGTAAATATTCAATGAGTTAAGTAAATGGCTCGTCTATACACTTAATGAATTAACTAGACAAGCGAAAACTTGTCATCTAACAGGCTTGATCTCAAGATATCAGGAAGGCAGTAGATATTCACATCTTTTGTATTATTATCGTTATCTTCTACTCTAATATACAAGATTTTTACGATGCATGTGATTAGATAAAATGTTTAAACTATACTAAGTCAAAGTATATTCAAACGATTCACAAATCGTGTTAACAATAACGATTATTGTTGTATGGAGATACAAGATAATTCGATTAATGAGTCAGTAAAGCATATGAATTAAGTGGAAATAGTCTATTTATTGTGTTAGTATCCCCTCTCAGATTGTAGTGGTTGGGGGGTAAAGATGGCCTTAATTAATCAAAGAAAAAGAAAAGTAGAGGACAAATAAAAAATATAGATGAATTGGTAAATTATTTTAATTTTAAAAAGAGATAGATTAAAATGAACTTAAGACCAAATTGGGTCATATCATGAAGCCCGAATTTCGAACCCCGGTTGGAAAATATTATATCTTAGCCCAAAGCCCATTTATTATTAAGCATACAAGAAAATAATATTATGTGTATTTGAAGTATTTTTATTAAATTAGCAATATTTTTTTAGGGATGTATATGAGTCTAGATTTGAACTAGAAAATGTGTATTTTTAGACTAGTTTATCTATTTAATAACATTTGTACCACTAAGTTTTTTTTTTTTTTTTTTTTTTTTTTTTTTTTTTTTTTTTTAAGTGTGAGAAATTTAATTGTTTCGGAACCGATTGACACGACGTCGATTTCCAAACAATTATTCTTTTTAATCTCGTACAATGAATCCGTTTAAAAATATTGTTTAAATAATTTGTTAGCTCTAAACCTACCAAGATAGCCCAGTGGTAAGAGTCGGCTTAAGAGACCAAAATGTCACGGGTTCGATTTCATCTGGAAGCGTTTTGTGTTGAAGCGGGGACATGGTTGTGGGTGTCATGCTAATTCTCCTCTATTAAAAAAAATAAAATTGTTAGCTCGAAATTATTTAAAAATTAAAAATTATGGTAAAAAAATTAGTGTTTGCATTAATTATAAAAGAAACCATTAGAAATATTTTTTTAAGGTTGTATATGAGTCTAGATTTAAACTACAAAATGTGAGTTTTTTTTCATGATCTCATAACTAGACTATGGTTAATGAGAAACAATTAGAGAGAGATGTAATTAAATGGTGAGGGTCCAAACTAAATGAAGGATTAAGAAAATTATGAGGCACTTAATCATGTATTAGTGGTGGGTGAGAATTGAGATATAGATTAATGCACCGTGATTGCAGCTTTTGAGGGTCCCTCAAACTCATAAGAACCATGTGGAAGCTCATGATTGGTTTATGGCACGTGAGGACTATCCTTAATCATGGTATTTGGAATTTAGTTGAGTACTTATTATTAACACAATTTTGTTTTCAATTTTGTGTTGTAATGGCATGTTGATGATCAAATTGAGCGTACGTTTGGTGATAGAGAAGTTTATAAAAGGTCTCAAAGACGACCATACAAAAACGATAACCGATAATTATCCGGCTTCTCAAGTTTTTGATTGCCATCGGGGGTTCGAGGTTAAGTGTGAACATATATTGTTTGGCGTGATGTTTCACCCTTCTATTCATATCTTTCGGGATGATTGAGGCATTTGTGATTAAATGGATCAACGAAATTCATTTATTCTTGAAAAAAAAACTAAACACAAACCGTTTCAATGCTTTTATTGGAATGTTTCGGTATAGTTTCGTCACTTACGCATCAAATATTTAATAATGAAAAATATTCATTTATAAGAAATGAAAAACACTTCAAAGTGTTTTGAAATAGAGTATATTATATATTTTAATGGAGAGAGATTGTATATGATTACTCTATCTTTAAATTTGGTCGGCAATGGAGATTTAACCCATCAATCCAGGTAGGAGATTTCATTGATCTAAGGAGACATGGTTTGCCATATGGGCCATGTGATATGTTAGGGCTAGATTGGGTACTTAATTACCATCATTATTTATCTTTAGGCTAATGGTTTAATTAGTTATAAGTTAGAGATCAAGATATCATCTTCATTGTTTAGGTGGATTAATCATCATCATTATTCATTAACCACACAAAAAAAACATAATTCATTCATTCTAAAAATTCTTAAGTCAATTAATTTCATTAATAGAAATAATACTCTTCTAGTCCATGTTGATGGGTTGTTTATTCACATGTAATTATTTGAATATTTAAGTTTTTTTAGAGGGAAATAATTTGTCAAAAGGGTAATGAAAAAAGAACTTAAAAAAGCATAATAATGGAGGGTTGAAAACTTTGATACCTTTAAATACACTCCAAAGAAAGGAGGGGAGACAAATGAATGATATAATTAAAAGAAAAAAATTGCAAAAATCCATTAATTGATTATCAATGAAAAAATAAATCAATATAAGAGTAAAAACAATTTACCATGTCATTGAGATTTCACTCTAAACTTAAAGTAGGAATTTAGGTTAGGCAGATATGGTTGAAACCAACAAATGAAATAAGGAATTATGATTTAGACTTTAGATTTTGGCATCATCTTTCATTTGCCTAATTCTTAACATGTAATGAGTGAAAGGGAAGAAGGATGAAAAGTTGAAGTTACAAAAGGAATTAGGAATTGGGGACAAAGTGATGAGGTGTTGGGTATTTATGTGTCCTTATAGGGTGACAATTGGGCCATCCCATTTCACAATTCCAAATTCTATTGATGAAGGATTGATCGATGAGTCAACTTCAATGTAATCCTTTTAGCTAGCTAGCACCCCCTTATACACCCAACATTGCCCATCATCATCATTCCTCAACTTGACATTATGAAATAGCTAAATATTTCAAACATGGTTTAATTAGGTTCTTAGTACTTATCTTTCTATCTTTATGTTTCATTGTTTGCTTTATTTGTGTAGATTTTTGTAAGCTTTAATCTTAAATTGACAATCGAAAAGATGACATCTTTAATGGTTAATCAGAGCCGACAACCGGTCCTATCCTTTGAGCTGCCCTAGTCCCGTATATTTCTCACATCGCTTAATTACCCTATCTTAATTGTACATGAATAATAATTCCTTGTAAAACTTGGACTTTTGTAGTTTTGTAACTTCTAATTGGCTGTCGAGAGGCGAGACAATCTGTCATAGCCCTAAGGTTAACTGGTCTTACTCCGAATTCGGCGATTAATACAACATTTATAAGATTATAAGTTATTGAGAAGATTGAAAAGTGTAAATATTAGAACATAATTGATATGATCTTTCCTTAATTTTGTCTTGAAACTAATCATTTCTTCTAATTATTTATTTATGACTATATATATGCATGTACACGTGTGAACACAGCTTTCATTCTATATATACATGGTGTAGGCTTGCACGCTTGCCTCTTTCTCTGGTCTGCCTCAGAAGAACATAATTGAAGAGACAATATAAGTTCATAAAGTAAATTCCAACAAAAATAAACAAAAAAATGTTCATAAATTATAAAAGAATATGCAAGAAGAAACTAACAATTTATTTACATCCTTAATTTGTGTCTTCTTAGGTTGTTTTCCATAAGAAACTTGTTTTTATTATTAGACCACAAATTCGAAAGGCTATAACTATGATATAAAATGTCAAATAAATCATTTTATGTCTAAACATCTATTAATTTGCCATTTATGCAACATTTCTTCATTTTATATTACAAATAGTAAAATTTTTATAATAATAATAATAAAATGTTTACTTAGATGTGATTTGCCAATAGAATTAGTGTCAATTTATTCTTTGTCACTCAACAAAAAAACAAAGATGTGATGGGATCATGGGCCTAGTGTTTAATGGAACACCATAATTAATAACACAACTATTTTACAAAATAATTACTATAATTAACCTAACTAACCCTTAATAGTAAAATCAAGGTTAATTGGTCTATATATATATATTTTTAATTTCATAATGACACACAAATGATCTCATGCATACACCATATATAAATGATTGGTTGTAATTAAACATCAACTAGGAGGTTATACTTTTTTTTTTAAATAACTCTCTTTTCTAACTTAATGTTTCTATTAAAAATTTAAAACACACCAAAACTATTTTTATTTACTAGAATAATAAAAAAGTGTGGCCCATTAATATATAAAAGAAAGGTTTAGGTTTGGAAATTTAAGGGGCTAAAATAAGAGAATAAAAATAGAGAGTGATATTAAAAATAGAAAAATAGTTGAAGGATTTATTTGTGAGATTTGTATATATATAATATATAAGAAAGTAGAGAAAGTGTGAAGTTTTTGTATTAGTAAATAAATTGTAATAAGGTGATGAAAGGAACAATGAAGTATCTTGCCGGAATTGCAGGTCCAAGTGGTTATGGCTCCAAATCCACCGCAGAACAAGTCACCGCCGACTTCTCTTCTTTCTCATATTCTCCGTTATTGTCGCCACCGCCGCCACTATCACCTTCTCATCACCACCACCACCACCCTATCACCGCCATTGTCACTGGTATTGGTTTATTAGTTCCTTATGCATTCATTGGTTTTTCATATTTCATCTCATAATCATCATCATCATATACATTAATTCACGTTTCTCCTAATTATATACTGATGTTAACTTAAATAATTAATAATTGTGAATGTTGTAAGTGGCTGAGGGGATATATTCTTGATTTTGGTGGTCAGTATCTATTGTGAGTGGATATGTTTTTGTCTTTTCTAAACAATAATTTATTTTTTTAATTCATGCATCATTTCTTATCGATACTCATAGATGGTTCGGTTATTTATTTAAAAAAAGTTGATAACGGGTAAAAAAACGTGTTAAATGTCTTAGGTGGTACATCGGGGATTGGAGCCGAGACAGCGAGAGTTTTGGCTAAAAGAGGAGTAAGAGTTGTAATTCCAGCTAGAAATATGAAGAAAGCAGTTCAAGTTAGAGACAGAATTCTCAATGAAAATCCTCAAGCTCAAATTCTACTATTGAAAATTGATCTAAGCTCTTTGGCTTCTGTTCATACATTTTCTTCTCATTTCCTCTCTTTAAATTTACCTCTTAATATACTCATGTAAGTTATTTAATTGATCTTTCTTTCTTTTTTCTCATACATATATAAAATTAATTAAATTAATGTTGCAGAAACAATGCTGGGAAATTCTCACAGAAATTGGAGCTATCAGAGGACAAGATTGAGATGACAATTGCTACTAATTATTTGGGTAATTTTAATTTAATTAATTAACTAACTATATATATATATATATAAATTTAATTAATTAATTTGTTTGTTTACAGGTCATTTTGTTTTAACAGAATTATTATTAGAAAAAATGGTGGAAACAGCAGAAAAGAGTGGTATTGAAGGAAGAATTATAAATGTTTCTTCTGTAATTCATACATGGGTCAATCCACTTCATTTCTCCATCTCCAATATGCTCAATCCCCCTACACTAAGGTATTTTTTCTGTTAATAATATTAATTCAATATGGTTTAGGGTTTACAAATTACAAACTATTCAGACATAACTACAATGGCACTCGCGCTTACGCCCAATCTAAGTTGGCTAACATATTGCACGCCAAGGAATTATCCCGACAGCTTAAGGTATTTGAAAGAGAAAATGTCGATTTATTGTTACATAACATGTATAATAAAGTTTGGGTTATATAAATATATGGTAGGAAAGGAATGCTAGAGTAACAATAAATGCAGTTCATCCAGGGATTGTAAAGACTGCCATTATAAGGGACCACAAAGGCTTCATTACAGGTATTCTTTTTTCAAGTTTCAATGAAATTATTTTAATTTGATTTGGGTTTGTTTGTTCTTGGCAGATTCTTTATATTTTCTCGCCTCAAAGCTTCTCAAATCAATTCCACAGGTCGGCCTATCTATCGTCTTTAGCAAACATACCAAAGCAATTAGCGAATAAACAGAATCAAACTAACCTTTTTTCGATCTTCCAGGGTGCATCAACTACCTGCTATGTAGCAGTAAGCAAGAACACAGAAGGGATGAGTGGAAAATACTTTGCAGACTGCAATGAAAGTAATTGTTCAACCCTAGCAAATGATGAAGCTTTAGCCAAACTGCTCTTCGACAACACTCAAGCACTTCTCCACAGACGATTACGCCACCCACCCCTCTAATATTTTCATTATAATTTGTAAAAGAACTCATACATGTAGTTAATAAGTTCACAAACACAGTTTCCGTAAAAGAAAAATCATATAATAATCTTCAATTGAAACCCTTTCGATTCAGGATGAGAAACTGCACATAAAAAACATCTTCAGAAGCTAGCAGATATCACGCACAATATACTACACAGATGGTTGTTGAAGTAGAAACTTGTAACAGGTTACACAAATAATAAACTTGACAACATTTGTTTCTCAAGACATGACCCCTAACATAAAAATGATTTCAAACTTAGAACCCTACCTTCTTCGCGAATCAGATCCCAAAACGAGGTGTTGTCAGGTTAACAATAATGTTATTAAATAGGCTGTTTCCAGAAGAGAATATAGGGGTTTCACCTCTTGCCCTAGTGGAATCAATTGAAATTTGTTAGATTCAATTTATCTATAGAATTATAAATAAATAAAAACAAAGATAAAATATCACAAACATCTTCCTCTTTATATCCCCCTTCTTTTGTATATCTATCATCGTTCCCAAAAATATTACACCAACCTTGAATCGAGGAGATCTCCGAAGAGATAATGCAGATTCAGGGGATAGAATTGTTGGCTTAGAACCTCTTCCCATGAATTTTCTTTTTGATTCTATAGGTTGAATTTCACTGTTACTGTCTGTTGAAGCAGATGAAACAGGAGCAGATGCAGCAATTGTAGAACTATATTGTTCAACAGATTTCTCCCCTTGACAAACAATTCCTGTAAAAAAAACCCAAATTTCTTAAGCAGCAACTTACAACTCAAAATTCAGAGTGTTTATGGCGTATATGAAAGATAGAAGCAAGAACTCCAAAAATTAATATTTGTATCTTTGACCATTACTTTATTGAAACAGAGTTCTAGAAAAATAATCAGATTAAGCCGAATGCTAAATATCATACCATGTCCTGCAGCTTCTACAAATTTTTCTCTCATTATCCTGACAAACTTGAACAATCCATTGCTTTTGTTTAATTCAGCAACCAATTCTTTGGTATCCTTCAATAATGGATCACACTCAAGCACTGGAAATAAGAGGGGAAGAAAATATCATTACACAAGAATCCTTCAAGAATACAAATCATGAAAAAAGGGGGTAAATTTTTCTCACAGCTGTATGAATCGTTGTCATATCGAACGGTGAAGGAGTACTCTTCCTTTGGATTCTTCTCATCTATGTTTGTAAAGATGAATTTTACTCCTACAAATGTAGTAAACTAAACTTATCTCCTCAATTCAACAACCATGGTAAATAATTCAACACAGCTAAAAAAAGTAATCATACCATGTCCGCATTCAATTCGGAAGCCAAGTGCCCCATTATACCATGAAATGACATCGTCTGTTCCCCCTTCTTGTTCAATTTGTTTCTTGTGTTTCTCTTCACATGCTAAAAGAGCTTTATTGACATAAATTGATAAACGCAAGGAAGAGAACACAGGTCAAGTTAAAAGAAGTGTGATTCTTAAAAGGCATAGTAAGTTAAAACAGAGAAACTACCCTTAGCTTGCGTGGCAATTATATCGGCATACTCATACTTCCTTGCTGCTGCCTCCTCCACAAATTGTTTGAGCTCTCTTACCTTTTTCCGTCTAGCAGATAAAGTGTCCAATATAGCCATCCATGCCGCCTCTTTGCGAGTCTTGACTAGAATATAACAAAATGATGGCATATAATCTTAATTAACAGTCAGGGAAAGAAAACTGTCTGAATGTAATAATAGGAAAAGAATCAAGCTCGATTCTACATGAGGCAGATGATGATGAATATAGAGGAGTACGTAATGCTAGGAAATTACCTCCAAGAGCCTCCACCAGTTCATCGTCTGCATCTCTAAGAGTAGCTTTTAACTTTCCAGTATTTCCTAAAAGGAGGGAAATATAATGAAATCAAGTTTCTGATACAAGAAAACTAATTTAAGACAATGTTAGATTTTCCTTTCTTTTTGAACAGTCAAAATAATATTTTGATTTAGTGAATATCAGTCATTGCAGATTACATGAATAAGAACATCAGGTACATATCCTGATGAATTATTAGACAATAAACCTAGACAGCTTTTGTCTTGCAATAAGATTTGCTGCTTTATTTTGATGAAGAATAGATATGATATCTTGACAAAGATTCCGAATTTTCCATGATCTCTTTACAGTTTGCGGCACAAGACTGTTATCTCACAATCTGATTCAATATTAATTTTTTTCACCCCAAAATACATTGCCTAAATCATTGCCCACAAAACAGCTCTGGTTCCACACACTACAGGTTATTGTATAGGAAATGTTTTATGATCTCGAACCACCAAGCCAGCAGTCGAAAAATCATGATCATTATTAATTGCAGCATCTACATTAATCTTCAAAAAACCAATAGCTGGGCAACACCATTCTTCATCTTGCCTTACTGGAATTGAGAACTTCCTTCAATATGCACCTGAGCTGCATACCAATTCTCCACAAAGTGCATAATCATAACCGGTTTTTTACATGGACCCTTATTGTAAAAAATCATCATGTTACTTTTCCTCTAGATAACCCAACAAGCAAAACAAATAAATGTGAGCATTCTCTCTCGACCCTTTCCATCGAAACTATATCCCAACCACTTATGTAAAAACAAGTCAGATCCTTACAGATCGGGATTGAACCCTCTATAATGCATCCATAAGTATTTCATCCAGTTGCATCTGAATATTATATGTTCAATAGCCACTCCAGTTGTCGGTGGATCGTGGCCAGACAATAATACAGTTACTTAAAATTCTCAGATTGCATAACATCATCTTCAAAATAGAACTTTGAGTGAACCTAAACATTAGTAGAAAGACCCATTAACCGCAACAGATTAACTTTATAACTTCCTTCATCTGATCAATTTCTACAATCAAATGATAATAAACTTCAGCCACACTACGATTTGTCCAATTGAACCGGAAGAGAGAACAGCGATGGCCCAACCCCTGGTAACCGTTCTTGAAGAAGATCGAGAAGTGACTCCCATTGTAGATAGAAGGCAAAATCAAATTTTCTTTTAAATTAGAATGTTCTTTCTACCTACGATTCAAAATTCATAAACCCTAGTCTTCTTCGCTAGACTTATGATTAAATTTCAAGATCAAAAACAAATAATGTCAATAGTTTAAGACAGTAAGATATGTTTTACCTTGATTTTGAAGAGTTTCCTTTGATTTTTCCTTCAATGAGTCGAGAGAAGTGAGGAAAACGGCGATGGAGTCCAATCTTTGCTGGCGGATGGGAATCTCTACGTCACATACCGTTCGCAGTTCCTTGATTTTCATCAAATAAGAGCTTTCCTCCGATCCTTTCATGTCAATTCTGGTTTTTGAGATCAATCGATCCACACAAAGAACGGAAAGAGGGAAAGAGTAGTGCTGAAGTGTGATTCGAAAAGAAGCCCTCCGCCCGCCAATTATCAACAAAACTATATATCTTCTTACTTCAAAATAAAATAAAATAAAATAAAATAATAAATTAATTAAATATATATATATATATCATTATTTTAAAAAATAAATTACAGAATAATATCATCAATCAAAACAGCTAAATGAAGATAAATTTATAATAACTAAAATCTTATTAAATAAGATATAAGAATATTGCAATTTCTTTGGAATAACTTTAAATATCCAAACTAAATTGAAAAAATTAATAAGACTAGTTCAAGAATCACTACCAAATTTATTTATAAAAAAAAAATATCACTACCAATTCTATTTGTAATAAAAATAATGTAAAATAAATAGATAAATCTTATGTATATTAAACATTTCACGTAAAAAAAATAAAATTTTGTCACAGCAGAATATTTTAATCGACCTGCTCTACTCCTCAATATTTTACTCGAGCTCTACTTCTCCCCGAATTCATATTTGGAGTTACTCTTGAACAAATGTTAATATTATTGGATCTTCTCTATTTAAATTTTAGTTTTTCTAAATTTATCACAATTTAATATCTAAATTCTTATTTAGTTGTTTTATTAGGTTATTTTATATTATTTGTAAATTAATATTTTGGTACAGAAAATACTGTCACCCAAATAATTATGAACTCATATATCATTCTTCAAAGTTAGTTGAGATGAATAACTCTAAAAAATTTGGATTAAAATTGCAATAGTAACTTGTTCAATATTAGACTATTTTACACAATTATCCAAAATAGTAATTTTATTTGTATTCTTTTCCAGTTAATTACATAAATATCAACAAAAACTTGATATGGAAACGATTAATTGTTAGTTATATTATTGAGAGTTCTATAAGGGCGAAAACACATTTCACAATAACAGAAAGTTAAAAATAAATGGTTTCCCATCATCATACATGTGGAATTTCTTTGCCTTTTCCATCTCCATCTCCATCTCTCGATAATAGTATAAATATGTTTTACAAGTAAGAATCGAAGCAACAATGTACAATCGCAGTAAAACCACTTCCCCTACGATCTCACCCTAGCCAGACGAGCCCTTATTTCCTCCAGCTCCTCCTCATCGTCGGCTCCCTCCTGAATGAACAAACAAAAAATGGTAAATTTTCAAACTCAAAAAACATGGTTGGGGGAAAATGAATGAGAAACCGAAACTGAGACCTCTTCTTCTGCAGAAGCAGCTTGAACTGGTTGCTTCAATTTTTCCTTCCTGGTTGCTTCGGGAAGTTGAGCAGCTGTCTCACCAGCAAGAGCAGTTAAAACCTTTTCAACTTCCTCTTCAATCTCGTCTTCTATATCCTCAGTATCCAATGCTGAGTCAATTGCATCACTGACAGTCTCCTCAATTACTCCCGCCTATAAAGAGTTTAGTAAAGAATCACAACCGTAATTTCAATCTTGGGTTTTTTCAAAATAACCTTGTTTCGTGTAAGTTATTTGGGTAAAACGACATTATGGGTATAAATGTATAATGAACAAGAAATAGAGGCTTAACAATATCATTTTTGATACAAGTAGAATATTTCAATTTTCCAAATACATGAAAAATGAAGTTACCTTCATCATTTCTTTGCTGAACTCTTGCATTGTAATGGCAACTTCAGGAGCCTTCATGAGATTATTGACAAGCTTCATAACCTCGGCACTTTTAGCCAAATGCCCAACTGTCCTAGCAATTGCTGTCAAATGCCAATCGTATTATAAACTTGAAGCAATTATGTGGAACAGATTGCAGGAACCCGACTTAGCACACCCATTGACAATGGTTTCAAGTTTTGTATAACAACAAAGCTAAAAGATAAACCCTAGACAGTTTGGATCATTCATTCAATTATACGAAAACAGTAAATAGCTTAACTAATTGGAACACATACCAACGCTTTCACCAAGATGCATAGATATAGAATTCAGCTGTGCCTTGTTTTCATAGAGACGGTTAACAGTTCTTCTGGACCTCACAATCTCTTTTGCAAGTGACTGAAACAAACGTCACAAGATTTTTCTTCGATAAACAAGTAGATGAAAAATGAATGATACAATTGCTCACTATCTTTTAGTAACTGATAACAAATTGAAATTGACCTAGAATGATCTGAATTAGCTTATGCCTTCATCATTAATACATCCTCAATGCACAAAACAGAGATGTGTTCATCAACATAGTTGTTGTACATAGTAATTTCAGTAATCTAATCAACAGGATATGCAAAATTAAGGAATAATCATCTCAAACTACTAGAGATATCATATTATTAATGAGATTTCATACAAGTAAGATAAACATGGATCTATGAGGGGGAAAAGGATGAATAACCTTGGCAGATCCCATATCGTTTCTCTTGGCAGCATCTTTGATTGCTTTTTGTACACTTTTCTCTTCACGCTGTATATCTATAAGATAATCAAAGAAACGGATGAGAAATGAAAAGGATATGATTATGAACAACTGAACACAGATCGGAACAAAGAATGATAAATTTTCATTTGACCTCGGATTTGACGTTCGATGTTGCGGCATTCCTGGCGAAGACGTCGTTGCCAGTCTCTCAATTGCTGCTGAGGATTAGGCTTAGGCTTTATAATGTTCATCACTTTCTCCATGGATTCTGTTTCAGAAAATCCTTGAACAAGATCAAATTAGCGCCGTTTATGATCAAGTGATCAGTTAATGGAGATGGAATCTATGAATTTTCTCTCTTTTCGTGTTTCTTCCGATGATCTTCGACCGTCTCTTTCCCTCTTCCTTCTTCCCTGAAAGGAAATGTCAGATTGGGCTTTTAATTGGGCTTTATGACTTTTTCCTACTTCATACTCTATCCATTTAATATTAGGCCTGGATTGTTTTGGGTTATTTGGATAATTAATACATTTTTGAAAAAAAAAAATATATATATATATATATATATAATTAATAGATTATTTCTAAATAAATTTGTATAAAATACTTAAAAAATGATTTTTTTGATAAAAAAAGTCACGAGTGATAACAAAAATGTATCATAGAAAAAAAATAAAAATAGTGTGTATTAACCTTCTAATTTATAATTAGATTAATAAATATATGATTGTGTGAGACAAGCAATTCATCTTGAAGTTTGGAATGTAAAATATTAACTCAGCCATCCCGAAAGTTTCCGGGTCTTTCTTGTCTCCACTGGCAACAATGGAGATAACGCATTTGATCTCGATTTTAGACCAGATCATAATGCAGCAATGGACAGTGTTAGACATTATTCATCGTCTTTATCACTTAGCAGAATTTGTTATATTTATTATTATTATTATTATTATTACATTGTTCGGTTTTACAAAAACTCAAAATAAAATTATTTTTTCAATCAATTATTTTTTAACAATCACATCACTTATTTCATTAATCAATATATTAAAATATTCTTTATTTCAAATTATTATTTTATTTTATTTTATTTATATATATATCAATACCTTTTAAATCTTTTTACCAAAAATAATTATCACCTGCTCAAAATTATCAAGAATCATTAATTTTTTCTCCCTCAAAGTTTTAAAAAAATTCTAATCCGAACAAGACCTATGTATGTTTTATTTTATATTGAGTGAAAAAATAATGTAATTCATTAAATATTATGTTAACCAATTGTATATTTTGATGATTTTTTTTTGTTGATTCTTTTGTAATTTTTTAACTATTTTTTTTGGATTAGAATTAAAGAAAATTAGTCCGACACCTCAAAATCATGGTTCTCGCTTAAACTAAAAACGCTTCTAGATAAAATTGAGCTCGTGATATTTTGTTCTCTTAAGCCGACTTTTATCCGTTTAACTAGTTTTTTCTTATTCATGTCATATTGGATTAAATAATAATATACAAAAATTTAGTAATGTATTGCAATTTTATATTTTGTATGTTTGGTTTTATGCTTCAACTTATGTCTTCTTTGAATTCAATTATTTAAAAAACAAATGTAGATTTTTTTTTATAAAATGACTGAATTGATATTAATATAATATTAAATAATAAATTAAAATATAACATATTCTAATATTATGGTTATTGAATTGGATTATATAATGCAAGATATGAAAAGTTAAATAATTTTTTTTTTAATTTGAATTATTCAAATAAATCAAACCTAATAAGCATTAAAAATCTACTCATCAATTTATAAAATTAAAATAATTATTTTAATTTATTTTTGAATAAATAAAATCAAAATAATTGACCCATTTTCAAAAACCTAATTAAAATAATTAATTAGACTAATTATTGTGATAATTAAAACCTAATTAATTAAAGAAAATGGTCAAAATAAAAAAAATATATATATTTGGAATAAATGTTGTACTCAGTTATCATAAAATAATTTTAGGAAAAAATTCAAGGAGTAAATTAAATAATTTAAGATGAAATGATCTCCCAAAATTATTTATTTAATCCTAAGAATATAAAATAAATATTGATAAAATAAAGATCAAAATAAAGTCAAAAGTGTGAAAGAAAAACTAACTTCAAACAATCTCTTAAGATTTTAAATAAAAGATAAAATATGTAATCGGGTGTAGCCGAAATCCTATAAGATGGCTACAATCGAAACAACGTTCGCTAGATGAGCATCAAATTCTCATCCAAGTATCCAACGCCAGAAGCAGGCCTCGTACCCCGCTGTAGTAGAAGACGCGTGCGACCGAAAAGTAGACGATCGCTAACGCCCGTTAGCTGAGACGCTGATGGAACGCTTGGTCGTCAACGGAATGTTGACGGAACGCGTTAAATCGCATGAAACGACGTTGTTTCATATGCCACCGTCTTCTTCGTCACGACCCCAGATTGGATAATAACATACCATTTTGATTTAAAAAAAATGAAGTTATTTCCATAGTCAACCAAAACGGTTGATTCAAAAGGTGAAATAATCACCCTACTTCGATGATCATTTCCCCTATAAATATAGGCAAAATCATTGCCTATATCTTCAAATGGGATCAAGAACAGTCAAAACGCCATTAATCGCTTTCGGTTGATTGGCTGATTCGATCCACTTGAAGTTCACAACCGACCTTGGGCAGCTATAAATAGTCCCTCTAAGTAGTTCTGAAGCCAAAAAATACACTATCCACCTTCATATTTAAGAAAATCAAAAATTTGCCATTAAAGTTATAAACTTTATGATTTTTCAAATTTTTTGTTGAAGCCTTAAAACTTGGATCGGAGCATCCCAAATGCTTCACTAAGGATCAAGTAGTATTCTTCAATCATTGGTAAAGTTCCAATCACCCTCTAATTCATATTCACGATTTAAATTTGAAATTTTTATGGTTGGATATTGATCTTAGGATCATTTATGAACTTTCTAGATAGGTTAAGACAATCAATCAACCTAAAATAGAAAAACCCGCCAAATTTAAATTTCAAAAATCAAAAAAATGTATTTGTTGTTTTGGGGCTAATTCTCTTGAATCACAGTTCAAAAAGCATGACAACTGTTTGGAACAATGTTTGATCCATCCTCGTAATGTTTGATCAAAATTAAAAAATTTAAAATAATTGAAATTTTTGAGTTCTTGATTTGGTCAAAACGAACAACTAGTGTTCTTATTTTGACATCAATCAAGTATATGAGATATAAGGAAGTTATTGACTAACTTCTTTCTCCTAAAAACAACTTTAGAATCAAAAACTCAAAATTTGATCACAAATTGTTTTGAATGATTTGATCATCATCTAGATTGACTAATACATTGAGATGATAATCAACATGTTCCTAGGGGCTTTGTGAAGTTACCCAAACCCAATTGGATTAAAAAATCCAAGCTAAAAAAATGAACTTTGGTGTTCTTGAAGACCGAGGCTTTTTAGCCTAGTGCCAAGGATCCTCGGTCTGGACCGAAACCTAGGACCGAGAATTTCAACAGGACTAAGAGTTTCGATCGATGTTCTTGAGCTAGGACATAGAGGTCCGACCGATGATTTTAATTTATGATCGAGAGTTCCAACTCAGGACTAGGATGTTTGACCTAGGACGAGGTATAATCCTTAAAATGACTGATTTTTCAGGTATAATTCTCCCTAGTTATCATCAACAACAAGTAACAATATTTTAAATATTATTGTTTCAATATTTTAAATAACGCTAAAACTATAAGCATGACTAGGACCGAAAAAATAATAAGTTCAAACTCAAACGTTATACAACCGATTTTTAAAAACTAACTTTATAAGTAGAGACCATTTTTAAAACATGTATGGAGGATGATACACGAAAGTCTTTTTCTGAGTATCATCAAACTACGAACTAAAATAAAACTTTGGTCAATATGACAATTTTTATTGATTTTCAAAAAAATCAATTGGCGACTATATTTCAAAATAAATAATCTTTTAAATTAATTATATTTAACTAATTTAAACTAAATGATTTCTTAAAAATCAAATTGTGATTTGATTATTACAAATCTCCGAATTATTTAAAATTAACTCGTAATTAATTATTTCTAATCAATTTTATAAATGGTAAAAAATTATTAAAAAAATTAAAATAATATTTTATTTTAAAAGAAAATTTGTGACACATAAATTAATGTTAAAATTCTTGAATTTTGTATTTTTCAAGTAAACCCAAAGATTTTTCGGGAAACAAAGCCCTTAAATTTTATTTTATTTTCTTGTAAAATTCAATTCCATTTACTTTTTAATCTTTTAGTTACAACTTTATAATATAAATTATCACAGTGAATTACAAATATTTTGTTATTATTAATTAATAATTATCCTCAATTTATAATTGTCATTAATAAATTTAACCTACTTGAGATGACTTTTATATATTTTCTCTAATTTCCTCCTGTTTCACATCATGATTCAATAATCAAGTCAAATATTGGGAAAGAGTTAGTATTAATGAAACTGTTAAATAATTAATTAATAAATATTATATTATGTGGTTGCATGTGGGCAAGAAATTAATTATTTATTTTATGAACGAATTCTGAATTGTTTATAGCACTTCTAACGCCGGGGTTTCTGGGTCTATGCCTTCCTCGATCGATCAGCCTTGTTATGACTCTAGTATTATTTTTTATTTAATTTTTTGTCTTGTTGAAGATCGAGCTGGGGGTTTTGTCTTTCAATTGCAAAAGGTTATGTTTTGACTTATGCTTTTTAACTCATATTCATTAATCTTCCTATTTTCATATAATGAACATAAGAAGTTAAGTCTTTGTTACAATATTATTATTTCAAACATTAAAATACCATATATGTTTTAATGAAATATATAATTGTGCCCAATTTGGAATCACCTAGATTCAGGAATAAGAAGGTTTGGAAAAAAAAATATTTATTTATTTGTTTAAAAGTTATTTTTTTATATCTGAATATAATATTGATTTAGATTAAATAATGTTTTTGAAATATATATATTTTAACAAATTTAATAATATATGTTTTGTTCAAATTTAATTTAATTTCATCAGGTGTTTTCAAAAAGACCTTATATGATATAATAAGACGGTATGTTCTGAAGCTAAATCGGATCAATCATCAATAATAACACTGATTACTCAATATTGTCTCAATATTTTAAAAGATTCGTCTTATGAAAAATAGTAAAACATTGCAAGGAAAGGAATGTAAAAAATTATATATTGTAGTTAATATGTCGTTATTGATTTTCGGACTCACCAAAAACATTTGAATTGATTGTATGAAAATAAAAAATTGTACTATTTGTGAGTTTTTTTTATGATCACAAGCGTTCTTAGGCCTTGTTTGATCTTTGGGTTATTTGGGTTTTATCCGGGTTTTATCCCAAATAACCTTGTTTGATGAAATTAGGAAAAAACCAGTTTTTAATTTTTATTACCAGAAATACCCTTACCTCTCTTCTCTTCTCTCCTCTCTCAATACATTTTTAAAATATATTAATTTAATTTATATTTAAATAAAATTTAAAATATAATATAATAAAATAAATATTAAAAATTATAGATATATTAATATTAATTTTTATTAATACATCATTTAAAATTTAAATGAATACTAATTTTATAATTATAATTTAAATATTATATAAGATAATAATTTTATTTATATTGTGTATTTATTTTTATTTAATATAATAATAAAAAAATTTAAATAATTTTTTTTTTATAATATAATAACCAAAAATCAAACAAATCTATTATATTATTTATTTAGAAAGATAATTTAAAGTTAGTTTATACCCAAAAAAAATAATAAATTTCTTTACAAATATTTAATTTAAATGAGATATATTTATAAATTAATTAATATTTTTTTATTTAAATATATTTAATTTTATTTTTTAGTATAAAAATTTATTTTAAATAAATTTAAATTTTAAATGGTATATTAGATAATATAGTTGGTTAGAATTTTATTTATATTTTGAATTTATTTTTATTTAATATAATTGTTTTAAATGAAATAATTTATTAATTTAAATTATATAAAAATAAATTTTATAATGTAATAAAATAAATATAAATATATATATATATATATATATATATATTAATATTATTTTTTAATAATATAAAATAAAATATTTAATTAAAGGATAATTTTGGTATTTTAATTTATAAAATTATTGATTTGATTTGGGATGTGATAGTTGGGTTTTAGGATAAAACCTGGGTTTTATCCCAATAACCCAAAGATCAAACGAGGCCTTAATATTTTTTTTAGTGATATTTAAAGTTGAAACAATTAATTTAATAAGGTTTATTTTTAATGTGTTTTTACCGTTTGATTGCTATTAATGAGAAGAAAATAGTTAATTTAAAAAAAAAAATATATATATATATATATATATATTAAAAAGTACACTTTATCATTGAATGGTTGCATCAGTTTTGTATGTACGGGACAACAATGTATACATGAAATTGATGTATGGTCATTTATTACATATATTAAATTTTTATTTTTGTAGAACAATATATATATAATTTAATTAGACAACCAATTAAAACATAAAAACAATATATATATACGGATTCTTACTGGGGATTGTTAAGCTAATATTTGACTTTTATACATACATACCTAAAAGAAGCTAACTAAAACCAACAAGAAAAAGACACTTAAACAACAACAATGAACAAATTATTAAGAAAGAAATATCTCTCTAGAAAAGATTTATTTTAATTTGTTTGTTTTGTTGTATTCGATATTGTTCAAATTAAGGTAATCCCAGTTGGGAAGAATCTTGATTCTTGGGGTTGAGATCATCTTTTATTTATATATTATTTTGTAAACTCATAATTTGGTTTTCATCTATTTTCTAGCTAATTTATAATTATAACATGCATGCATGGGTTGACTTTGACTATAACTCATCTTCTATTATATTATTATATTCATGATAAATCAAACTAGACCCATAACTAATTGTTTATTGGACATCTTCTTCATTTTTTTGATTCAATAATTGCCAAATTTAGTCACCTAAAAACCTAATCATATATATTATTATAAACTCATTTCAATGTAGACACATGCAATATTATAAGCTAGTTTAATTATGTCTTATTTGTCATATATATATTCTCAAAATGCCAAATATTTTTCATATAAATTCATTCAAATACAAAAAAAATCATACTTAAAAAAGGGTACGTTTAAATGGTACATTGTACTCTAGGAAAAAAAGGGGTTAATCGATAATATTATACTGATTGGTGTAACAACCAATCGGTAAAAGTCTTAAAATATCTTTGTGAAAATAAATTTAAATTTCAAAGAAAAAAAATTTCAATGCACACATCAATTAGGCACTATAGTTGGATGTGATTTATTTTTTTTTGGAATTTTTACCCAAAACTCAATTATTCTATTATATATATTTTCAACCATAAAATGATTTAATTAATTAATTAAATTACAAAATTAGCCTTATTTTATATTTATAAAATTTAAATAATAAAATTATTATAAGTCAACCAATTAAAAATCCAAATAACATATTATTTTCATGATTAAACAAATTTTATTCATTTATTTATTTATTTTTGATAAAACCCCACTTAAAAACCATCAAATAAAACACAATACAAGCTCTTTAATTAATTATCAACAAGAATTCATACCAAATGAAAATATATTTACTTCCCATAAGAAATCGAGAGTTTTAGTAAGCGTTAATCAAAACTACAAATCCACCAAAACCGTCGTGCCAAAACAAATACATTTTCACCGGCAAAAAACAATACATATGTAAAAAAAATAAAAATCAGAACTATACTCATCGCACAACCGCTCGAGCTAGAAGTCATTTAATTTTTTTAGGGTTTAAAAAAAATAAAAAAAAATATATATATGTCTCTAGCTAAGGGCAATTAACATTTTTTCCTGGTCCTCCATAATAGAAATAATTTCCCCATACATTATTCTTTCCAGCTTTGATATCATAGCAATTAGGATGATCAGCCAAAAGATGAATATTAGATAATGGAAGAAGATTATTATCCCAATCCACAACCTGCAAATTTCTGAAATAAGACGCCTTTCCAAACCCTTCGTCTCCAAAATGCCCACTTCCCATTTCTGTCGAAGTATGAGAACCGCCATTCGATGATCTTCTGTTCACAATCTCTCCGCCAAATTGAACCATACTTGCATGGCTTCTAAGGTGACTAAACAAAACATCGGGCCAGTAACCAACTAATAAACCCGACCCAAATTCCAACCACCAATGTCCATGTTTTGGATCCTATTTAAATTCATTAAACAAAACAAAAAACATTGAATGAAGTACTATTGAAAATTGGAATATAAGCATGTAAGGGTAAAAGAGTCTTTTTGTACCTTCCAAACCATTACTCCAATATCAAATTGCTTGCCATTGAATGATGATCTTGGAGATATTGCAGCTCCAATAGCTATTTTATTATTAGTTTGAATAAATCCTGAACATAGTAAATTATAGCAACCAGTGGCTTGATATGCATCTGTCTGTATTAATAATAATTAATATAAATAAATCATCAGAAGCTACAAAAAAATGCGATATAAAAAGAAAAGGAAAAATTGCTTACCGTCCAATAAGTAAAGAACCTAGGGTAATTGTCACCATATAATTCTGGACTAACCTGAATGAAGATGAAAACATAAATGATGAGTGTGATAAAAATACGATAATGCCCTTAGCGAAACGCGGAGAATGAGATCGATAACTTGCCTGCCAGCCAGCTTCGATAGTGTTGAGATCCTCGCCAAAGGAACCGGAAATTACCCATAATTGTGAAAGGCTGAATTCAAACTCATCAGTAACTTTGGGAGACCAAACATTTATACTAGCTTTTGCACCATAATATTGATCACCATTCACAAATGCAACCGCATGCTGCATTAATGTAGAAAAAATCAAAGTTAATTTGTATTTTAATTGAATGTAAAATTATTAAAATTAAAATTTTCAAATGACCCATTATAAGAATCACCATAAAAATACATGGGTATGTAAAAATATTGAGTGAAATGTACTTTGGTAAAAAAAACACATTTTTGTACCAAGACTTGCATTAAGTGGTAGATCAGTAATGGTGGAGCTAATTTCGAATTAAAAATATAATAATTTAATAAAAATAATTATTAAGATGAACCAGACATATAACCATTTTCCACTTATCTTAGAAAAAAAAAGGGTAAAAAGCAAAGAAGAAACATTAATGTCCCAATTTGGGTCTCCATCATTCATGTCAACTATTAAATTGTTATTTATTTGAAAGCAACAGCTAAATTAATTACTGTTGTTTATAATTTTCAAAATATTTATATAAAGTATTATAAACAGTAATAAATACAATTTTACTAGAAAGAGTCATTTCTAAGCAGTAAAACGACATCAATTTTTTTTAAAAAATTTACTATTTTAAGAGCTCAATAGTAAATTAAATGGCGGTGAGGTGGGTAGAGTTGACAAGAGAAAATTGCTCATGGGACCTATTAATTTCATTACTCCCCCACATATTATTTTTCAACAAGGACAAATTTAAAAAACAATTTTTTTTAAAAAAATATCACAAAAATGGAAAATTGTTGAACCCAAAACAAAATAGTTTAAATTTATAGTAAAAAAATAATTATACAAGTAAAATAAAGGACTGAAAAAAGTAAAAGTTATACCATTTATATGCCTAGAAAAAATAAAATAAAAAAAAGTCCTCACTAATAGATGTGACACTCTACCAATATTTCATTTTTTTCTTTTTCCATTTTTACCCTCATTGAATTAATTACTATTTTCTCATTACCAATATGCATGGCTTCCATAAGTTTATATTAATTTAAAATCAAATAATTAACTTTGAAAAAAAATATAAATGATTAAACAATTCAAGAACAGATTTTTAATAATACTGACCTCATGGCCAGTACTCATTGTGTCCCTTCTAACAGTTCTTGGCAATTTCTTTCCAAATCTTCTTACCGAACTTGCTCTCAAAACATCACCTTCACTTGTTCTTCTGATCGGAACAGTTCCCTCCGGGCAAGACTCGCCGGAATGTGTCCACAGCTGATGAAAAACCTCCATGGTTGAATTTGAACTTGCTCCTGGTCTTTTTACTTCCTCCTGCAACCGATTTACAAATGGTTTCTGTCCTTTGAGTAGAGGATGATCAAATGCTGGTTGAAGATGATAAGGAACACAATCAATCAAATCCCCATCTGGGCTCTGTAAATAGATCATAGATAGTTAGAAAGATTATATCTTTATGAAAAAATGTGATGAATAATTGGTTAGTAATGAAGATTGAAATGATTAAATTGCCTGGATGGTTTTGAGGGAAGGCTTGTTGATTTTCTTGAGATAACCTTTGATTTGTTTCAGTTGTTTGTCTGGCCGGAAAGTTTGATTCGCCGGAGAGGAATTGGCGGCGACGGGGAAATGAGGAGAGAAGAGAAGGATGAAAGAAAGAAGAGAGAAAATGACAGAAGAAGAGATTTTGGAAGGAGATGCCATTATTTTTAGAGAGAGAAATGTCTGTTTGTGGTGTTTTTTCATATCATGATGTTTGGATTCATCTGATGAGATTTTGGGTGTTTTTATTTGTCAGCTACAAGAAGAAAACAAGATGGTTTATTCCAAGGTTTTGTCAAACAAACAATGGAAGAAGGAAAACAAAGAAAGAAAAAAAAAAACACCTTCTTCTCTCTCTAAAAAAACACAACTCTTTCTCTCTCTATAGAGCTCTTCAAATGGTGGTGACTGACTGTCTCATTCACGTTTCCCCAAAACTTCACAACCCATTTTTTATTTTTTTTATTTTTATAATTATTTTATTTTAAAAAAATAAAACCAATTAATAATTATTAATTAAAAATAAATAAAGGGTGTATGGTCTGGCGTGGCCTGAGATCTGACTCTTGACTGAAGGAGAAGGACCTTTTTAGGGTTAGTGCTAAAATACGCCTCCCTTAATAGTGGGTCCCAATCTGAACATTGGTTGTAGTCAACAAAACATTGGTCTATTCTTCCTCCCACATTCAAACCAAAGTTAATTTAAAACAAGACAATGACTTATTTTGATAAAATTTTCAAATAATTATTTTATTTGAAACCTTATAACTTGATTTAATAAAGGAAAAAAGTTATTAAATTTAGTAATATATATATATTATTCAAACTCAACTCAGATAGAGACATGATGAAAGTTATGGCTTGTTTGTTCTTTGGTTATTTAAGTTTTTTTTTTCTAAAAAACTATATATATGATGAAATTAAAAAAAAAAAATAGTGTTTTATGGTTAAAAGTAAAAATATATTTTACTTTTTAAAGATAAATTAATTTTATATAATTGAATAAATAGGATTTTTGGTATTTAAATAAATAAAATTAGTAATTAGATTGTAGAAAGATGAATGAAATGATGGTTAGATTTTTGAGATAAAAAACATAAAATCGAAAAAACCACTTAATCAAACGAGCCTTTAGGGTTTTTCCATTAATAATATGTTTATTTAAAAATAATAATTATTTGTGATAATTTTAAGAGTTTATGTATTTTTTTTTATTTAAAGTCTTATAAGATATTAATATATAATGATAAAATAATAAATAATAATTTAATATATAATGTATTTTAATATTTTGGTTAATAAATTAAGTGATTTGATAAAAAAAAATAAGTATAAAGTGATGTTTTTTTTATTTAAATAACTCAAACGACACTTAAGTATTTTAAAATAAAGTGGATTATTTGATTCATTAATATTACAAATAAAGACTTCTTAATTGATATATTCATAATGGAGGAACAAAATCTTTGTTGTATTAGATTCCAAACTTCAAAATATTAAAAATATTGTCTTCCTTCCAATAGAATCAATAAATAAAGATTATATTTATTTGTAACTTATAATTTGGGCTATTTAATAGCACATGGTGCATTGTCCAAAATACAAGAAATGTTACTAACTTTTTGGTACACCACAAGAAATGTATTTAAAGTCATAAACTTGTGATTAAATCATTAATCAAGGATCCATGTTAATAATAAGACCATTATTTATTAACTTAATTTGAAAAGGATGTTGGCCAACAAGTCATTGCCATCAATCATTAACTTTCGACAATGACTACTCAACTTGTCATTAATAGATAATTATGTATCAAACACTCATTTTACAAAATTTAAAACCATACCCACTTTTCTATTCATATGAAATATGACTTTATAAATGAAGCTTCTAGTTTGTTGTTTACAAATGGGCCATCAAAATATAACAAGATCAGCGGAAAAACTCATTTATTTTGGGACGACTAATATCTAATGAAAATGATTTTCACCATTCGATTCAGATTTTCATACAAAATCAAGTAGTTGACATCATTAAATTGAGGCTAAGAATGCATGATTACAAGATAACCCAAATATTATCAAGAAATCGATAATGAAGAAGAACATGTAAAGCATACTAAATATTCATAATATAAAAGTAACATCCTGCTAATTACAATTACAATGGTGATACCTTTTTCCCTAATGATTAATTCAATGGTTAAGATCTAGCCATGAATAACACCTACTCTTAAAAACAACATTTTTGATTTGATTGAGTCCATCGATTTCTAATGGCCTTTCAAAAGGTTACTAGTGCAACGATCTATTTTTTTCACATTGATCCGATAAGAATATATAGTTTGAACACAAACTCCTATTTTTTTCTCTAAATCAAACATTTGTATGAATCTAATATTAAATTAAAAACTTCCAAACTTTGTATGTTCAATCAATGCAAAGTTTTATTTATTTGTTCATTTACTCTATTTTCTTACTTAATATTTTTATAGATGAATAATAATGATAATTGGTTAATGAGTAACCGTTGAAATGTAAGTGAAACCCAAAAAAAATTGTAGAAAGCAGCACCAAGTGCAGTGCCCCATGCATATTTATGTGCTCGTTTTGCAAGGTTTCTTGTTTGTTTCGCATATGATCAAAACAGCTACTTTGTCTCTTTCCCACTTATAAGATAATATTAATATAATACAAACAAAATTTAATTTCTATATATCTCTAAACCTAATGAATCAAAATATTGAAGCAAGAAAGTCTGCTGACTAACTAGTGACTATCTAGTTTCATAAAAATAAAAATATGCCCATCTCTAATGGGTACTTTTAAATATACATTTTATTTTTACTTTTTTCTAAAATAATAGTTTATTATATAAAAAATAACAATCAAACTCATGCACATCAATTCAAGGCGTGATTAATTTTAATGTTAGTTTATAAATCAATTTTTTTTTCCACTTAAGTTATCTGATTAAATTAATTTTAGCTGAACAATTATGTATAAATAAAATATAGTTTGGTATAGAAAAAAGAAGAGATAAGGTAAGGTAAGATGTGGACATCACGTACTCTCGAATCCGTTTGAAAAACATTTCTTTCATTGTTTCAATAACAAATTGGTGTAATTATTTGTGGGAATGAAAAAAGTTATGGGCCCTAATGCAACTTTTTATTTCACTTTCTAGGTTCGTGTGAATTGTATCAATGATGCTTACCACTTTCTCATTTAATAATATTTTTATTTAAATTTTTACCCATCATAATTATAATAATAATATAATATAAAATTACCTATTTTTTTATTGTCTAACTTGATATAAGAAAATACTAAAAAAAAGATGGGAGATTTTCTTACATTTGATTTGAATACTTCAACTTCAAGTATAAGATTGTATTCATGCATCTAACATTAATTTAAAAAATATCAAAATAATTCAAATTTTAGGATAAAGTTGTAACTTTTAAAAAGTTTAGTGACCATTTTAAAATTGTTTAAGATGCTTGATTCTCTTCAGTCTTCACCAGTATTTTTTTTCTTCTTTTCACAAAAGATGCTCCCCTATGAAGACCCAAGAAAAAAAGTATGAATTAATAATAATAATAATAATAATAATAATAATAATAATAATAATAATTGTTTAAAATATTCATTTTAAATGCTCTATCATTTGTGTCATTTGATTGGATATAACTTAAACATTCAATACAATTAAAATTGATGTATATTTTTATTAACATTGTGAATACTACAAACTAAACTAGGTTTTTAATTTTTTTTTTTATAATTGTACTTTATTTAAAATATTTAAAATAAAATTTTAATTTGTAACATTTTTAATACATTTAGGTACAATTTTATCATTTAAGTTATTTAGTGAATTTTTTTATAAATGAATTAATCATTATAATAATAAATGACAATGGCTAGCTAGGTATTATTAAAAATTGTCTGATGTTCCACTTTTATCGAATATTGTGTTAGTGGTGAATGGTGATGCACTGAGTATTACAAACCATTTTTTTTCATTGTTTTTTATTTATTTATAATATAATGTATTTTAAATAATATATATTTTTAAACCACTTAACTATCTAACACATAATTATTTTAATTTTAACTAATAATCTTATTAAGATTAGTATTTAGAAAATATAAAATAAATTCTTTTTCAAATAACTCAGTATTGATAGGTCTTTTTTGTGCAGACAAAGCAGTCTGGCCTGCAGCTGTTGTTGAATCGTGAGTGGGGAATCATATTCATGGAATATCAATTAATTAAGAAAGTGGCTTTTTTCTATTTTTTTGTTGTCTGAATTACACTTTATTAATCATGTTCTTTTTGTATACCATGATTATAACTATGTTTCATGAAGTTAATTATTATATTAAATATTTAATTAGGCATCTTATAATGACAATTTAAGCTATAGGATATAAAATTATATAACCAAATAAAAATAAATTAAATTACTAATAACAAGAATAAAAGAAAAGAATATATATATATATATATATATATATATATATATATATATATATATATATATATATATATATATATATATATATATATTCTTGTTTGGTATCTAATAGTTAACACAAAGTCCAGCATTATTAGTAGCAATGTTCAAAGGTTTAGGCACTTTTAATTTTCTTTCTTTAATTTAACATTATTTGAGATTTTTATTGATTTTCTTTTATAAAAAAACATTTGATGAAACAATAGAATATTAATTGGTTGAATTATATATTTTTATATTTAAAATTTAAATATTATAAAATAGGAGTATTTTGATTTTTTAATTAGTGAATGAAATTATTTGATTGGTGAAAATAAATAAGTGGTATAATTAATCTTGTTTGGTTAAGATTTTTTTAAATAATTCAAACTTTATAACTTTATTTAACTTCATCTATCATTAATCATATCATTCAATTCATTAATCAAAGTATTAAAATATTTTATATTTTTTTTAAAGAAATATTTTTTAATTTTTTTACTCATAAACTCATATTTCTCAAAATTACCAGCAAAACATGATTTATTGATAATTCATAAATTATTTTAAAAAATTATACTGAAAGAAAACAAAAAAAAAATAAATTAAATTAATATAACTCTTTGTTGTAATATATAAAAATGTTTATATCTGATGAGTGAAACTGACATGTGAATGTGGTAATCTTCATTATTGTACTACAAATAAGAAAATAAATGAATCATTTAAAAATATATATATATATATATAGAAAAATAAAGGCAAGTCATGGAATTCCATATCCTTGTCTCCTTATAAATCAAGATTAATCATCTATACTAAATCTTCAACTTGAAGAACACGAAACACAAACACAACACAAATTGGGGACCAGCCGAATGAACTAAACAAACAGGCACGCGGTGAATCAATGTAGAAAAAACTATCCTTTTGTTATTTTGTCGTTTATTTGTCTGAGTGGGCTTCCCTACATTAGCATTGGCTATGTGAAATTATAAATAATATTGGAAACCATGTGATGGGTGATCAGTAATACTAACTTTTTTGGTATAAAACTATAGCCACTTTTTCTCTGCAACAATAACCAAAGAACCTCAATGAGCCATTACTTTGTGAAACTTTGCCTTTACTCCATTACCAACAACTAGATATATATATGAATGAATGCATTCCAGCCTGTAAGAGCACAATAATAAATAAACATCATTATTATGAGTGCTCTTTTCTCTAGGATTTGTGGTGGGATCAAGAGTGATGTAAACTTTTTCATTATCTAACCTTTTAAATAAGTGCTTTAATCACTAGTTATTAGAGGGTATTATTTCTTAGTGAAATATTGCTATTTGGATTGAGGCATTATAAAAATATGGTCGGCTCTTTATTGGGACAAATTGAATTTTCGGATATATTTTTTAAAATCTTACAATTTGAGAGATTTTTTTTTATCGTCAATTAGGATTTCAGACTTATTTTTCAAACCTTATAATTTGAGTTTTTTTTATTGTTAAAGTTATAAAAAATAAGATTTGTCTTAACGATTTTAAACGTAGTTAACTTATTATATATGTGACATTTATACTTAAAAAAAAAATAATGTCACTAATTTAACTATCGAATTTCAGTAAATTAAAAATTTTGACTATCAAATTTTAGAGAATCAATAGTCAAAACCCTAAATTTGTTAAAATTCGGTAGTTAAATTATTAACATTTATATTTTATTATAAATGTCATATAATTAATAAGTTAATATCGTTTGAAATCGTTAATATAAAACCTCGTTTTATATAATTTTAAAAATAATGAACACAAATTATAAGGTTGTAAAAAAAAAGTGACAAATTGAGAATTCTAAAAGATTCCTGGACCTGAAATTTGAATATCGATTTTGACCGTTAAGGTCTCATAATATTTGTATGATTCTTTTTTAAAACATTCTAAGAATACTAATATATATTATTTAGTAACATTTTTTATTAAAGAATATATATAGTTGAATTACAAATTTACTCAGTATAGGCCCATTACTCGATGGGTTGAAGTTTAGTCCATAAAATTTAAAGAAGTAGCTAAGGCCCATTAATAGATGGATCTAGAGCCTATATTGAAGGAGGCTTTATAAAGGAATTAAGAGTTTCTTTAGTATCCATAAAACTAATAAGAAATAACCATCTATGAAATTTTGGGTTACAACTTACAAGCATGAGATTTCTCTGTCTCATTTTTTTATTATTTTTTATATTTGTAACAAGCTCATTTTTTTCTTTTGATGATTTTTAGTTAGGTTAATTTTCATCACTCAAATTTGAGTGAGTGTTGTGTTTTGTTCGATTCAATATTTTGTTTAGTTTAATCAAAATTTTAATATCGGATTTTTATAATCCGAATAATATTTTTAGCGATCATTGAATTGTTTGTTGTTCAATCCCTTTGATTGTGTTGTGATATTTTTTCAAGTCTGTGTCCGTCTATTTCTTAACAACAAAAGAGATAAAGTTAATGGATATGAAATTGTTTTCTTATTTTTCCAATAAAGAGTCACCAATTTATAGATCTTTTTGTTTGAGACCCCTTTATAGTTATTCTCTCATTATTTATACATATTTCTCACTTTTTTTATTATATGTGTATATATATAAAATAAAAAAAGAAGAAGTGAGAAATACGAATAATATTTTCAACGATTGATGAATTGTTTGACCCTTTGATTGTCTTGTGATATTTTTTAAGTTTGTGTCGGTCTACTTTTTAAAAACAAAAGATAAAGTTAATGGATATGAAATTGTTTTCTTATTTTTTCAATAAAGAGTCACCAAATTATAAATCTTTTTGTTTGAGGCCTTTTTATAGTTATTCTTCCATTATTTATACATATTTCTCACTTTTTTATTATATATATATATAGTGACAAACCTACTAAGGGACCTTGGGGCCCGACCTCCCCCAACCTTAAAATAAATTTATATATCAGTTTCACTGACGTCGTGTAACCTTAGCCTCACCTTTAATTTAAATTTATTTATTATAATTTATATCTATATAATTTATCTATAAACTAATTCATAACTATATTATTTTAATTTTAAATATAATTTTATTAAAATAATTATTATTAATATTTTATTTTATACTAATAATATTTTCTAATATACAAATATTTATAATAATACATAAATTTTAATTAATATATAAATAAGATTTATTTGTATAAATAAAATATATAAAATTATATATAAAATAATGTAAATCATATAATAATATTATATATTTTAAAATTATATTTATATAATAATTATACATTATTTTTTATTTATTTCAATATAATTAATAATAAAAATTATTTATATGTTAAAATATAAAAATTAAAATAATAAAGTGTTTTATATTTCTTAATTTTAAACTATTTTAAAAATTTATAAGAAAATATAAATTATTATTAATAAACAAGTTAAAATAGTTACATTGGTTTGGTTCGGTATTTAAATAAAGAATTTGATATATTATTTTTATATGCATTAATATTCTATAATCGTAATCTCGAGTGTCTATTCACTTGATAATATGTGTTTATCACGTTTTTGTATTTTTATTTTTATTTATATTTTTTATTATTTTTTATATTGTCATAAAATTAGGTTGAAATTTATTAAATTAGATTTTCATATTTTTTTATATAGTTAGTTTTTTATGAATTTATTTTTGTGTTGCATTTTGATGAAAAATTTATTGGGAACTACAAGTGAGTTGTCACTTTGCCTACAAAGAGGAGATCAAAATATAGTTCAAGCCATGTCATTGATTGCGAGTTCGAAAAATCAATTACAAATATTTAGAGAAGATGTGTATGTCATGATATTTTGGACCAAGTTAACAGTTTTTATCAATTACACTTGATCTCAATACTTGATATGAATGAGCATATATGATAATTGATAGCAATGGTAGACGGAGAAGAAAAGGGGAACTCATCACTAATCTTCATCATTATTGTGTGAAAATCTTTTGTCAAGTATAATAAAAATTATTTCTTATCTATTAATAGTTATTATTTCTTAGCTATTAATATTTATTATTTATTATTTAATGCTAGGTTGTTGACTTGATTATGCAAGAAATGAATAATCGTTTTTCAGAAGTTAATACAGAATTACTTGGTTGCATATCATGTCTTCATCTCAGAAATTCATTCTCCCAATTTGATATTCGTAAACTCATTCGTCTTACCAAACTTTATCCCGAAGATTTCACAAGCAGTGATTATTTATTTTTGGAACAACAACTTCGGGCTTACTTATTTAATTTGCGGGATGATCCTCAATTTTCTTCAATTAAAGCCTTGAGAATTCTTGTTCAAAAATTGGTTGCAACAGAAAAACATATAGTCTTTCCATTGTTTTATCGATTGATATAGTTGGCTTTAATTTTACCAATTGCAATTGCATTCGTTGAAAGTGTGTTTTTCTACAATGAAGACCGTGAAGACTGATTTGTGTAATCGAATGAGAGATGAATGAATGAATAATAATTTAGTTGTATATCTTGAGAAAGATATTTTCTCAACAATTGAAAATGAGCCAATATTTTCAACAAATGTAATCTTGTAGAATAAATTTCTCTTCTTTTGTATCGACTCATGGACAAAAGTAATTTAGTAATTGTGTGCTTATTAGTATTTTGTAATTGTGTTTGTTAGTATTTTTATGTAATTACCGAGTAAAATTTTAATTAAAAAATACATTTATTTGATCGTCAAAAAAATGCTACGTTACTATGTATTTGGCCCCCCGAGAAAATATTTCTGGGTCCGACACTATATATATATGTATGATAGTTATCGTTTGACAAATTTTTTTTACGTTGTTTATCAATTCTCGATTAAAAACAATTTTAATTACAGCTCATAATATTTGTTAGAGATTTTTTCAACACAGTTTAATTTGTTTTTTACATTATTTTGTAATTTATTTGCTAATAGTAACACGTTATTTGAATTAATAAAAAATAATTTTTTTTTTAAAATATATTGGGTTAGACTTAGATTTGATTTTGAAAAATAATTAACTATTCTTAATTTAAATAAGGAGTTATATATATATATATAAAATCAACAAAAATGTTAAATAATATGACAAATTTATAATAATTAAAATGTTGATGAACAAACTTAAATAATTTTATAATTCTTTTTGGTGACTTCAAAAATTTATAATAATAAGTGATGATATAGAGTAAGTCAAATAAACCAATGTTTAGTAGGTCTTTACTAAATATTATAAAAGATAATGAAAAATGTCTTTTTTACTGATAATTACTAAGTAATGTCGAAAATTATTACGTCAAATGATAATTGAGTAAAATAAATGAAAAACTTATATAAATAATAAGAAGATATCGGTTAAAGGGTCTCTAATTAAAAATTCGTTTCAGTGACTATTTTTATTTGAAAAAAAAAACAATTTTAAATGTGATAACTTTATCTTCTTCACAACAGATATGGATTCAAAAAATAATTACTGAGAGTATAAGAAAAAACGACCTACCAATAATTGTGAATATTATTCGGATTATAAAACTTCGATAAAAAATCTAATCCGATTAACCAAGATAAGTAATGAAACTAAAAAAATAATAAATAAATAAATAAATGGGAGGTCTAAGTTAAACCAACTTATTATTTACAAGAAAATTTAAATAAATTTGTTAAATAAAGTTAAAAATTATAATTATTTTTCAAATAATATTTATTGTATTTTAATTATATATATGTATATACAATCAAAGAAATAAAACTAGTTTTTCCCAAATCGAATTGTAGCCCTAAATCGCGTCTTTCTCTCGCATCTTCGTCTTCTTCCCATCCTCTTCGTTTAAATCGGCTGGAAAAATCAAGATCCACCGATCAAATTCAATAAGTTCTTAGTGATCGTAGCGATAAGACGCGAGTACCGGCAAACAAGGTATTTTTCTATGTTTCCTATATGCTGTTGTTGATTCATGTCCCTACAATCTTCAATTTTGAGTATAGTTTTTTGATTCTTTGGTGTAAAGGTACAAAGTTTCAGCTCAATAGTTTTGTATTACCATTATACGCTTACTTTTTCTTTCATCACTTCTTAATCGATCTGTATTTCATATTTATGGCTGCAATTGAACCTACTTTGATTATATATATAGGGAACCGAATCAAATGATTTCAAATTCTATACCTTTACTGATAATTGATTGGTTTTTGTTACTGGCATGATATGATGTTTACTTGTTTGATTAAATAGAGTAAGATAACATGACAACTGCTGCTCGTCCAACCTGGGCTCCTGCCAAAGGTGGAAATGAACAAGGTGGCACTCGAATTTTCGGCCCTTCTCAGAAGTATTCTTCAAGAGACATTGCTGCTCACACGACTCTGAAGCCCAGGTTAGAATTTCGTACTTTCGAGTTTCTCCTAACTGTTTCGGATTAGTCTGATTCATATGGGTTTGGTGCAGAAAAGAGGGACAAGACACTCAAGATGAAGTGCACAAGAGGAACCTCCGCGATGAATTGGAAGATCGGGAGAGAAGGCATTTCTCATCTAAGGATAAGTCCTACGTTGGTATGCGCAAGGATTTCTCGTTTCTCTTCACACTTGTTTTTCTCCGGTGCAAAATTGAGACATTGATGATTCTATTTTCTTATGATTCCAGAGGATAGAGATCGTAGGAAAGGAAGTCATCTTTTACTGGAAGGTTAACATTGAGACCCTACTTCTGCTTCAAAATTTGAAGAGTACCTCTTTCTTTCTGAATGGTTTAAATGGTTTCATGATTATTTTGCAGGGTCTCGTAGGGATATAGATGATCGTCTTGTTTCAAGAAATGTAGATGCAGATGATGCTGATGTTGAAGTTAGAAGTGATGAAAGGTGGGCATGATGAACTTTTTGCTAATCATTTTTGTTTTTGGGTTTCTAAACTGAATTTACTTATGACTAGTGATGATGATGACGACGATGATGAAGATGAGGATGATACAGAAGCACTTCTAGCCGAGCTTGAACAAATAAAGAAGGAAAGAGCTGAGGAAAAGCTCCGCAATGTAAGAAGTTAACATTCTCTTGCAAATCGTATACTCAAAAACAAAGCTACGAGAGTAATAATCAAATTTTCAAATTCCCATGTGTGCATTTTTATAGGAACGACAGGAGCAAGAAGAAGAGCTGAAGGTTAAAGAAGCAGAGTTGCTAAAAGGAAACCCTCTTCTTAATAATCCAACTTCATTTAATGTGAAAAGGAGGTCAGTCGATGAATGACTAGAATTTTCTTGTTTTTATTTCAGGGTTTTCCTCAAATTTAAAAATGTTGGACATTTTTTTAATAGGTGGGATGATGATGTTGTGTTCAAGAACCAGGCTCGTGGTGAGGTGAAAGCACCTAAAAGGTTTATAAATGACACCATTAGAAGTGATTTTCACAGGAAATTTCTCCATAAGTATATGAAGTGATTTGTTCTTATTATTCGAATTCTAAACTCTGACATTTCAGTTTTATGAACTTGGCCTGTACTTGTGCTTATTGTTTGTTCATTGTTGAATGCTGCACTTCTTTGAAACGATGCTTTTTGTTTGAGACTGTTATATAAAAATGTATTTTTGTGTGTTGTGTTGCAATTAAATGTCTACTTTTAGTGGTTTTAGGATGACTGTTCATTTAACTTCATATTTTGGTGTTACTTAGTCTGAATTGTGATATAATTTATTGTTATATGCCAATGTTTAAATATAACTGCATTTTTAACTATTTACAAGAGTAGGACAAAAAAAATATATACTTAAATATGCTCATAGTTTTTTCTTTTACTTCTATTTGCTATATTTTTTATAAATAAATTTAATTTAAGAAACTAACTCAATTTATGGGTTTTATTAGAGGTGACAATTTGAGTAGTTTTTAATCTGACCAGTTTAATAATTTTTGTCAAAATTTAATTTCTAATATGAACATGATTTGTTAAAGCTAAATTATAAATACATTTATAATAAATTTTAATTAGTGAGCGAGTAGAAAAGAATAACACAAAACTCAAAAAAATAAAAACTTGTAAACGAGTTATCGGGTCTACTTTGAGTAATTTCACGTCGACTCGATTTTGACCTGTTTATTAATTAGGTTAAACAGGTCGACCTGATTTTGACCCGAATAAAAAATACATGACACTAACCTAATTTTTTCGTATTCGGATCGTGTTTTCGTGTGGGTCCAAAATTGTCTGCCCTAAATTTGAGTAGAATTGATTAAGTCGACCCGTTTAACATGATTAATAAACTAGGGTCAAAACTAATCTCCTAAAATAAATCCGTCTACATGTTTCTCGTTTATAATTTCCTGTTTCTTATTCCCTCAACCCTTCTTTGTAAGTATTTTACTTGTGAATTTGTGATTCAAATTGAATTTCGTCGAAATTAAATAGGGTTTTACTTTGAGTTGAAAACTAAATAAAAGATTTTGACTCATTTACATCAACATTTTTTTTCTATCTCTAACTATTACATTTACAGCCATTTCCTACAGCATCAAATCAAAATTTATATATCATTCAATGACGTTCACCACCGCTCACCTAATCAAAATCTGTCATTAGAATCTTCATGTAATCTCATTGTAAAGAGAGGATTCGCAATTCAAATCAGTACCCATCATCTTGAAAACTGTAAAGAAAGAGGCGGCGAATCACAAAAAAATGGCGCTACGGTTGTGTTCTTCATTTGGCTACCTAACTGTTCCTTCTCCCCGTTCCAGTAGACTTATAAGAACATTCTCTGTACAAAATCCAATCGTATCTTCAATCGAGTCCAGTAAGGTTGCCCATTCCTCTTTTCAGATAAATTCAGATTTTTTTACTGTATTTCATATCTAATCTATGGATATAAATAATCCTTATGTATGGATTCTTACTAAACCTATTTTTTCTGGAATAGGGTAGTTATTCTTGGCTCCTAATTGAATACTAACTTGGGGATGTTCAGATTACCTTAATTGTGCCAAGAATTGTTGACCTACATGAGTTAGGGTTTTTGATGAAACAATCCTCTAAGGAAGTTCTTGTTAGAAACTACAAAATCACCATACTGCTTGATATTTTAGAGGGTGGTTGGATTAATCAGCAATGGTGAAAATTTCACACTGAAAACTTATTTCTATAGTTACCATGTTTATACTTATCATTTGCAGTTAGTGGTGGAGGTTAAAGAGAAACTTCAGAATGATCATTATAAGTTGCCGATTGGGAGATATGGGAGGGATGATGAAGATATGATTTTATGGTTTCTGAAAGATCGTAAATTTTCTGTTGAAGAAGCTGTTTCCAAATTGGCTAAAGCTATTGTATCCTACTCTTCTTCCTAGAATAGTTAAAGCTTGAAATGTTTTTGCCTTCATGTCTGGTTCTTTTAACAGGAAAAAGAAAATAGTATGCAAAAGGGAATGCATGTCAATGGAGTTTGTTTTTTCTGTAACATTTTTTAGAAATGGTATCACGAGTTTGGTGTCTCGGAGTTGTCGGAAGAGTCAATCAGAAGTATAGCTGAAACTGGAAAATCTTACTTGCATGAGTTTCACGATACACATGGTAGACCGGTTCTAATAGTAGTGGCATCCAAACATCTTCCTGCTGTAAGTATAAAGCTTAGACTAGCCATTCTGAAGATGTTTGAACATTTTTGTTCTTTATAAATTGTGAATCTAGTCTTCACTAGATTAAGAACAAATTATGGCATCAGAAATTCTTATTCAGTTTGCGTCTTTTTTAGTTCACACTTGTGATGATTGATTGTTTATGGTTTCAGAAGCAACAATCATCAGATAGTGAGAAGCTATGCGTTTTCCTGATTGAGAAGGCACTGAAACAACTCCCGGCTGACAAGCAAGAAATACTTGTAATACTTGATCTCCGAGGTTTTAGCACAGAGAACACAGATCTCAAGTTCCTGACATTTTTGGTAATTTTCATTGGAAAAATCAAATTAATTTTCACTTAGATGCTCTCTTTTCGTTAGTAATGACTACCACCATGTTTACCTTGCAGAGATTGCATATTCTTCCCTTCTTTTTTGCGAAAAGGAAATTAAACCTCATAATTTGAGATGCTTAACATGCCCAGTTCTCATTTTCAAAAGCAAAATTATACAATAATAAGTTTCATCCGTCAAACTAGCCTGGATAATATTTGATCAGGATCTAATGTCCATTCTTTGCATCTGATCTGAGATTGCATTTTCAATTATTCATTCTACTTTATGAAACATGTCCAAGCTGAATTGAATAGTTTGTTGCTAATTTGATCCAACTAAATGATGACCATATAACTATCTAGCTCCCTGCATTACTTGCCAATGACAGCTATTTTGGTCATTATTTTCAAAAGCTTCAGTTTATCGTGTTTTCAACATGAATCTGATCATGTCTTAATTGGGTTTCCTTCTGCTTCGCTTGTTGACCATCTGAATACTTACAATGAATGTTGTTCTAAATATGACACACAACTTACTCATATTTCTCGCAGTTTGATGTATTTTACTATTATTACCCAAGAAGGCTGAGTGAAGTACTTTTTGTGGAAGCTCCGTTTGTATTCAAGCCAGTCTGGGCTTTAGTAAAGCCCTTGCTGAAGTCGTATGCTTCCCTGGTAAGAAAGCTTAATATAACATCTAATCAATCGCTTGTAGATTTTGTTTCGTTCTTGCTTGGTTTATTGTATCATCTGATGTTCATTGACTGTTCTATACTTGAAGGTAAGGTTTTGCTCGGTGGAGGATGTTAGAAAGGAGTATTTTACAGAATCTACACTCCCTCATGTTTTTACAAAATGAAGGTGCAATGAATCTCCTACTCATATTTTCTTCTTTGTAATTAAGATTTCAAATATTTAACATTTTAGGTTCTTGAATATTTCAAATATTTTGCAGAAATATTGTATTTTTATCATTTCAAATTTAATATATTTCTCGATTCTTAAATCACAGGCGTCACAGAAACCCCAAACACTAGCAATTAAGTAAGATTTTTTCAAACACAATACTTCATTTCTTTATATCTTTCTCAAGTCCAAAATCTCAAACCTTATAAATCATCAATATAGAGCCAATATTAATAGGTGTTGTTTGAATTGTTTTTATGATTGTAACCGCAACTGACAACAAAAATAAGGCCATGAAGGTTAGCCTGTAGCTCAACAAAACCAAACAACAACAGCAACCAAAAACGATTTTTGATTCACCATTAACACATGTACATCATCCAAATCATGAACTTCAATACCAATTCGACCGACTAAACAGAAAACAGAGTTTAAATTTTGGAAAATGAAGAACACAAATTATTTAAATTTTTTATTTTAAGCTCTAAAAAGTATGCACACATCTTTTACAAACTCAATTACAAGAAACAAACCAAGCTTTTAAATTAAAAATTATGAAATTTGACTTTTTCAACTAGTTTTTGCTTGCTGCGCGAAGAAGATGGAGAAGACTGCCTAGGTCGCGGTGATGGGCCAGCGTCTACATGGCGTTGAACGTCCATTGTCACAGCCCAATCTTCTTGGCCCAGGAAGAGGAGGCTTAAGGAGAATGTCACGGCCCAATCCTCCTGGCCCAAGAAGAGGAGGAGGCTTGAGCCCTTTTAAGCCCAACCCAAGGAAGATTCTAGATTGGAAGGAAGCTGGAAGGAAGGTCCTTGATTAGCGCACATAATGGAGAGTTAAAAGGAATTCCTTGATTAGTGGATCACTAATTGATATATAAAAGGAATGTCCTTAATTAGGAATGTCCTTGATTGATAATTTTAAGGAATCCCTAAATTAGTGCACAATCAATGTAACAGCTAGAATTAGTCCTATAAATACCTGTGAGGTATTACATTGTAAATCACCAAGTATTCGAGTAATATACTATTCTTTTTAAGAGTTACTCTCTCTCTCTAGAATTCTTGTGTCAATTCTATTAAACGCCGAGTGTTGCGTCGAGTAAGGCTGACTAATTACTCGTTCTTGCGAAGATAGTAATTAGTGCCGCACGGATCGTCAGTGAAAAGACTGAGCCCGTGACAATTGGTATCAGAGCTGAAATGACGAAAAGATCAGAAGAAAATTCAAAGGTCGTGGACGAAGTAGAGAATCTTCCCCACGGGACCGGAGAAGATGGTAGGAACTCTCGCAAAGTTCAGGCGGGAGGAATCAAAGCTACCAAAGAAAGAGATAGATCAAGAGACGCTATCGTTGACATCATCGCTAGGTTGGATAAGGTAGAACTCACCGTGGCGTACGGACAAGATAATGACGGGGACCTAGAGGAACGCATTGCCGAGCTTGAGAAGGAGAGAGACGAGCTCCGAGGAGGAATGCAAGGTGCCCTGAACGAAGGCTTGTCCAAATGTCAAGAGCAAGCTCAGATCGTGGAGAAGACCCTCCTTGGTGAAATCAGGACCTTGACTGAGAAACTCGAGGTAATGACTTCTAAGTTACAAGATACCGAAGAGGATGTGGCGTTACTCAAGAAGGCGGTTGCGCAAGAGTGCAGACGCGCACCTGTAGGAGTCCCCAATCCGATAAGGATAGACATTCCAAGGCCTAAAGCGTATTTAGGCGAGAGGAATGCGAAGGAGATCGACAACTTCTTATGGAGTCTGGACCAGTACTTCAAAGCACTCGGCCTAGTAGAAGAGGCGAGGAAGATTGATACTGCCACGACATACCTGGAAGACACCGCAATGCTGTGGTGGAGGCGAAGGAGTAGCGACATTGAAAAAGGTACGTGTTCTATCAATACCTGGGGTGAATTCAAGGAGGAACTCAAGAGACAGTTCTATCCTGAAAACGCTATTCGAGAAGCAAGGGCCAAGTTGCGGCGACTCTCACAAAGAGGGAGTATCAAGGAGTATGTCAAGGAGTTTATCGTTACTCTCCTTGAGATCCCTAACTACTCAGACGACGAAGCCTTGTTTGCCTTCACTGATGGTCTACAAATGTGGGCGAAGTTGGAATTGGAACGACGTAGTGTCCAAGATCTAAGCTCCGCAATTGCCGTGGCTGAATCTCTTGTCGAGATGAGAAGGCACGAGAAACCAAAGTCGACCTATGAGAGGAATGACAATGGGGAAAATGGTGGAGACCATATCTATAACAATGAAGACCCAGTTAAGTTTACCAAATCCAATGGTAAAGGAGATCGTGACGAGAAACATGGAGAGAAACCCCGGATAAAGTGTTTCTTTTGCGAAGGGCCGCACAAAGCAAGAGAGTGCCCTATGAAGAATAAACTATCAGCATTGATGGAGGAGCAAGAACGCCTTCACGATGAAGCTCGCTTGGGGTCGTTAAACCTAATCAGTGCCGTTACAGCAAAATTTGATAAGTCAAAGTTCGTGAAGAAAGGACGACTATTTGTGGAAACTAGAGTAAGAAACCACATGGTTAAAGCTTTGTTGGATACGGGAGCCAACAACAATTTTCTAGAGGTAAAGGAGGCGGGAAGACTGGGGATTAAGTACACTAAAGAGAAAGGGTGGCTTAAAGCAGTCAACTCGGCACCAAGTGCGACTTATGGAGTTGCTCGTAATGTGAAGATCAACTTGGGGGAGTGGACCGGCCTTCTAGATTTCTCCATTATCGACATGGATGACTACAAAATGGTTCTCGGCATAGAATTCCTTGACAAGGTAAATGCCATCCTACTCCCTTCTGCCAATATGATGTACATTCTAGAGCAGGGTAATACTCGCACAATACCTTTAACAAGAGAGGGCAAGAGAGAAACTAGGCACCTATCTGCCATGCAACTCTCAAAAGGTGCGGAGGACACCTACTCATCATCTTTTGTCGCTAGGAAAGAAGATGAGAAAATTGCGTCTAAAGAGAAGATACATCCAGAAATTACAATTGTACTAGAGAAAGGTCACGATGTAATGCCCGCTGGAGTATCAGAGAAACTCCACCATAAGAGAGAGGTGAATATCAGAGAAGAGTTAGTCAAATGTACTAAACCATCGGCGACAGTTCTTTATCGCATTAAACCTTCCAAATTGGAGGAATTGAAGAGGCAACCAGAGGAGTTTCCATTCACGAAAGGGAAGTGCGAAATAGCCAAGACCGCCAAAAGAATGAAGAAATGGGAGGAAAAGAAGAGAAGACACTTGGAGTTCGGAGGAAACCGAGTGATAGTAAAACTTCTCCTCCATCAAGAGAGACAATTTTCGAAAATTCATAAAGGGCTTGTGAGGCAATACGAAGGCCCTTTCTTAGAGAAAAAACGGGTTAGAAAGTCAGCACGTCGCTCAAAACTTTTATCTCATGTGGAAATATCATCAGGGCCTACAAGGAGGAAGCGACGAGGACGTCGCCAGATTGAGTGGGGGAGAATGTCACAGCCCAATCTTCTTGGCCCAGGAAGAGGAGGCTTAAGGAGAATGTCACGGCCCAATCCTCCTGGCCCAAGAAGAGGAGGAGGCTTGAGCCCTTTTAAGCCCAACCCAAGGAAGATTCTAGATTGGAAGGAAGCTGGAAGGAAGGTCCTTGATTAGCGCACATAATGGAGAGTTAAAAGGAATTCCTTGATTAGTGGATCACTAATTGATATATAAAAGGAATGTCCTTAATTAGGAATGTCCTTGATTGATAATTTTAAGGAATCCCTAAATTAGTGCACAATCAATGTAACAGCTAGAATTAGTCCTATAAATACCTGTGAGGTATTACATTGTAAATCACCAAGTATTCGAGTAATATACTATTCTTTTTAAGAGTTACTCTCTCTCTCTAGAATTCTTGTGTCAATTCTATTAAACGCCGAGTGTTGCGTCGAGTAAGGCTGACTAATTACTCGTTCTTGCGAAGATAGTAATTAGTGCCGCACGGATCGTCAGTGAAAAGACTGAGCCCGTGACACCATGCATGGGGCCTACGTTCACCTTGGGTCGGGCCTAGAGCCTAAGTTTGGTCCTACTTGCATTGCATTGACTTCACGCTTGGGCACATTTACTAGCCCGCTGGGCACTCCCGATGGGTTATGTCAGTGTGCGGCTACAGCAGTGGTCCGACAACTTTACACGACAGCGCCAACATATTTTTTATCAATTTTTTTCTTTCAATCCTTAAGAAAACAAATATCGTTTTCAAAATAATTATTTATTTTAAATCCCGTGTGATGAGTTCGTATTTTAAGTTGATTCGGATTTAGTTTGGAGTTGACTTGTATACTGGACTTCATCTTCATTCTAGCTGGTTGTTGTTTCTTCAACGTCCGAATCTTGGGGTTTTTGTGTTTGACCGGTTTGATTAGTTTACTTCATAAGCTAAAAGTTGCAATAATTGACTCTTTATTCAAAAGATAAAAAATAACTCATAATTTCGTTACTTCATCTCCTTTGCGGTTAAGAATGAGTCAAATACGGACTCAATAAATGTACAGCAAGACAATCAGCAGAGGTATAAATAACAAACGACTCACCAACAGTTTAAAACATTATTCAGATTATAAAAAAATCTAGAATGAAAATTTTGATTAAGCTAAACATTATGTCGCATCAAACAAAAATACGACACCAACTCAAATTTAAGTAAAAAAACAAGACATTCTTCAATATTAAATTGGAGTGACAAAAAGAAAATTTCACTTTTTTTTTATCTTTTCTCTCTTTCTTCCCACAATGAAGGGTGATGCCAAGTCATTCCCTCACTAAATTCCCTCACAAAATTCTCTTTCTCTATCACTCATCTATATATATATATATATATATATAATAACTCTTAATTTAAAAGGTGGAGGTGTATAACACTCAATCCACCATCATCCACATAATTATGTAATTTTTCTATCTTAATTTATTTGTCTTAATTATTATTTCTTTTTCCTAATATATATTTCTCTTTCTTAATTTTTCTTTATTAATAAACTTTTTCCCTCACACTAAAACGTAATAATTAATAAATTTTAATATACAATTTTAATTATATTATATTAAAATAATAAATATTTATTATATATTTCAAAAATATAAATACATATATTTAAAATATATAATAATATAAATATTTTATTACGTTTTAGTGTGAGAGAAAAAGTTTATTAATAAAGAAAAATTAAGAGAGAGAAATATATATTAGGAAAAAGAAATAATAATTAAGAGATATAAATTAAGATAGAAAAATTACATAATTATGTGGATGATGGTGGAGAGAGTGTTATACACCTCCACCTTTTAAATTAAGAGTTATTTCAACCTTAACCATACAAAAATTAATAAATTTTAAGAATAAAAAATGATTTTAATTATATTAACTTATAATATAATATATATATATATATATATATATATATATATATATATATATATATATATATATATATATATATATATATATATATATATATATATATAATAACTCTTAATTTAAAATGGTGGAGGTACTTTCTCCACAATTATCCACATCATTATATAAGTTTTTTTTAATTTATTATAATTTTTTATCTCTCCTTTTATATATATATATATATATATATATATATATATATATATATATATATATATATATTAACTTTTTTACTCGTACAAGGTAAGAATTAATAATTTTTATAAATACAATTTTCATAGATATTTATTATATATTTAAAAAATATAAATTCATATATTTAAATAATTAATAATATAAAAAGTTATATTTAATTTTAATCATACAAAAATTAATAAATTTTAAGAATAAAAAAATATTTTAATTATATTAATTATAAATCTATTGAATAAATAAAGATTACTTTTATATTTAAAAATATGTTATTTTAATTTTATATAAAAATATTTAACTTTAACGAAGAAAGAAAAGAAAACATATTCAATATTATGGGAATCAAGGAAGGTGAACTACCAGTAAAATACCTTGGAATACCCCTGTCATCAAAACAACTCCAATACAATCACTTCAGACAACTGGTAGAAAATGTTAGAAATTTTGTCTTGGGTTGGGCTACGAAAAAACTGTCTAATGCAAGTAGAATCGAGCTCGTTAAAAGAGTCATCTTTGAAAGTATTGGCTATTGGGCCCAACAGATAATTATCCCAAAGAAAGTAATGGTTGAACTTGATAGAATCATGAGAGACTACATTTGGGGAACACAAGGCAGAGAAGGAAAAAAAGTCAAATGGGTGGATGTTTACACTCCCATTGAAGAAGGCGGACTAGGAATAAAAAGTTGTGTTGAATGGAACAAAGTCCTCATCATCAAGAGCTTATGGGAGTTGGAGCAAAAGGCGAACTCCCTATGGGTTAAATGGGTGCATACAAGATTTATGAAAGAAGAGCAGAGTATCTGGACACGAAGCATCAATGAAAGAATGACATGGTCATTGAAGAAAATCCTAAAACAAGAAAAGATGTTTTTCAAATGGTGAAACCACAATTGAAAATGGAAAAGGGGTACTATTCTGGCATAATTCTTAGTTGGATAATATTCCTATTATATTCAAAGAAGAAATGCAAGGAAACAGAGTTAGAAGAGAATACATCAAGTACTCATTTAGAGAAGTCTATGAAGGTAAATGTGATTCACTTTTGAGGCGTATTCTAGAAGGTGATTGAATCCTAAACCTAATGAGGCAGAAGCAACTCAATGAAAGTAATGATGAAATATGCTGGAAAACAGAAAGTAATGAGAAATTTATTACAGGAAACACATTAGAATTGGTTAGAAAAAGGACAGGAGGTAGATTGGCATAATGTGGTATGATCTTCAAAGATTATTCCTCGTCACCAATTTATTCTCTGGCTGGTATACAAATAAGGTTGACAACAAAAGACATAATTCGAAAATACATAAACATTCCTGATATCAACTGTGTTCTATGTTCGAGAGTTAAGGAAATCATAAACCATTTATTTGGGGAATGCTCTTTTGTAATACAAATCTGGAGGATGTATGCTGCAAACATGAACATCATCAACTTTCCAGGAATATGGAAGAAATCCAAGAGTGGATGAAGAATAAAGCAAAAGGAAGATCCTTTTTTGTAAGTATGTTGAAATGCTATTTTAAAGTAGTAATCTACAATATCTGGAAAGAAATAAATTTAAGAACTCACAGTGGAAGAAGTAGAACCGCTGAAAATATTTGGAGAGATATAACTTCAGATGGAAATGCACTCATTCAATCTTGGAGAGGAATCGAAAGTAATGAAGAGAATAGAAAGCTTTGCCAGATATGTGATATTTCGTTTGAGAATGTCACAAGTAGAATAAAAGTAAAAACGATGTAGGCTCTAATTGATTATTGTTATTGTCTGTAATTCAATTATTGTTTCATTGTCAAATCTAGAAATTGTCGAGATCTGATCTTAAATTTTTGTATTTTTTTTTCCTTTTTTGTATTTTTTTAATTAAATGACACTAAACTGTTTTTCAAAAAAAAAAAAAAATATTTAACTAAATTATTTATAATAGTTCAAATTTTAAGAGTAGAGTTATAATATTAGTTACTGATTTTTATTAAAAATATTATAAATTAAAATATATTATGATTATAAAAATCGTTCTAAAATTTTAAATTATATCCTATTTATTTTTATATCTTATAGTTCCGTACAAATTTGTTGGAATTTTTGTATTAATGTCCTCCATTTATGCTTACAACTGATATTTGAATAAATTTTTTCCAATCTTTGTTGTTTCGCTATTGTATTATAATAATAAAAATCTTTTGTAATTCTTTGAAAAAGGAGTGATCTTAAATTTGCTAGTTTCAAAAATTAATATAACAATCCAAATTACTGATCTTTGGAGAATTTAAATTTATTTTAAAAAAAATAAACTATAAATGACTATATAAACTATTAGTGAGAAATAAAAAAAAAATGATTTTTTCTAAGTTTTTTATTTATACCAAATTATACTTTTTTATTTTATTTTATGAAAAACAGAAATTCATTTATTCTTATATATTCTTTTCCGGACTCTAATATTTATTCTTATATGGTCTTCTCTCTCAACTATTTGAGTGATTATGTATTTTTTTCTTAATTTATCCTCATTCCTCTTCTTTTATTGAATCTCACAAAATAACTAAGAAAAAATATTTAAAAACAAATAAAATTATGATATTAATAATTTTTATTTTTTTAAGATATAAGATAAAAATAAAAAGTTGTTATCCTTATTTGAAGTAGTTTTATTTTAAATTGTTGGTCAATAAATATATTTATACATAAAATTATAAATATAAATAAACAATATTAAATGGATATCGATTAAAGTGTTAATCCTTAGTAAAATCTTTTAAAAATTTATCTATTTTTAAGATCACAATATCATATTTTTATTTTAGAGAAACTTAGTAATATATTGATGTTTATTAAAGTATTTTAACTCTTATTATATATATATATATATATATATATATATATATTTATTTTTGTTTAGCATTTTCATTTTCATATTATATTAAATATTATTTTTATATTATATTGTATAAATTGTTTTAAATAATATAAATATATCACATTTATTTTTAATTATTAATATAAAAATTAAATAAATGTAAAACATTTGTTATATTATATTATTGAATGTTTTTTATATTATACTATCATTTTTTATTTTATTTTCATAAATTAATTGTTTTATAAAAATAAAATTATATATTTTAATTTATTATTTTAAGAATATTTAATTAAATTGATAATTAAATTTTTTATTCAAAATTAATTTTACAATATATTAGAAATTATTTAATTATATTTATAATAATAAAATTATTTTAATAATAATTAATTATTATATTAACTTTAAATAAATATTAGAATTTTTTTTATTAATTATTAATTATAATTTGTACATTTTTTAATAATGAAATAACATTATTTAACAAAAAAAAAAAAAGTTAGGATATATTAAATAATCTTACTAATTTTAAATTTAAGTTTATAAATTAAATATAAAATAATTTTATAATAAAAATAATTTTATATTTTATTTTATTTATAAATAAAAAATTATTAATTAATATAAATTTATAAATTAAGTTATTTTTTATTTCTAAAATTTAATAATATATATTATTTAATATTAATTTTATGTATACAAATTTTTAAAAAGTTAGCTAAATAATAATTATGATATAATATTTATTTATTTTATTTTTTTAAACATAATATTTATTAACTAATTATATAGTATTGTTATTTCAATTTATTTATATTTTTTATATTTTTAAAATTAAATATTATATAATATTATTTATTTTAGAAAGAATCAAATCATTCTGTATTTTATTTTCATTTTTTTCTTGATTTCTCCCGTAACCCATATATTATTCTTATTCTTTAGATTATTTTTAATTAATTATGTTTATCGATTTATTCTAAAAAAACAAAAATTATAAATTTTTTTATTTGTTCTAAGTTTTTAATTGAAACCAAATTATATATTTTTTTTCTTATCCGTTTTTCATTCATTCTTACATATTCTTTCCGCCTCTCTTCATTATTTTTATTTTTATTTTTTTTTGTGTGTGTAAGTTTTCGAATAATTTAAATTTATTATATATAAAACTAAAAAATAAGTTTATAATTTTGATAATTTTTAAATTTGTTATGTTTATCAATTTATTCTAAAAAAATAAATGGTTATCAAACAAAAAAATTATAAAATTTTTTATTTGTTATAAGTTTTTAATTGAAATCCTATTATATATATATATATATTTTATTATCCGTTTTACATTCATTCTTGTATATTATTTACGTTCTCCTCTCTTTGATTAATTTTTATTTTTTTGTGTATATATAGTTTTCAAATAATTTAAATTTATTCTAAAAAAAATAAAATATAAATTGCACAAACTATACAAACTATTAGTTATAAATAAATTTATAAATTAAGTTATTTTTTATTTCTTTAATTAATAATATTATATTTCTTTTTATTTGTGTGGATAAAATTTAATTTTGTTTTATTATTTTTTAAAAGTTTTCACAACTTAATTATTTCATATATATTATATTTTAATTCTTTTTAATTTTAATTTTTTTAAAACAGTTTATGTACTATTAAATATTAATATTTAAATTAAAAATAAATATATTTTATTTAATTAATATTTATTTTTGAATATATGTAAATTTAATATTTTATTTATTTAAAATTAAACAATTTTAAGTTTAAATATGTATTAAAAGATAATATTATTTTATAATTTAAATATATTTTAGAAATTTTGTAATTAATAAAAAAAATTAATAAATAATTTAATTTAAATAAATTATTATTAATTTTTGTAAAAATAATTTCTAATTAAATAATAATTTTAAAACAAAAGTTATTATTCAAATTAAACAAATATTTTTAACTGATTTTTGAATAGTATTAATAAGATAATAATAATAAATAAAAAGAATAAAGTTTTATTTTTTATAAAGTTTTATTTTTTTATTATTGTTAATGAGTTAATATAAAAATATTTTAATTAATATGAAGATTAAACTGAAAATAATATTTATATTAAAAAAACTACACAATTAATTTATTATTTAATAATATATATATATATATATAAATATATATTTATATATAGACTTAAGTATATGTGAATATATGTTTAAGAAATGGTTAGAAATCTTTTTTAAAATATGTTAATCATAATAATAGGTGAAAATTTTCCAATCTTTAATAAATTTTAGAATAAAAAAATTGTATATTAATTATTTTAAAATAAACCATTATTATTTAAAATTATTAATATAAAAATGATTAATTTATATATATTTATTTTTTATATAATATTATTATTTTATATTTCTAATATTTTAAAAAATATAATATTAATTCTTTAAAAAAAATTAAGGTATATTAATAATTTTGAATTATTATTTTTTTAATTTTAATTTAATAACGATTTAATAATTAATATTAATTTGTTTTTATTCTTAATATAAAATATTAATTTTTTTCAAAACTTAATTATTTTAATTGTTTTAATAATAAAAATAATAAAAAAAATAAAAATAAAAAGTTAATTTATTAGTAATAAATAAAAAAGAAGGAGAGAAAATATATTTAATATTTAATTATTAAATATATAAATTAAAAAATAAAAATTAATAGTTTGTTAAAAGAGTCTAAATGAGCCAATTTTTGATAGTATGTACGTTTAAATAACCTTTTATTAGTAAATAATAAGTCTCAATTTTTGAGCTAGTGATATAACTACATATGTTTAAATGATTTTTTTTCAAGTATCAAACTTTCTCCCATCAAGTTTTTATGTTGAAATATTAGATATAGAATATTACAACGTCTCATAATATTGATTAGTTATTATATGATTAGAAACTTATATATAATTGGAGTTTACAAGAATATTATAATATCTTATAAACTAAATGATTATGTATAATTTCTCTTTGATTTTATAAATGATATTAATGCCATGGGTTATAATAAGTCTATTGATGGTTGTTGAACTATTTAAGGTTTTCTTTAAATTCATTCATTGCTCATGCAAGTTATTAAGATTATTTTGCCTATTTTTTTTTTCACTTTTAAAGAAAAATGTTAATCTCTCATCAACTCAACAAGGAGTGAAAGTTTGAACAATGGAAGTCACTGTGTTTTTTTTTATTATTAAGACCTTGTTCATTTTTTTTCTTCTAAAATTCCAATATATTTTAACATAATTTTATTCACTTTTCTTATTAACTATATCATTCAAATTATTATTAAAATATTTTTATTTATTCAAAAAATAAATAAATATACAAATTCAATTTAAAAAATAAATAAATGTATAAATAACCATTCAAAACAATATCATGTATATGAATAAATTTCAAACTAATTTAAATATATAGAAACATGGCTCTCTTTCAAAATGCCCAACTTCCAAGCTGCATTTGGGCAAAAATATTTTTTAATTTACTTAAACATTAATTTTTAAATATTTTATTTGGGTATTGGTGTAAATAAAATAATACTCTAAAATATAATTTTATTATTTATATTTTAAAAATTTTAATAAGATTCAAATTTAGTTTAAAGTATTTCTAAATTATCCATTAAACTTTAGGTACATTGTAGAGTCTTACTAATACGGGGAATCGGAGCAAATAACCGTACAGATAGGGTGAATAACCAAAAGTGCGGGTGTATAATTTAAATAGCGCTGGTGACCCTCTTTTTTTTTATGACAATTATACCCTTGCGTAACGCAACTCCAGTTGCGTGACGCAACCAATTTATTTTTATTTTTCAACTTTTTTTTCGTCTCGCGGTTGCGTGACGCAACTGGGGCATTTTCGTCCAAAAAATTTCATAATTAAAACTTTTTGAAAAAAAAATTGAGGATGCGTGACGCAATAGGGACATTTTCGTCAGAAAAAAAGGTCACCAACACTATTTAATTTATTCACCCTCACCTAAAGTAATTCACCCTGTTTTTAGTGTCATTTGCTTAAATTTCTCTATTAATACGGAATAAATCCTAATTATAAAATTAATTTTTTCCTTATATTATAATTAAAGAAAAATTACTTACGTCCTCTAATTCCTTTTATTTCTCATATTTTTAGAATAAATTAATGATGTCCTTATATCAACTAGCATGTATCCCGTGTATTTGCATGAGTAATAATATAAAAAATTGTGAAAAAAATATTATGGTAAAAATTTTATGGCGGATCAACCCACGACCAAGTATCCATTTACTCTCAAATATATCTAAATTAATCATCGGCAATCCGCATACTTTAAAAATTAAGCATTATATATATATATAAATTCTTAATTAAATATTATATATATATATATATATAATTATTAAATCTCTTACATTTATATATTATCTTTCATTATTAATTTTTATATTTATATATATAATATTAATTTGGAATAAAATTAATATTTTTATATTTTAAAAAAATATAAAAATAAGAATTTATTTGCCTGCTGACTTTTATTAACCTAATGAGAGAAATGGATAGATAGATAGAGAGAGATTGAATCTCCCTCTTATCTACAATTGAAACCATCTCTTCTCTCTTGCTCCAAAACCCTAAATTTCTAGAAATTTCCAGAAACGAAGTTCCTCTCCATCGATTCGTTGTCAACAACAGAGGATTCGGAATCATTTATCTACTTTATACGTTTCAACAACAGAGGTTTATGTATCCCTTTGATAAGCTCACATATCTTCCTCGCTTTTCGTCTCTCTTCCTGTTTCAAGCATCAGAAGGAATATACTTACCGGCGTAAGTTTTCGTTCGATTTATCATTCTTTGTTGTATCCGCAAGATTTTGTTTTGAAGGGTCTCGCATTGTGGCTCTAAGGGTTTTGGTTTAGGCTCTTTGCTTAGATTGTCTGTTTTCTTGCAGTTTTATTGTGGATTCTGAGTTTGTGGGATAAATGATTGTTTCCTTCTGGTGAAGATAATGGCTTTGGTAAATCCAGTGCAGGTAATAGAAAATAATGGTGATTTGATAACTTTTCTTATATTTGTTCATGCAATTCACAAAAAAATTGATTATAAACAGCCAATTGTAAGTAGATACTGAATTCCAAGAATTGAAATGATATACACAACATAAAGTTAGAGGATTAAGATTGAGTATTTAATGTCATATCTTAGTTACTCTCATCTTCTTACTTATATTCATTCATATGATTCCACAAACAATCTTATTGTAGGTCCTGAGGTTTTCTTTTGTGATGGATCCACTACTAGCGTTATAGTTCTTATCTTTTTGGAGGTCTTTGTGGCGATTTATTTATTTTTATAGATGACAACCTTCACTCATCCAAAAAGACATAGAAGAAAGATCCGAATACTTCACCATCTTACTCATTTTTTATTCCCTGCCCATTATTGCTTGTTTGTCATGTGTTATGTTCTTGAGCTTCTTCTAAATACTCAGACTTTTATTTTCTAATGGTTAACATAGAGGTACTTTACAATTAAGGCATCTATGAAGTTGGCATCAAAGTATCCTATGTAATGTCTTGCAGAATAAATAATACAATTCTAATGTGGTTTGGAAATGTTTCAATTAGGAATTATGTGTCTCATAAGGTTTCGGGAACAAATACTTAAACTTCCATACTTTACAATTTAACTAAAAGCTGTCCTGAATTTATTTATAATACTTTTCAGGGTTCTTGTGCCACTTTTCCATCAAGGCCTTTAGCATGTAACAGAGCGATAAAGTTGAGGCAACTTGTGACCAGAATTAATATAGTTGCGAACACAATCACTGTTCCGTCATTAACATGCAAATCTTGCTTAAGGTGAGAGTTTGATCTTATTCTTTTCGCATACTCATTTCTTTTGGAGCTCTGTAGTTGTGGTCATGTGCTCTTTACTAGTAGACTTATTAGAAAAAAATATTCTTAATCTGATCATATAATATGATTCTTGGGTTTGTTAGCAAAGGAACAGAAATATGAAAAATATAGTCCCTATAAATATCAGGACTCCTATTTTTCTTTTCTAGTTTTCTATTTTAACTGTAATAGATTGTCTATCAATACTAAAGTAACTCAAATAAGGATTTGAAGTTCGGAGCAAAATAAAAGTAGGGATTTCAAAGTTTGAAGATATTTCAGTTATTACCTCACATGTTTTAAACAATTACTTTTAAGTTATGTGCAGTGTTGTCATTGAGATAAAACTATCAAGAACAGTATACAGAGTTTAAATATGTTGAAGCATATGCATTTAGGTTTGTCATTAATAATTACTTGATTTAAACGCTTTTGTTAAATATTGAGTCTATGTTGAACGAAACTAAACTTTACAAATAAACTTGAGGTCTGCTTTTGAGCCTTTCTCTCAATTTGTCACGTTCAAAAATGAAACTATTATAGTTATGCTAGTTATGTATTTTAACATTGTTCAAAATTATCATGAAGTTAAACCCGATTCAAATGTATTGGCGAAATTAGGATGTAGATTTTTTCTCTTTTCCCTGAAATATTCATTTTTTGGAAAATATCTTGTGGGGATGAGAAAGTGAATTATTTGGGGGTAAATGACCAAAAGTATTCTTTGTATTTTTTACTTAAAAAAGTAAAATAAATATTTTAGTTGATGATTCGAATGATGACGGCGTTATTTCTGGAAGTTGAATAAATGTTTGAATCAGTTTTTGTGGGTTTCCAGTGTAGGAAGAGCTCCTTTTTCCCAAGTCATCCCAAAGGCAAAATGCTTAAGGGTTTCATCATTCAAAGGAAGTGCTCATAATGATGCATCAGAAAGCAGAAAGACTGGATCAAAGTCGTGCAAAGATTCTGTCAAACTTTCTTATGTGTCGAGAGAAAGTAACGAAACTTCATCAGATCCAAAGACACAGGATATTCCTCCGCTTTCTTTTCCTTCTGAAGACACTGAGAGAGCAGCTGGATCGGCAGCCATACAAAATTTATTTAAATATTGGCTGATGTTGTTGCGCAGTCAACCGCCGTCAAGTCAGTTAGTGGAAGATGTGTCGTCATCAGACAATCAAACCCCTAAAACATTATTGGAAACAACAGAGAACATGATACAGCAGAAGGAAAGGCGATCTATTCTGAAGTCAGTTTGGTTCTATTTCTGGAGTCTCGATGCAACAATAAAGATACCACTTCTCATATTGTGAGTATTTTTCCTCCCTTATTCTTGTATTCTTGTATTCTTTAATGTTCTTTTTTCTTCTTGATCCGTTAGAGTTATTTTATTGTTACTTGGCTGATGTGTTCTCTCCATAAAATATCACTCATGCATAGGGGCGAACTGCCCAACCACCCTAACCCATACCAAAAAATCTTATCTATAGGGTCTTGAAAGAGTATAAACCGAATTAAGCAACCTGATCCGCGATCACCCCTAGTTTATACTCAAAATTTGTTGTTTTCGAAACATAATCATATTGAGATGGATGAAGAAACTTTTGCAGACTATTGAAAATTTGAAACATATAACATTTGTCTATTTATGTTTTTAACTAATATTAATTAAAAGTTGTTTTTTTATTCCTTTTTTTCCGATATAAAAATAAGCATGTCCATAAATAAACAATTTAGGCTTGATATTGTTCCTTCTTAATGCCGGCTACTTCAATTGTCTTTGTTTGTTTAATTGAAACACTTTATCTGTCTGTGTTATTTAATATTTGTTAGTACCGACTGACCTGATTTTTGTGTAACAATGTTCAAACATATTTGGAAAATAGGGTTTTGATAGAGTATAAACCTTAATGCAGAAGAGGCATATTTATGATAACCCCTACTTATTGCAATTCCCTTTTGTCTCTATATCTACTTATTGATGTCTTTGTTTTTGTTTTGTGTTTTACAGTATCCCGGGGTTCTTGGCAGTTAAAGTTGTTTATGGAAGTGTGGTTACGAGAGAATTGACACCTTTGTGGGTAAGTGGACCTTTGATTGTGGCACTCTATGTGAAAATGATGAGAGGCATATTTGCGCTCTATGTTTTCGCATTCAAGCAGACTATTAAAGTTATAAAGAACTTGCCATCCTATTCCTTGGTGGCATTCAAATATATTTTCGGTGGGAAACTAAAAGAAGAGATGTACAATCGTCTATGGAAGCCTTTGGAAGACATAAAGAACAGAGACTATAAGGAATATAGTAAAGGAAAATGGAAAGATTTTGAGATATGGGCAATGGATAAGTACATGGATTTTGTGGAATCTATATGGCCCTATTATTGTAGAACTATCAGATTCCTAAAGAGAGCTAATCTCATATAGGTTTTTTTCTTTCTATTTGTTTACTGCAGAAAAAAAAGATGAATTGGTGGGAGTTTATTTGTTGTACCTATGGCCATTTTGTATTCTGTTTCTCTCAAAGTCTCAAGAGCTGTCTTCTTGCAATTATGTATTTTTTTTTTTTTATCATAAAAGATTCTAGGGGTGTATCAAACCTTATTTAATTGTCTATCATTGACAATTTATCTCAACATTCTCTATTCAGTTTTGCTTATTATTTGCTAACTTTTAGTCCTCAATAAACTAGTCTGTAATGAGGATATGTTTTCATTTTAAGCACAAATCTCCCTTTTTCAGTGTTTATTTATTATAAAATTTAATCATTCTTTTAGCCTAAGGAAATAAGAGATGGATATCTCTAGCTGCTTCTTTAATGTGTGCAGATTATGTGTTGAATTATTTAATCATATTTTTTTTATCTGATTAAGTGTGTTTACAGATTAATAGTTTTGAAATAAAATGAGAGATAAATTAATTTTTTTTTAATTTTTATAAAATTTAGAAATAAAAAAATACACTCAGAATAGTTTTGAAATGAAATGAGAGATAAATTAAATATAAAATAATATTATTATATATATAAAGCCTATTCAATTATTTAAATATTTTAATTAAACATTGCAACTCTATATTTATCCAATCATCCATTCATACAAATTATTATCATTAAAATGTAATATATATTAATACATTTTTTAAATTTTTTTTTTTTTGATAAAAATATGTTAACTCTTCAAAATTTCCATCGATCATAATATTTTAAATAACCTATTAACTACCTAACAAAACCTTTTAAATTATGAACACTTTAAAAATGAGTTTATATATATTAAAAAAAATAAAAACAATTTAAACACAACAACAAATAATGTAATAAAAAAAAAAGTTACACAATAGATTATCGAGTTCGTAAGTTCACGAGAAAAATGATTAACTCCCCGATTCACTCTACCGAACTTTTGAAACGGATCTCATAAAACATTATAAATGATAATGATTTTTTATTAATTAATCATAATTTTCTTTATTAATAAAATATTCATCCTTAATTCTTTAAAAGTATAATAATAAAAAGTAAGCTAATCAAGCTACTCATTTTGTTGCAAAAACAAGCCAAAATCTCAATAGCCCTTATTTGATCTCTAGTATTTTAGGATTTATATATATAAAAAAAAATTATTGTTACATAAATACATAAACAAACAATAAAGTTGGTTATTTGAAATTTATTTAAAATAAATTATTACAATTAAAATTTAATAAAAATAAGAATATTATGATATTTTAGTTGAGGATTTTAATATATATTAAAGTTAAAAAAAAAAAAAACTTAGAAAAATCTACCAAGATCAAAGTATGCTCTTGGCTGTCTAAGATCTTGAGTAAATGATTTATTATAGAATAATGTATTGCATTTAGCATTATTATATCATATAAACAGTTACTTATTATTCTTCCCAAAACTCATCAAACCAACCTTAAATCTGCCTCGTTTTTTTTCACTGCAGACTCGTACACAAATTGTGCACTAAGAATATCCACCTCTGCCGAACCAACTGCTTTAAAAACAGTTATCTCCTCCTTACTACACCTCCCATTAACTTTTCCTCCAACAAGCTCAACCAAATTTCCAACAATCTCATCCAACGAAATCACCCCTCTCTCAACCGCCCCAACCAATTCTCCCGCCTCAACTGCCGCCGCCTTATTATCAATATAAACCCTCCCTTTTCGAATCGTTTCATCATCGCACTCCTTCATCGAGTGCGTAAACGATCCCACCAGATCAACATGTGTCCCTTCCTTCAACAACGCACCTTTCACAATAGCCTCGTTTGAATTCGTGGCGCAGCTGATTATATCAGCTATCGCAATCGCCTCTTCCAAATTCCAGCAACTTTCGAGAATCACATCATGTTCTAAACTTAGCTTATTGGCTAACAATGCAGCCTTTTCGGCTGTTCTGTTCCAGATTATCACTCTTTTGATACTAGGTCTGGCTGAAATATGGGCTTTGATTAAATGTGGAGCTAATGAGCCTGCACCGATCATGACTAGTGTTTTCGAGTCTTGTCTCGATAAGTAAATTGAAGCTAGGGCGGATATACATGCGGTGCGATAGAGAGTTAGTTCAGTACCGTCCATTGTGGCTAGGGATTGTCCGGTGATGGAGCTGAAGAGGGTGTAACTAGCTTGAACACCGGGTAAGTTGAGGGATGAATTTTGAGGGTGATAGGTTACTAGCTTGACGCCGATGTAGGGGAGGAGATTTGGGGAGGTGGACCAGGAGGGCATGAGGAGGAGGGATGAATTTGGGCTTGTTTGGTGAGATTGGCGTATTGGAGATTCGATTGATGATTGAATTGCAGGAAGGTTGGTTTGGAGATGGAGGATTAGAGATTTGTGAGTTAAGATTGAGTTGAGATCTGTGGTGTTTATGAACATTGGTTGTGCTAGAATACTGGAACTTGTTGTATTGACATTGTTGTTGTTGTTTGTTGCCATTTCTGAGTAATAATAATGTAATGAATACTGATATCAGATTTAGGACAAAAATCTATAGAAATGAAAGATTAATCAGCATATAAACTGATTTCAGAAAAGAAGTTCGATCTCTAAACAGACAGTAATCATCCGCCGATAAACTATTCAGAAATGCTTTCTCTAAACGGATAATAATAATAATGAGGAGAAGATGAACTGATTCACGAAAATGCACAATTCTGTAAACGGATTGATGAACTGATTCATGAAAATGCACATGCACAATTCTGTAAATGGATTGATGAACTGGTTCAGGAAAATGCACATGCACAATTCTGTAAATGGATTGATGAACTGATTCAGGAAAATGCACAATTCTGTAAATGGATCGATGAACTGATTCAGGAAAATGCACATGCACAATTCTATAAATGGATTGATGAACTGATTCAGGAAAATGCACAATTCTGTAAATGGATTAATGAACTGATTCAGGAAAATGCACAATTCTTTAAACGGATTGATGAACTGATTCATGAAAATGCACATGCACAATTCTGTAAATGATTGATGAACTGATTCAGGAAAATGCACATGCACAATTCTGTAAACGGATTGATGAACTGATTCAAGAAAATGCACAATTCTGTAAGCGGGTAATAATCATCAGCAAAAAACAATTCCATCAATATTTATTCAACAAAGATCTTAGAGGATAATATAATATATTAATAAGCAGATAAACTGATTCAGAAAAGTACTAGCGGATAATCATTAACATATAAACTCATTAAAAAAACGCTCCGATCTCTAATCGGACAATAATAATCAGCAGATAAACTATTCAGAAATGCTTTTGGTTCTCTAAATAGATAATAATCATCAGAAAGATGAACTGATTCAGAAAAACTCTCAGTTCTCTAAGCGGATAATAATCGTGAGCAGATGAACTGATTCAGAACAGATGAATGATCAGCAGATGAATCAGAAATGCGGTCAGTTCTTCGGTTCTCTAAGCGGATAATAATAATCAGAAAGATGAACTGATTCATAAAAACGCTCAGTTCTCTAAGCGGATAATAATCATGAGCAGATGAACTGATTCTTAAAAACGCTCAGTTCTCTAAGCGGATAATAATCATGAGCAGATGAACTGATTCAGAAAAGCGCTAAGTAGATAATATTCATCAGCAGATGAACTGATTCAAAAAATGCTCACCTCTAAACGGATAATAATCATCAGCAGATGAACTGATTCAGAAAAGCGCTCAGTTCTCTAAACAAATAATAATAATCAGCAGATGAACTGATTCGGAAATGCGCTCAGTTCTCTCGACTGATAATAATCATCATCCGATTACAAAATTATTCAGAATTTGAGCGGGAAGAGAGATACCTGAATCTTTCTGAAATAGGCGGTGTTTGAGAAATTTTCGCCTCGACTCGCTCTCTCTCTCTCTCCTCTATGGCTGGAAATGGAAGAATTAAAGTTCTCTATTCTCTTTCGTCGACGACTTCTGGGTTGACGGAATATATAGGTCATTAGAGGAAAATTTGACGAAATGAACCTAAGAACCCATTACAGATACGTTTCTCATTTCGCAGATTTACTCTTTAAAATATTTTGACAAAATTATCCTCAATAGCATGACGTGAATGAAAAAAATTTTTGTGAAAAATTCATAATAATCGTGACACTTGACGGAATAATTTATCAGTCTTTCTTATCCCGTGGTAATCTTACTCTTCGCATTAAATAGGGTAATTTCGTCCGAACATTTTGAAGCAGTAATTTGCAATTAAATTTATGTGCCAATAACTTGGATAGTTTAAATTGGGGAAATTTGATGAAACCATCGTCATAAGAGAGTTATTTTTAAACTTAGCATAGCCTTTTTAATTTTTTCATTTATAACATTTTCCTTATCTCTTTTGCCCTTTCATTAAAAAAAAAATAAAAAAATTCACTTTTCTTTTCCTTCTTTCTCCCGTTCTCCCTCACTCTCCCTCTTTTCAACTTCCCCAACTCTCCCCCTCCCTCGAAGACGACCGATCCAGCCCTCCCTCTCTCCGACGACGAAAAGCTCCAGAAACATCGACGACGATCCAAACCCACGTAACCCTTCCTCTCGCCCGACCCCCGACGAGCCCCCGACGAGAAGCAGAACGATTATCCATTGATATCCATTGAAGGTGAGTTTAGGTTTAGAGTTTATTGTTTAGGTTTAGGTTTATTGGCTGACTGAATCGTTTTGGGTTTAAAATGTATCTGTCGAAAGCTGTTGCAGGTTGTCGTAGGCGAATGCGCATTTGTCGCAGGCGAATGCGCATCTGTCGCAGGCGAATGCGCATCTGTCGCAGGCGAATGCGCATCTGTCGCAGGCGAATGCGCATCTGTCGCAGGCGAATGCGCATCTGTCGCAGGCGAATGCGCATCTGTCGCAGGCGAATGCGCATCTGTCGCAGGCGAATGCGCATCTGTCGCAGGCGAATGCGCATCTGTCGCATGCGAATGCGCATCTGTCGCAGGCGAATGCGCATCTGTCGCAGGCGAATGCGCATCTGTCGCAGGCGAATGCGGCATCTGTCGCAGACGAATGCGCATCTGTCGTCTGCGACAGATGCGTATTCGCCTGCGACAGATGCGTATTCGCCTGCGACAGATGCGTATTATTAGCCTTTTCTCCCCCCAATTGCTCTGCTTTTATATTCTGTTTCACCCTTTCCCATTTTGCTGAGTCTAGTACACTATAGTAATAGTAGTAGTAGTATCCTTAGAGATAAACTTGAATGTCAGTACTACTTTGGACTTACTTAAATACCTCTTCTATGAGGGTATCTTCATTCTCATCTATAACTATTCCACTTACTGTTATTTGTTTAACTCGTAATTACCTGCACTTTGTCTTATTATATGATCTCTCTATATCTGCTTCATATTTGAACTGTGAATTCCTTTCTTTTGGTTTTCTTGCATTCTCTGCAAATAATGAAGCAGAGATGCATATGGTGATGTTTCGGATTATTTTTTTATCTGTTTTCACTTGTTGGAATTTTGTTTCCTGCAGTACAGGTGTCCCCAGTACAAATAGAGGGCATAGTTGGTTTGTGTGCAGTTAAAATAATCATATTATGTTCTTATATTCCAACTAAATTCTCTTGTTTGTGAAAAGCTAGGTCCTAAACATGATTAATGTTGGTTTTGCAGGGCTAGGAGCTGGGACTTTTTTTCTTTTTTATTTTCTGTTTTGGTTTGTTCTTGATCATGCAGGATAAATAAGGATCATTGCTTACTATTGTTTGTGTTTCATAATAATGAACTTATACAATGTTCTGAATTTCGTCAATCTCTTGCTGTTTTGTTTCAGGGACCAGAGAACTCTTCTTATTGGTGAATTTCAAAAGGGAAGACCTAGCAGTGCACTTTGCACTGTATATGAATTGAGCTGATGACAGATGGCTAGATGATCGGTTTTTGATGATGAACTGGTTGGAAATTCCATGAATGCTGCAGCCTATTCAACTAGATGATGATAGCTTCATGCATAGTCCACATCAAATCGGCCTATCCATGCACATACTTTGGTTTGTAGACCTTGGTTAGTGACTTTTTCTTTTTTTGTTTTGTTTTGTTCTTAATCATGCAGGATATATAAGGATTGTTGCTTACTATTGTGTGTGTTTCATAATAATAAACTTATGCAATGTTCTGAATTTCATCAATCTCTTGTTGTTTTGTTCCAAGGACCAGAGAACTCTTCTTATTGGTGAACTTAGCAGTGTTGCTGATGTTTCACTTTGCACTGCATATTAATTGAGCTGATGACAGATGTCTAGATGATCGGTTCTTGATGATGAACTGGTTGGGAATTCCAGGAATTGTGATAATATACTAGTATCGCATTATATATGTGTTATACAATGTCCCCAAGATAGATTTTTCAAGATTCTATGTAATAAACAGTTCACTCTTTTCTATATATGTCATGGATCATCTCTTTTATTTATATATTTCTGAAACAATTGCACTGATGTTGATGTGTAAATAGTTTTTTTTTTAAAAAGGTCAACTTCTCATTGAAAATAAAACGTAAGATGCGTTTAGTGAATTACAAATGAGAAATAGAGGTAGAAGAGAAACAAAAACAGAAGAAGAAAAAGAATAAGGTTCAAAAAAAATCCCAAGTACAAATTTTTTTTACGAATAGAAACAAAAGAATGTTAATGGGTAAATAGTAAAATCTCACTATTTGAGCTATAGTATGTTATTGTGTTCAATAAATAACACTATTTGTTATTGTGTCGCAGGCGAATGCGCATCTGTCGCAGGCGAATGCGCATCTGTCGCAGGCGAATGCGCATCTGTCGCAGGCGAATGCGCATCTGTCGCAGGCGAATGCGCATCTGTCGCAGGCGAATACGCATCTGTCGCAGGCGACAAATGCCGCATTCGTCTGCGACAGATGCGCATTCGCCTGCGACAGCCTTCGACAACCTGCAACCGCCTTCGACAGATCCATTTCAAACACAAAACGATTCAGTCAGCCCAAAACCTAAACCTAAACATAAACCTAAACACTAAGATGCGCATCGTGGTCGGAGGAGAGGTGGTGTTTGGGGGAGGATCGTGGTCGTCGTCGTCGGGTGTTTGGAAGAGGAAGAAACTGGGGTTCTTGCCTTGGATGGATCGTCGGGGGTTTTGGGGAAGAAGAAGAGACTGAAGGAAATATGAAAAGAGGAGAGAGGGAAGGGGAAAAAGAGGCAAAATATCACTTTTTTTAATTTTTTTTATTTGAGGGTAAAGGAGTATTTTGCCATAGGCAAAAGGTTATATTTGATAAAATTAATTTTCCTATGCTAAGTTTAATCGTCAAATTTCCCTTTAAATTTTGGTTGAAAATCAAATTAAACCTAAACTTTTAAAATGATATTCATCATGACCCTTTGACTTTTATAATATACAAAATAGAACTTCTGCTTGTATAATATACTCATTCAGTCCAAAATAACGGATTTTGTTTTTTAATTTCTATATAGTATATACGAATTCGCGATCGTTAGTTTTGTTAATTAAATTTCAGCGTTGAAGAAATAACAGAAATATTTAAAGTAAACGAAATATATTTAAACAACTAAACAATGTCATCAGATGATGATTCATCTAATTTAGGTATTGCGGCAGATTCTGGATGATTTCCAACTGTTGAAGAAGACGATAATGGATTCTTCATAGTGAAAGTAGTGGTTGTATCATCTGACTGAGTTCCTGTTCCTGCTATAAAGCTAGCATTGAGGAATGGTCGCTGTTTAGGAGTAGGAATCACAGTTGACAAGCCGATCAGAATCCTAACTACTTCCCCCATTGATGGCCTTAATGGAGGAGAAGATTGACAACAGAGAAGTCCAACTTTAAGCACCTTTATTGCTTGATCCTGTTGATACTCGTCTTCTAAGTTGCAACAATCAATGGATTCCGTGATTCTATTCGATTTATACATCTTCCATACCTGATGATGGCGATTAGTATTATTAGATCTGCTGTTAGAAGCATTGAAACAGAGAGAGAAGAGTAAGATGATGTTTACATTTAGCAGAACGGAGTCTGAATCATTGGCGAAGGCGTTGTTCTTCTTGCCGCAACCGATCTCAAGAGCGAGAACACCAAAAGCATACACATCTGCTTTCTCCGATAACTGTCCACGAAGAAGATATTCAGGAGCCATGTATCCCCTGAATCGATAAGGTAATTATCAAATTCTTCCTGCAAAACCTAAATTGTATTGATGAACAGTTTTTCTTACTTACAATGTGCCTGCAATTCCTGTGCTAATGTGAGATCGTTCATTGTTAGTAGATCTAGCAAGACCAAAATCGGCTATCTTCGGAACTAAATTCTCATCGAGGAGAATATTACTGCTTTTGATATCTCTATGGACGATCTTCACATCAGTACCTTCATGTAAGTGTTCTAGTCCTTCAGCAATCCCTAATACGATATTAAATCTTTGCTTCCAGCTTAATTCTTGCGCATCATTTTTATCTGAATCATTGTAAGTATGAAATTAGATGTTAACAGTTCCTAGAAACCCTAGCTAGCTATAGATTTCTTACCAAAGAAGAGATGATCTAAACTGTTAGGCATGTATTCATAAACTAGCATTGAATCTGCTCCTTCGATACTACAACCTAGAAGCTTAACTAGGTTCTTATGCTGAAATCCGTGAATCAAATGGACTTCATTGAAGAAATCGTCTGCCCATTGCCTTGTATTGTACAATAACCTTTTGACTGCAACTGTTCTCCCATTTGGAAGAGTTGCCTTGTATACGGCGCCTGAAGCTCCTTTTCCCAGTTTCATCGATGCACTGAAGGAATCAGTGGCTTTTTCCAGCTCTTCATACTTGAAGTTCAAGCCGGACTTTTCTGTTGCAGAAGGAATGCGGACTAGTGTCTTGTTAGCTGCAAAGAGAAAAATATGATTTCATTCTCCATTTTGAAACTGAATTCTCTAAAAATCATCCCTACCAGTTTGTCTTCTCCGGTTTGCATAACCAACCCACACGCCAACGACTATGAACATTCCGATTGCGCACCCTGTAACTAACCATGTCTCTGATAATCCTGCAACTTAGTTCAAGCCAAAGTTAAACTCAAATGCTAGATATAGTCTATATAAGTAAGGCGATGATAAATGCAGACCATATTTGGCATAGTTTTGATCGTTATAAACTCCACCCTCATCATCATCATCATTGTAAGAAACGAAGAATTTCTTACTGGAATATCTCAAATAGCAGCCAGCATTGAATGCTCTTCCACAACTAGGGAGGCATCCCATTACATCCTTCCAAGCGCTCTCCAAACAACTCTGACAGCCTGTTCCATTGAGAGTGTTCCAGCACTGCCCCATCGCGTAAACAGCAGGCACGGTATCTCTCTGCCTCGCGTTTCCAAAACCGCCAGATGGCATCACCTTAGCTGCGTCTATAACACTTTCTACCAACATGTCAGCCCTGTCCTCAAACTGTAAGGCAACATCTTTCTGTCCCACCACAGCTGTGGGAACCTCGTCGCATATATGGTGATCGAATACCGTGTGGATGATCTCCTCGTAGAATTTATATGTGTCGTACCTAAAGGTTGACAAACTTCAGTCTATACATGATTTTGACTAGTTTTTTTTATGGTTGGTAACTAATTATATATATATACCTTATAAAGCAACCATCCGAGTAGATTCGGCCACGGGCGGAAGGAATGCATTTAGAGAGTTGCTGGCGAGCATCTGCAAAGCAGACGTTACAATCGCCTGCAGAGAGATCCTTAAAACATTGGGCCAAGGAAAAGATTGGCAAACCCTGGTCGGTTTCAAGTGAAAATAATCCCCATTGTTGTTTCTCGACTAGATTCGTGAGATTATCCATGGCCACATCGAAATTGGGTTGATTTTGGACTTGGGAGGAGGAAGAGGTCTCCTTGTGATCATTATAGTCGCACGTTAAATCGGGTTGCATGGGGTCATCTTGTTGTGGTGGGTCAGCGACGGAGAAAGAGAGGAAGAGAATCATGTAGATTAAGAAGACTAAGGGAACCCAATCATGATCCATGATTGGACCTCCAAAAGGGTTCATTCTCTTTCTCAATCTCCTCTCCTCCCCTATGGTTTGATCTTGAATTTAAGAGGAGATGAGAAGGACGTCAACACATGATCGTCTGCCCTTATGAGAATGAGGCGTTTAATGACCAGTCGGTGGTGTTTGGTTTCTTCATGCATGGTTTCGACGAGTTTTGATTATTAGAGAGATGATAAGAAAAGTTAATAACAATGCAAATGTACGAGCTGAATGGATGTCATGGTTCTTTTCTAAAATTAGAAAGAGTGGCCAAGAATGGATGTCAATTGTCATGCACAACAACACATCTTATTACATAAAAAAGGTTTCATTTGGATGCAAAAATAGCTTCAAGATCTTTATACAACTTTACAGGCTTCGACTTGAAATCCGCCGAAGAAGTTGTCGACGAGCTTCCACTCCCTTTCCCCTTCCAAAACCCGCTCCATCTACTCGTAGAAGGATCAGTTGGAGATCCAAACGAATCCTTACTAAAGCTCGACTTAGCCATTTCCCTTAGTTGCTTCAGCCATGGCTTCTCCGTACTGCCCGAACTCTTCTGCCTTTCTCCTAGACTACCCACTTCCACAGGCTCACTATCTTGGCTAGAATTCCTCGACGACAACAACTTTTCGGAAACATCCTTCGCCATTCTCTTCGGTATGAACAAAAGTAGAAGACCAAGAAAAACCATTTTCAACCCGGTGACAAACAATTCCTTATCCTTACTCTGATCCAACTTTATGGTCTGTCTATAAAGAGCATACCACTCGTTCGAAATTTGGGCCAAGAACGCAAACAAGAACAGAGAAATCATGAAAATCCCGACGTTTCTCTCCCGACTAATCGACAGTTCCTTCTCGGACACAATGTAACACGTTAAGAAAATTCCCAACTGACTGAAAATAGAGACGATCTCCACCAACTGAACCTTTTTCTTTATGAAAGGCTTCTTCAATAAAAGGAAGAACAACTGAAACGCCGATATGCAAAGAAGAGCAGTTGCAGGCGTTCTTGAAGACCAACTGTTCGAATAAGTACCCGCGAGAATCCCAAGACAAACGCGTTTCACCGACTCTATTAACGTGTAATAGATCCTTAGGATTCCGAATAGCTTCTGTATGAAAGGAGCCTCCGCGTCTTCGGTTTCGTCGTCTGAGTCTATAATCCGATCGCCGCGTTTAGTCGGATTTCCACCGGAGATTTGAGACAACATGTACTTCGGAGGACCTCTAAGGTCTTCGAAAAGAGGACCGAACATTGTTAAGTAAGCCGATTTCTCTTGATTCTTCCATGTCCATTGACCTCGTTTACCCGGGCCTAAAGTAACCCTAATCAGTTCTTGATACCAATGGAATTCTTGCCCAACTTGATGAACTTCTTTGTATTGAAGTAACTTTCCTAATGTGATTCCTACGGATAGGAAAAGGAAGAGAGCCAACAACAGGAAAGATACAATCACCAGAAGAAGAACTCCAACCAAGACGCCGGACGATGTTCCTCCTTCACAAAGCTTCAAACTTTTACTTCAAATGATTCATGAAAATAAAAGGGTTTTGTTCAATTTACCTTTGATAATAGCTGCAGCCGCTTCAGATATGCAAGGAAGTGAGAGGATCACGAGGAATATTTCGAATCTTGGCAACGTAAGAGCTCCATAGGTTTTCTGTTTCTCTGGTTCTTTTCTCCTGAGTTTCATTATAAGGAGGAGGAAGCCATGGAAGATGATCAATCCGCCTGCGATGGCCGCCAACCAGAACATACTTCCTTCAAAATTACTCCATCCAGTTAAGTTATTCCGGTTTAGAGTATCTTCAGCTTCTGGAATGATATCTTGGCTCTGTTGTAAAATGAAAAAAAATTAAGATGAGAGGAAATGATTTGTAAACACTTTGAAGGAAAGTATAGACCTCAAAAAATGCCCTGTATTCCTTTGAAGTTAAAGGTGAGCCGAATACTGGAGATGGTAAGTGTAAAGTCTTCTGTATCATGAAAGAGTAAGGATTATTCGTCGTCGGAGAGACTGAAGGAGACGATTTCCATGGAACAGGAAAGTAAGGTATACTCCATTGTAACCCTCTGGTGAATTCGTAATATTCTATCGGCAATGTAACCGGTAGCCATCTCGATAGTGCAAATACTTGAATGTGGCACGCAGTTCTCTGAAATCAATATGCATTTATCTTGATCATATATATGAAAATATTTCAAAAGGAAGATGTTGATGAATTAGGACAGGCATTACGAAAAGACTCCTAGTAGGTTCAGAGGTCAATGAAGAAGATGATCTCCCGAATATTCCAGCTAACTGAAGGCTTGCAGTTGAGACAGTTAAGATTCCAGCCACCAGCGATGTTATCGCGAACAAAGCAGTTACGATGGTGGAAACTATGCGAGATATTAATGGTACGGAATCTACAATTGAAAACGATGAAGCTAAGAACTCATCAACTGAAAAGAATCTATCAATAATCACTTACAATGCCTTAATTGAAGAACATTAGACGGAAGGTTTTTGTTTCCGGCAACATCAGAAGTAGCATTCTCCGGAATCCAGATTGATATCACGCGATCTTCCGCCCTAATCTCTACAATGTAGTTTCGCCTACTAACTAAATGAAAGCTGAAAAAACGAATTCAAAACAGGATCAATTTGAGAAAGTTAAATCCAATTATCAAAGTCAATTCAATATAACCAGCAAACCTTTGAATAGTTCCTCCTGTGATTGATACGTGAGAAGAATTAAATTCAAAAACAGGCTTGATGAACTTTATAAAGATCTGAATACTCCGTTCTCTGGTTCTCGAACTATACGCGCTCAATTTCACAGAAGGCCTTTCAGAATCTGCGAGACAGATACAATCAAGTGATTAATCTGAGAAATTAAAGTCTGCCGGTAAGGTAATCAAGGCTAACCGTAAAGGAAAGTAACCGGAGCAACAGGTGAAACCGGAATTCCCTGCTGGCTAAATATCGTCGTTGAATTAACATTCACAGTAACTATAGACACATCTGCAAGATCCTCAACAATGAAACCGAATCTTCGATTTCCATGAGTGTCTCCATCAATGGGAGATAGAGAGCCTTCGTTTATAGTCAGAGAGTTCAAAACTTCCATGGATGAATTGATAACTGGTTTTGAGAAGTATAAATACACTTTAAGATTCTTGTGATTATCAGTTGCTTGAACTGATCTTGTTTGGTCATCAATTTGAAGTAGTTTCTCAGGAATATGAGTCTTCACATTTACAAACACCTCTCTTCTATCTGAAACACAATAAAAACCGATCAAAATGTGTTTATTAATATAGATCTTGAAGAAAAAAGATTTCACCTCACCAAACTGATGAATAAAACTCGATCTATCGGTTCTTGTAAACGCATTCCCAGCGTTATCATTACACACATTCTTCTTATCCATAGTCAAAACCAAACGGCCATAATCAATTGTTGTATCCAAACTAACAACGATTGAATACTTCAAATCCGGCTCTACAATCTTCAACGTCGACGGCAGAACTTGGCCGGCGCCGTACACAATTAGCTGCATGCAGGATGCAACAACAAAAGTTATTATCGGCAGCGGAGATCGTCGGAAAAGATGAATTAAATTTAGTAATTTTACGCTGCAGTCGGTTATGGATGAACAAGTGAAACCAGTTCCGCCATTACAGGGCTCGGTGAAGGAGATGATGACGGAAATGTTTGTACTAAATGATGTTGTTTCAGTCATCATGAGATATGCCGTGGGAGGGACGGTGTCTTCAAGAATGAAACCATTTGAATATATATATCAGAAGATGATGATCATAAATAGATAATAATGAATGAAAGAAAGAAAGAAAGGATAGGATTCTTAACCAACAGTCCAGTTATATGTGGAACAGAAAACTCCTCCGTTGATGCAGACCTCAAGTGTATGATTCCCATCCTTCAACATTGTACGTGAAACTTCACCATTGTCACAATTTGTAAGCTTATCATCATCAACCTGCAATAAATTTGCATTTCAGGATATATATATATTTGAAATTAAGCTTAATAATTTCAAATAAACTCACTCTACAATGGATTGTACAATTAGTGCAGACTTTTCCATTGAGAAAAGCTTGGAGAATGAAAGTGGCTGAGTTGAGTTTGGTTATAAGTTTTGGGGTTTTCAAGAACTTGACTGAATAATCGTTGGTAGCTTGAGAATGGGTTTTTGGGCATAAACCCATGAACAAGAAACAACAGAGTAAGAGCTGCCATTGAATTCCTTGATTACCCATTTTTACATGATGCAAACTAAGAACAAAAACAGGGGATTTTCTTGGTAAAGAGAGAGTGGGATGATTAATTGATTAATAATAGAGAGGATGAGATGACAATGATGTGTTGAACATCATCCTTCTATGTCTTATCATCATCGATTGTTGAATCGTTAGCCTTTCTTAACTAGAATAAAACCTCAACCTCACAATTCACAAACTTTATCCTTCTAAATAAAATCTTGGATTGTCGTCCAAAATTGACACCCTATAATTCAAACTTTACTTTATTATTTGTGTTTTTTTACCAACCCATGTTAGTTCATTATGAATTAGAATCTAATGGATAACATTTTTTTAATGACGTGGTTGAGATTAAGAATTAGAAAATGTTAGGTATAAAATAGGATTGTTTCCTAATTGTATTTCCTTGTTTTAGTCTGTTTGTTTGAGGCTCACTTCGAATTTACACTATCTAAATATTTTTGACAAACCATTTTTACTATCAAAGGCTTAATTTGTTTCACGCAACACAAGTTGAATGTTAATTATTACACAAGTTTCAAATAATCAGATATAAAATTGTTTAAAATTTTCACACCTTTTCTATTCCAATAGATAGTGCACCACACTTTAACAATCTGTTTTAAATATGAAATTAGTTAAATTTTACCTATTTACCTCCTCAATTGCCTATTTAATTTAAGTAGTTACTAACATATGGGTTTTGATTCCCCAGTAATACTTCAATTTATAAAACAATAGTTTATCCTCGCCATTTCCGCCTAAAAATGTTATTGTTGTTTGTCCACTTGTTACATCAAATATCACATTGGTATTAATTTTGATAAAATTTTGAGGAATCTTCCACGAAATAAATCTCTTTGAATATTGGAATTTTCTTCTTGATGATTTTATAAACTTTGATTAGATGCCGAGTTAATTTTTTACTTTTATTTACAACTTTAAAAACTATGTTTGTTATTAAACACCCAATTGTTTTGTTTCTTCCAAATAAATCAAGTAGCTATAATACCGCACAAGATTTGATAATTATGAGTCTAAATCTAATCTTTGAAAGGTAATTATGATCTAAACAAATTATGCTATATCAATCTCACCAGATCTCCTAACTGTTTCTGTCTCCACATAACATGTTCAAATATTGTTTAAAGGATATAGTGGAGATTGTGTTATTTCATGTGATATAAATTCTATTTGGTAGAATGTAATTATGACAACTTAATGTAAATAAATAAATAAAATAGAAACGCATTTAGAGAGAATTGAACTTAAGGCAAAAATATATGTAATTCATCTTAAAGGTTACTATACTTTTAAATATGTATTTTCATTATGATTAATCTGAGTGTGTAACAAAGAGTCTAGACTAGTTAGTAAGTAATTGTTATTTTACCGTTAGTCTGTTAAATTTACCGATTATGTTTAGTCATTGTTATTTTATTTATAGATTAGTATTCGCTTCAAAATTGTTAGTTTATTATTTACTGATTAGGTTAGTTTATTATATATATATATGTATCTTGATTCATGTTATTTACAGTTTATCAGTAAATATGTTAGTTTATTACATTGTGTTTTCTGAATATTTTATTTACAGATTATGTTAGTTTATTTATAGATTATATTAGTTCATTTTCATATTAGGTTAGTTTATACTTTATCTATATCTGACTTGATTCATGAATATGTTCTTTACAATTTTTCAGTAATAATTACATATTATCATTAATATATTTACATAGCAATTGAAATAAACACAATACCTATTGGGAATTTGGGATCTTCTTCTTTTTTTATTATATTTTCATGGTGTAAAAATATGAAATTTGAAAGTGTTTTAAATCTTTTTTAGAAGCCATATTTTTTAAGCATCAATAAATATTAAACAGTTATTTCTATTTTCTATATAATGTAATCTAAAATCAAATATCACAAAATATACCTACATTAAAATAAATTTAGTATATATACTCTTAACAAATTTCTACTTCAAATAACCTGCATATTTTTAGCCTCATTACATAGTTTACATATTATTATGTTAGCTTAATAATTTTTTATTTGTTTACAGATTTTTATTAGCTTAATAATTGTTTAGTGATATATTATAATTTGTTAGTATTTATTTGAGTATTAAATAAATTATTATTTTGTAAATTCATCATACATCAGTCAAAGTTCTAAAACATAAAAACTAGTTCTAAATAATATATCATATTCCAGTTTGATTCGGAGGGAGGTGTATGTGTAGGATCTAATCAAGTAGATGAAATCTACTTAGTTTCAACTGCTCAAGCATTCATTCATTGTAAGCCTTCTTCCACTTGACAAAATTCCTAGACTCAAAAATTTAATATAAAACTGCGATCATTATAAATACATCTTTCAGATTTAAAAATGATTATTAAATTGATTCACAACCAAATCTGCCAAATTGGAAATCAATAGAGAAAAATAGAAGTGTATCACGCAGGGTTTGAGATATTACACTAGCAGCCAAGCAATCCACGCAGCCACCGAGAGCGAGGAAGATTAAAAAGCCTCCGCAAAAGTCCGATTGTCGCTTCCTTTGAGCAATTTACGCTCCGATTGAACAAAGTCTCCCGAGAGTTCCCGATTGATAGCGAGAATGTCTCGATAGATTGAGAGAGAATAGCGAGGGTTCCCGAAAGATAATAATAACGCTTCGATTAAGCAATTTCCCGATCGAGCGCTCCAATTGATGAATGCTGATAACCAGCACGTGGAGGAAGAGCGACCAGGAGGAAGAAGAAAAAAAGAGAGGTTACAAGCTTAAGGAAAAATATAATATTATCGCGGAGAGCTGTATTCAAATACTTCGGCAATAATATTTATCATTGAGGGAAACCTTATGTTCTCGGTAATATTAATACTTTCACCGAGGGCAACTGTTTACTCTCGGTAATATTTATATTCCCAAGAGTATTATTTCGCTCTCGACCGTTATTCTCGGTAATTGTGCTTTTTTTTTTATTAACTAATGTTGGTTATATTCCAAACTTTCCTAAGGCAATATGTAATTATTGTGGAAAAAATTATGGTTGTGTCACTAAAAAGATGTAACAAATAATATGTGGGGTCATTTAAGGAATCCATGTAAAAAATCACCACTAAAATTTCTAAGAAAAAACTTGATAGAGGTGTTTTGTGTTTTGAAACAAAAAACGGTGATGAAGGCTTTGGTTTTAATGATTATTATCGGTCCACCGACAAAAAAATGATTGAGAAAGTGCTAGAATCTTTATACGGTTTTTGAAAATTTTCTATAATGTGACCTTAAATGTCTCTAGCACTTTACGTGTGTCATCTAGTTCATTTTTTATGAGCTTATATCGATTCAAATGAAGATATCTCAGATGGCTAAGAATGGTAACCAAATATTGAGTGTGATAAAGGACAAATTTAAGACTATTCTCGAGGAACTTTATTAAATTTAGTACTATCCTAATTTTTTGTCGTTGAAAGGTCATTAAATATCAAATCCAATAACATTTTGTTGAAAAAATGAAAAAATATTTTAAATTCGATTATTTCATCTTCTTTACTACTAAGAGGGGACGAATACATACTCGAAAAATGATCACTAACACAATTAGAATGTATGAGTAACAAATAACCCAACAACGATTGAGACTTAAGAGTATTATTCGGATTATAAAAAATTCGAGATGAAAAAGTTGATCCAGCTAAAATGGATACCGGGCCGAATAAAACGCAAAATAAACTCAAAACGAGTCACCCTCCAATGCTAAAACATATTAAAAAGGGTAAGAATTGACTTTCTTATGTGTACAGTGTTTATTTTATAGAGAGAAATTAGAATGTTGATAAATTTATTGATAAATATTGATAACTTAATAATTAATTTTAACAATTTTAATTGTGTATATTATTATTTAACATCTTTAATATTTAAAACCGTTAAGGGTGTTCAATATTTGGTCTAAAACTGAATATTCGACATAATTTGAATTCACAAAATTCGAATAAATCGAACTCGAATTTTATTTCGGTTTTCGAAACGAATTTTAAACCAATTCGAATTTAAATATGGTTTTTGAATTGGTTTTCGTGTTGTAGCTTCAACTCGAAAATCAAATCGAAAACCGAATTCATTTTTTATTATTTATTTTATTTTATTATATATTATTTATTATATATAATATATAATAATTCCTTACCCACCTCATATATACATTATCTTAATCTAATCTTTCACTAATCTCTAACATAATTAAATAATCTCTCTAACCTCTCTCGTCTCTATTTTCTTAACCTAATCTTACAACATCACTCCCCTCCCTTATCTGTTAACCTAATTCTTTAATGTTCACCTCCCTCTCTCATTTATATTATCATATAAAAGAGCCTTCATAAACCATCAACCGTCCACCTAAAAAATGAAACTATTAATCTAATCTCGCTATATTTTTCCTCTAGAGAGCTTCGATCTATCTAATCTTGCTATATGTAGAGTTTCTTCTTTGACAAGACCTTTAAGTCTTGATCTATCTCCGATGTTTAACACCTATTTCGAGTTTAAGATTTATATCATCGTTCAACATCTATTTTTGTCTTTTAACATCTTACTTTAAATTTTGTTTTGAATTAAAAATAATTTAAATTCGTGATTTGACAATAAAAAAAGAAATCAAACTTGGTTCGAATTCAAATTATTCGAAATTCAAACCGAATATAAAATTTGAATTCGGTTTAGTTTTATTAGAATTTGGTTCGATTTTTAAATTGGCTAAATAAATAAAAATTCGAAAAAACTGAATCAAGAAACTTGATTAACTCGAAAACTAAATCAATTAACACCCTAATTTTCTCATCCAACATACACACCATCTAAACCTTTTTTAAAAAAAAAAAATGAATTACATTTAGAGAAACTTAATAATTAAGTCAAATTATTACATTTTTGAACAATTCAAGTAAGAAAGGATTTGTTCTTTATTTTGAAATTAATTCAAATAATCTCTAATTATATTAAACATTAAACAAAAGCGGGGATAGCTCAGTTGGGAGAGCGTCAGACTGAAGATCTGAAGGTCAGGTGTTCGATCCACCTTCACCGCATATATTTTTTAAAATTTCACACAATTTTAGTATTCTTTTTGTTACATTCCTGTTCCTATGTATGTTTCTCAATCTATAATCTTTTTTATCATCTAATTTTGTAATGGATCAATTTAAAAAAAAATTATTCAAATGATGAGGATGCTAGTTAGGAAAATGAAACCTTCACCGCATATATTTTTTAAAATTTCACACAATTTTAGTATTCTTTTTGTTACATTCCTGTTCCTATGTATGTTTCTCGATCTATAATCTTTTTTATCATCTAATTTTGTAATGGATCAATTTAAAAAAAAAAATTATTCAAATGATGAGGATGCTAGTTAGGAAAATGAAGATGTTCTTGAAGAAAATTTTCAAAAATTTGTTTTAACCTTGGGGAAATTAGTCTTCAGAAGTCGAGTGCGAACTAATACTGGATCCAACTTAAAAAAAATTTATTCAAAAGGAACGGGATAGACATATAAAAGGAATTTGGTATATGCTAGTAAGTGTAGAAAAAGATATTCAAGATTATTATATTTATTTCTTTTTCTCATTTCTAACTACTCAATCTCTTATTCTAACTTTTCTCCTTCAAATGGAGGTCATAATCTACTGTTAAGATTTCTTATTATTCATATCTCATATTCCCCTCTACTCATTACAAATCATAGTATTGTTTTAACTTTCTATATCAAAATATTTTGTTGAATTTAAATATAAAAATTGTGTATCTTAGTTAGCTAGAGTCTTACACTTATAATGTATATGTTACAAATTCAAATTTAATATATGTTATTTTTATTTTTTAATGAAAAATCGCTCCAAGTTTCGAGAACAGGTCAACTCGCAAATCAACCAACCATTCGTCTTGTTTACACTCACATAACGAATAACGCACCAGGACATGGTGATTTGTAGTTAAGTACTAACAAGTCATTTTTAATATTAAATCTGTCATTTTATTTACTTCACACAACACAAATTGAATGTTAGTTGTTACACAAGTTGTAAATAATCGGTTAACTTTCACACATGATTGCTTAATAATCTGACATTTTTTCTTTCTCAATAGATATTGCACCATATTTTCACAATCTATTCATTTATAATATTAGTTAAAAATTTCATTTTTTCCTCTTCAAATATTGCCTATTTAATTAAAAAAAGTACCCACATATGGTTCAAACTCAGACGGTACTTCCATTTATAAGACAATAGTTTATCCTCGTCTCTCGTTTCTGTCTATAAATGTTATTGCCGCGGACGAGCTGCATTTTATCATAGTACAATACGGTATTAATTTTGATGGAATTATGAGGAGGCTCCCATAAAACAAAATCTCTTCGAAATTGGAATTTTCTTCTTAATATTTTTAATAAAGTTGACTACATGCCGGAGATAATTCCTTGCTTTTATTTACAACTCTAAAAGCACACAAGTACTTGTTATCAAACACTCAATTGTTCTGTTTCTTTCAAATAAATCAAACAAATTATGCCTATCAATCTCACAAGATCTTTAAATTATTTTTGTCCATTTGCATATGAAAATAACACACTAGTAAAAAAGGCTTTATACTGATAGGTACTAACCTGATTATCAATTGGTATAAGTCATACAGATTGGTTTATTCCACTAGTAGAAAAAATGATTTTTAACGAGAGCATAAATCCTCAAAGAAAGCCAAAATGTTTTCGATGATTGTTTTTGCCGAGGGCGATAAATGCTTTCGGACAGTGTCGGTGATAGTGTTGTCGGTGAAGAAAAAATAGATTTCACCGAGAATAGTTGTGGCCCTTGGATATAATTATAATTTTTTTTAGGAAAAAATCTCACTTAGACGTATATACTTGTACAACTAGCTCACTTAAACATATGTACTAATAAAAGGTCATTTAAACGTACGTACTATCCAAAATTGGCTCATTTAGCCTCTTTTAATAATAAATGAATTCTTTGTTTTTTTTTTCTTTTTTATAATTTTTTATTATTTATATATGAATATTTATGATTGATTATTTTATTTTATTTTATATACATGAACATTCATAATTAATTATTTTAACTCTATATTTCTTCTTCTTTTTTATATATATATTTTTTTATATTTACATTAATTATTAATTATTTTAAATTTGTTTATCCCAATAATTGAATATAACAATGAAAATTCTTTCAATAATAAAAATCATTCAACACAAAAATAAATTAATTAATAATTAAGAATTAGATAATAATAAAAACTCATTCATCAAATACCAAAAGAGTAATAATCAAATATTAGACAAAACAATTCATTTACTACTTATATAAGTTCGTGAATAAAAATTAAATAAAAAATTATTAATTTCATTTTTATTTATATTAAACTAAATAAATAAAAAAAAACTTTTTTATTTTTATTATATTAAATTAAATAAAAAAAAACCTTTCAAAAAAAATATTACAGTAAAACATAAAATTCATAAATAAGTTGTTAATTTAAAAAAAAATGAGAATTTAAGAAATATGAGAAATAAAAACTAATAAAAAAAAGATGAAATATAAAAGAGAAATTAATATTAAAATAATAAAAAATTTAAGAATAAAATAAATTACCTAGTTTAATTAATGAAAAAGGAAGAGAGATAAAATATATTAATATTTAATTAATAAATATATAAATTTAAAAATAAAAGTTAACCATGTTTACTAAAATATGCTAAATGAGCCAATTTTTGATAGTATATATGTTTAAATGATCTTTTATTAGTACGTACGTCTAAGTGAGCTAGTTGTACAAGTACATACGTCTAAATGAGCTTTTTTTCTTTTTTTTATCAAAGGCAGGGCAAATACTCTTGGAGATAATAATTTTTTTTTAAAAAAAATATTCTAAAATCTCCATCCGGTTTCACGCTCCTTCCCTCAGATCATTCTTCCGCCAATCTCCATTAGGGTTTACATTAGGGTTTTCTCTCGTTTTTCTCATCCTCCTTTACACGAATCACCATCCCTCTTTCCTATCCACAACCTTCCGCTTTAATTTCAATTTCAAAGTAAATCCAATAGAATCTAACAAGAAAAGTATTAAATCAAGCAAAGCAAACAGATACACGGATAGAGAACATTATTTATCGGAATTCAACCTTGTTGAGCATCAAATCTGTAGATTCACATTAACAGGGATTGAACAATCAAGTTGAAGAATTAAGCGCACAACAACAATCATAGCATTTACAAGACTAACCTGGTCTCAATTATAGAATAGACACAGATGAATAAGTGCACAAACAATTTAACCTTGGAGCTTTATACTTTGATGGGGGAGAGAGAAAGAGCGGCTGAAGATGATTGTATTCTTAGTGTCTCGGTCAGATCGATCGTGGTGGACTGATTTACGATTTCATGGAAAAGCTACAAATAAATTAGAGAAAAATTACGCCATAAATCAACAACTTCTTACCACTTCGCGACTAGTTTTGGAGACATGAAATCTGGATCTTCTACTCCTTCATATCTGGATCTGGCGAGATCAAAGAGCCGCCAAAGAAAACAGTTTGGGATCTACGCAATTTTGATGCTCGTTGCCGTAATGCTAAATGAACATCTGGTTTAGTAGTTTTGATTAAATCTGGTTGCGTTTGGGAGAATGAAGAGAAAGAGAGAGAGTAAAGAGGAAGAAATGAAACGAAAAAATTAAAGAGAGAATAAGAGAGAAAAAATGAGACCAACTAGAGGCAAAATATAACTTTTTTTTACCGAGAGCAAGCCTTTGTTCTCAGTTATAATCATTTTTTTACCGAAAGCACCCATTACCCTCGGTGATATTAATATCACCGAAAATATTTTTTCACTTTCGGCGATGATTCTCGGTAAATGTACATTTTTTACTAGTGTTTCAATTGGTCTAAATCGACAGAACCTCTCTCGTTGTTACTTTATTAGGCAATCAATCGGTGATTTTCTATAAACCTGTACCAATTGGTGGAGTGACCAATCGGTATAGCCTTATGGAGAAGCACTGATTGATTGATTGACCAATTTCTCTATAAGCCTATACTTACTAATTAATCAATCAACCAATTAGTGCTTCTACATAAGGCTATACTGATTGGTTCTTCCACCAATCGGTACAGGCTTATAGAGAAGCACCGATTGGTTGATTGACCAATCGATAACACTTATATAATTAAAAATATAAAATTTAAATAATATTACAATACCTAATATAAAACCGAAAATTAAATCATAACCAAAATTAAACCATAAACCAAACCCTAAATTGAACCAAAATCATAACAAATGATCTTAAACAAACATATAATCAAAGTATTACACCAACATTTGAAATTGAACCAAATTCTTAACAAAAGTTTTTAAACAAACACATAATCAAAATACTACACCAACATTTAAAATTGAACCAAAATCATAACAAAAATTCTTATTTAATTTGTGTCTTCTCCAGAATCATCGTCGTCTTGTTGTAGGGGCTACACGGGTGGAATTGTTGTGGATGACCCTTGACTCGATGATTGACCGCCAATATTAGTAAATTGTACAAACAAGGTAGGATCTATTGATGCACCGCCAGACATAAACTATGTCATAAGACGCATCATCTCGGCTCTCTCCACCGTCATCCTCTCTTCCATATCAACCCTCAACATGTTTTCCATCTCGACCCTCTTGGCCTTCATCGTCTCTTCCATATTCAATATAAATAATAATTTGAATGTCAATTATTTAAAATATGTTTTAAAATATACAAATAATTATCCAAATAAAATTAGTTAAATTTAAAAAAATATGTTTTATAATAGCTACACATTCTAAAGTTGGGCATCGTGCATAAACGTTCGTATTCGATTCGGGTAAATCATGTTAGACTCTTAATTGTTTCGTGTTGTGTCTCAGTCTTATCCGTGTCGTATCGTGTCTTGACCCCCTCAAAATATTATGATTCGCGAACTCTTTTGTATCATATTATTCGTGTCATGCTAATTCGTGTTTAAATTCGTGTTTCGTGTTATTCCGACTAAATTGTGTTATCGTGTGTTGTCAACATAATCGTGTCTTGACACACTCATATTAATTAATTATTATTTATATATATTAAATTATATTGTTAGTAAAAACTATAAAATAAGATTATTAATTTATTTTAATTTAGAAATTTTAAATTAATTTAATAAATTAAGTGCATTAAATTTATTTAATATGTAAAATGTGTAAATATAAATTTTAACATATAGTTTTATAAATAATAATTTGAATGTCAATTATTTAAAATATGTTTTAAAATATATAAATAATTATTCAAATAAAATTAATTAAATTTAAAAAATATGTTTTAAGTTTGAGATCTCACACAATTTTAGTACTTTTTTTAGTTATGTTATTACATGTTTATTGATCTATGATTTTTGGGAAAGTTATGTTATTACCCATGTATGATCTATTTTATTATCAAAATATCTATAAAAGTTAATTTTAAATATGAAAATAACAATATTGATGTTTGATTGTTATCATTCAGAAAATTTAAATCTAAGGTTGTTTGTTATAATCAAAACTAGAATTTTTTTAGTTTCGATTTTTAACCCTTTCTATTTTTGGGCTAAATCGTTTAAAAATAAGTTGATTTTTTAATGAATCAACTTAAAGAACTTATTTGCCTTATTGTGTTTAATATTCTCTCAAAACCTGCTTTTCTTCTGATTTTTTATACACATGTTACAAACATATATGTTCTTTCACTTCATTGTTCATAACAAGGCAATGATTGCAATAAAAAAGACAAATAATAGCAAGCTGAAAACACCATTTTTACACACAAAAAAGAAGCCATATTTGCTTTTCTAATTACAATCTGATTTTTACTACAAGTTTTTTCCTTTTACTTTCATCCGAACTATCCAATGCCGTGTCTAAAATGTTTGGGTATCATCGCCAAATGTGGAAAGTGAAAACGGAGCGATAGCCACATTGAATGTCTTTGATCCCACCCTGTCAATATGCTTCATCTCAAAATCACCCTCCTGAAATCATTACATTAACTCGCATCAATCAAATACAATAGACCCAATTTCTTAACCTAATCATATCATTGGCTTATTTTTACCATTCTGCCAGATGATGTGCATAATGGGCATGCTGATGAATACTCAAAACCGGTATTGGGAAGTATAACCGGCTGTTCCCCAATAACACCAACACCCCTGCATTAGGTTTGAATCATTCTAACCACCACTAAACAAACACAGTCTAAACCCGAATTAAAGCAGCACATTGATTGGCCTAAAATGATCTCACCAGACATTTTCGGTTCTTCCATTTGCATCTGTTATGATCCAATGCCGTCTGAGAAGTTGAACAGGGCGGTCCGAGTTATTAGTGATCCTTATTCTATATGCATAGAAATACTGCCCTTTTGAAGGTTGACTCCTCCCTTCTATATAAACACTTCTTACTTGGACTCGTATTCCCTGAAAGAAATTCTAATCAAATTCTATGGAAGATTTCAATCCATCGCGTTAAGATGATTTTCGTACCAAGGTTGTGGCGTCGCTTGAGCATCTCAGGAGAAAATGGGGAGAAATGTCTTTCAATTCATCGCGGTATCTAGCTGCATCCTTCAAACAAGGCAAAAACATGACAGAAACAAGAAGATTGCAGATTATGAGGATCAAATTCCCAAATGAACATCAATTCAACAATGATGCTGAAAACCATTTAAACATATTTGTTTACCGCAAATCTTTCTTCAGCAATGGCATCATTCAACAAATTTCGAAGACGCAAAACAGGTTCTTCATCCTCAAATGCTTTCAATGAATCTCTTATCCTAGCAGCCTCTTTATAATCCTAAGCCTCAAAAAAATCAATCTAATCTATAAGCAAAACACAAATCTATCTACACATCAAGAAAAAAAAAAACCATTTCCAATTACCTCAGATTTCGCCGCGACCTCCATTTGCTGCTTTAGTAGAGCATAACTCTGACTCCTGGCAAGAAACGAACTTCGGCTTTCACTCGTGCTTTCGCTATCGACGCCGCCGTTACCACCGCCAACACCGCCAGAACCGCCGCTTCTTTCTGAAGAACATGTGACGACGATCTTGCAATTCCTCATATGATAACCGTATCTCAATCGATGCCGCCGCGTTACACCAAGATCCACACTTTCTCTGCTGAATTTACAAGGCCAGGATCTTGATTTCCCGCCATTGAGATCTGCAATCAGTTTCATATTCAGAGAATGCATTTTCTTCGGCAACGAACGACAACGCCCCCAAATCCTGTAAAATTTTCGGAATCTAATCTAATCTGAAGATCATTCGATGGGATTCATGAGAATCGTTAAACGATAGAGCGGAAAATCTAACCCGACTAGAGGACGGGATAATTTGATGGCTTCAATTTAGCCCTTTCTATACTCTCTCTCTATACTATTTTCGGAAGATTACAGTTTTAGACATCCGGGAAAGTTATGATTGATTCGTTTCATTTGAAATTAGTGAGGGTATTTTGGTAACTATATTCATTATCTTCTTCTTTCTGTGTCTAAAGAATCCAAAACCTAGATATATGGAAGAAAATGGTGCACGTGGTAAAACTATGTTCATTATCCTTATTTTATATTTTCTTTTTAATCAAATTGAGATCCTTATTTTGCATTGATTTTGGTTCTTTTAAATTTTACTATTTTTAATTTTATATGGTTAAAATTATAACAAAACGAAATTTTGTCTTAACGATTTCATACTAATAAAAGTCAAATAATAGTTAATTAAAACAAACTCTTTATTCACTTAAATTAGTGACATTAATTTTTATTTATTTATAAATTTTAAATAGATAATAATGTAATTGTGAAATTATAACAAATGATATATACATTAAAAAAATGTTGTATTATTGTTAGTCGCATGTGTCACAAATAAGTTGAATCAGTAATTCACTTACTTATGCATCGTCGAAGATGACTAGTATTTTGAATCTTTTGTAGAGTATTATTGGAATTCATTGGGTGATGTTCGAGTCTTTGGGTAGCTGCTGAAAAATTTAGATTGCTACGGCTGATATGACAAACTTACATATTTGGGTTACCATTCCAATTATTTTTTTTATGGACTATCTGGTTGAAGAAAAATCGTCGAATATTTAATGATCGTAGTCGTTCAATACGTATTATTCACAATACTATTAGTATGAAGTTTTCTAAGATTCGTTCAGAAAAGTCAGTAGAGTCTTTTGAGAAGTTAATTGATTTTTTGAGTATTTACGAGCTCGATAACTTATTGAGTACCAATTTTTTTTTTTTTTCGTGCCATGCTATGTCGTTGTGTGTTTAAACAATTTATTTCATTTTTAAAATAAATGGACCTTTTTTTAAAAATAATAATGTAATGACTTTTTAAACTGTTAAATGACAAAATTTCATAAAACTTTAACAATAATGAGACCCAAATTATAAGAGATACCTTAAATTCTAATTAAGCGAAAATTTGCCATTGAGACCATCATAAATTAATGATATAAACATATTTATAGTAATTTGTTATTAAAATATGAAAATTTATTAAATGATATATGACAAAAATGTCAAAATTTTATAATATAATTTTCACCAGGCACATATAACTTTTTAGCCTCTGACTGGCGATAAAACGGACCGAGAACTAAGGTATATTTGGTTTCAATTTTCAAAATTTTAAATTATTTTTTTTATTTTGAAACTCTAAATTATTTTTTTAAAATTCAGAAAAATTAAAAAATGATTTCGAAATATTTTTGTGATATTTTCACACAAAAAATATTTTGATAAAGGCTCATTTATGGTTTATTTTTAAACTCTAATATTTTTTAAACTAATGTTTTTTAAGTATTTTTCTCTTGAGTCATCATGAGCAACATCTACCAGCATTTAAATAATTGTAGTTATAATTTTTAAATATGCAAAACATATGCATGTCTATGACCTGAAAAATAATCGATTAAACTAAAATATTATACAACCGATTTTCAAAAGACAAATTTATAATAGAAATTTGTTTAAAATAGGTACGAAGGAGGAAGCGTGAAAGTTTTTCCTAAGTATCACCAAACTACGAACATAAAAAAAACTATGGTTAAATTATGTTTATATAGATTTATTAATTTTCAAAAATTAATTGACGACTATATTTTCAAATTAATAATCTTTTAAATTTTTTATTTTTAATTAATTTAAACCACGAATTTCTGAAAAATCATATTATAATTTAATTATTTCAAATTCCCATATTATTTAAATTTGAACTTAAATTAATTATTTGTAATTAATTTTAAAAGTTATCAGAAATAATTTAAAATTATTAAAAATAATGTTTTATTAAAAAAAAAAAATCTAACACACAAAACGACATTCTTCTAAAAAAAAATTAAAGGGTTTTCAGAATTATAAATATATATAATTAAAATATAAATATACTAAATTAAAGATGTGCATATACTTGGTTGATATTAAGTTAATTGAGAATATTATCCTTACACTAAACATCAAATCTCATTAATCAAATAGTTTAATTTATTAAATAAAATACTAAATTATTTTTATTTAAATATTGTATAAATTCATTATTTATTTATTAAAGAAATGTGTATATATGTAATATATACATAAGAAACCAAGTTTTTTTAATCATATCCAACATGTTTTTTATTAAACACAATTTTATTCCCAGATAACCCAGATTTTTTTAATCATATCAAACATGTTTTTTATTAAACACAATTTTATTCCCAAATAACCCAGATCACAAGTGAAGTTAAACTAACATTATTTTATGTTTATTTTCTCAAACTAACTTATTTTATTTTTTCATTTCTAAACTAACTTTTTAACTATTTAAATTCAGATTTAAAAAAAAAAATATTTATAAAATTTTATTAAATACACCCTAAATTTATTTATTTAAAAAATTAATTTTTTAATACATTTAGTTATTTATATTTAAATTATATTTTTTTATAAATTTAATTATTCATGTTGTAATATATTTTATTTTATTTTTTCAAAAATGTCCATGTATATTAAATATAAAAATAAAACCGTTTAAGTAAAACGACAAAGCATTACATGAAAATAAAAAATAAAAAAAATAATTAAAAAGTTATCGAGTTCGTAAATTCTCGAGAAGAACGATTAACTCTCTTTATTGTCTTTTCTGAACGAATCTCAGAAAACATCGTAATAATAGTATTATGAATGATATGCATCAGACGACTACGATCATTGAAAGTTCGAAAATTTATCTCCAACCAGATAGTTCACCAAAAAATAATTATGATGGTAACCCAAATATGTAGGTCTGTCATATTAGCTGTATCAATCCAAACTTTCTAAAACTACCTAAGGACTCAGGCATCACCCAATGAATCCTAATAATACTCCACAAAATATTTTAAATACTAGTCACCATTCGATAATACAAAAGTAAGCGAGTTGTCGATTCAACCTCTTTTTGACACATACGACAACGATTAGCCATAATACAACTTTTTTTCATGCACATATCATCTGTTAGAATTCCACCATGAATAACGCTTCATTCAAAGAACGATATCTTGAATGAAATATTTGACTCCCTAAGTTTTTCCCAATAAAATTATATGGAATCATTTTAGAGAACAACTTGTAGCAATGCCCAAATGGAAACTATTCATATCTTGCCAACTCATAATGTCTTGTTCAGACGGTGACATTTGTTTGCGTCATATCAAAAATAAAACTTTATTATAGAACGAGCTCTCCATAATATTTAATCTTCATCTATATATTAATGTTGTAATATATATTTATAGTGACAGAACCAAATCGGGGTCAGCACGAGCATGTGCACCCACTGACTACCGGACTAGATTGTAGTAAGATAGAAAGAATATGATATGTTTTAAATAAATAGTAATAAAATAGAAAGAATATATAATAGGTGGATTATTTAGTATCAAGTCGTTGTAGTATAGTGGTAAGTATTCCCGCCTGTCACGCGGGTGACCCGGGTTCGATCCCCGGCAACGGCGCATATCTTCTTTTTTCATACTAGTTGAATCATGTTACATTTCTTTTTCAATTGCATAATATAATAAACACTTACATTTCTTTTTCAATTGCATAATATAATAAACACATAAACTATAACCTAGTTGATTCATTATCATTTAGTCATAACTATCCTCGAAAACAATTTGGTAAAGTGTGTAGGAGTTTTCAAGATGTTTGGTTTAAAAAGTTTTCATGGTTAGAGTATAGCATATCAAAAGATGATAATTTTTTAACTATCCTCGAAAACAATTTGGTAAAGTGTGTAGGAGTTTTCAAGATGTTTGGTTTAAAAAGTTTTCATGGTTAGAGTATAGCATATCAAAAGATGATAATTTTTGTTTTTGGTGCTATCTCTTTACAAACTCTCATAGAGGATGTCGAATTAGAGATGAGGCATTTACCAATTCAGAAATAAGAAATTGGAGAAAAGCGATTGAAATATTTAATACACATGTTGGCGGTGTAGCTAATGTTCATAATGACACAAGAACACAACTTGAGGTTTTTCAAAATCAACGACAAAGTTTTTCAGATTTAGTACAAGCATAGGGGCACGTAATGGAGAATGCGTATCGTAATCGATTAATGATAGTTTTAGATGTTACACACTTTCTTTTGATGTAAGATTTGCCTTTTCGTGGACATGTCGAGTAGATGAACACTTGTAGGAGTTTTCAAGTTGCCGAGTGATAAGATTATCAGTTGTCAATCATTTGGTCAAACTATCCTCGAAAATAATTTGGTAAAGTGTGTAGGAGTTTTCAAGATATTTGGTTTAAAAAGTTTTCATGGTTAGAGTATAGCATATCAAAAGATGCTGATTTTTGTTTTTGGTGCTATCTCTTTACAAACTCTCATAGAGGATGTCGAGTTAGAGATGATGCATTTACTAATTCAGGAATAAGAAATTTGAGAGAAATATTTAATACACATGTTGGCGGTGTAGGTAGTGTTCATAATGACACAAGAACACAACTTGAGCTTTTTCAAAATCAACAACAAAGTGTTTCAGATTTGGTACAAGCATAGGGGCACGTAATGGAGAATGCATATCGTAATCGATTAACGACAACTTTAGATGTTGCACATTTTCTTTTGATGTAAGATTTGCCTTTTCGTGGACTTGTCGAGTAGATGAACACTTGTAGGACATAATTGTCTCCTTTTGTTTGTATGTCCCCAACTTAGTACCGATGATAATAGTTTAAGTGTAAGAAAATAATTATATATATATATGATAAGATTTAAGTATTTTTGAGTCACGTTGAAATTTGATCTTGGTTCGGCTTTTTATATTTATACATTTAAATTATAATTTTATATAATATAATAAATATTTATTTAATCAGGTATTAAATACATAATGTACAATATATATTCTTTATTATATTGTTATTTATTTTATATATATATATATATTAAAATATAAATAATTAAATTTATTTGTATGAGAGCGTTCAAAAAATAGGAAATAAATTATTATTTACGCATTTAAAAATCTAATATATTATTTATACATTAAAATTTTATTTTATATAATATAATAAATATTAATTTAATTTTAAAATAAACAATATATATATATGTTGATTTTGAAAATATTTTTTTGAGTATATATAGATAAAGTTATATTTTAAATTATGTATATATTTATATCAATACGTGATAAAAATCAAAAATAAATTAAAGAATGAGATAATCATAAAAAATTATTATAAAAATTAGTAAGGTAAAAATATTTAACCTGATTAAGTAAATACTTATTATATTATATAAAATAACAATTTAAATGTATAAATATATATTAAAATACAAATAATTAAATTTGAATATATATTTTAAAATATAAATAATTAAATTTGAATATATATTTTAAAATATAAATAATTAAATTTATAAAAATGATAATTTAAATATAAATAATTAAATTTCTGAATGTATTTAATAAAATGTTATAATTATAAAAAATAAAAAATAAAATACAAGTGGAAGACTGTGTTTAATAATAAATTAGATTAGTTCAAGAATAACTAAACCATGTAAGTTAGTTTGAAACCAATCATTCATAACCCTAAACCTAAGATTTTAATAGGGAAAGTTTTCAAACTATTCTAATGATAGAGAGATGATATAGAGAGAATAAGAATGATTTGGGAGCTGGTTTCAATGAAAGCTCTAGAGTATGAATGGAATTCTTTTTGAAGGAACGGTAAGATGGAGATAAGGTAGTTGCCAAATGCGAATAACCGACATTTGAAGCTTTTATCTAACCTCGCTCGTTTGAGTCGAGACGGAAAGTGGATATACAGTTTGAGGATTTAGGTGGAGACAATGATTATCAGGTTTTGAAGAGCCTATGGCACTCGATTTACTATCGAGAAGAAATACAGAATAACTACTGGAATTTACAAGTGAAGGTCTGACAAGATTTACAAAACCTACCTATGATGTAATATAATTTTATTGACTAAAATAAAATAAAATAATTGTACTTTCTTCTCTTGTTACACCTTTCCTTTGTTACAACTTTCATTTTTCATAGGTAATGATAAGTTCTTTTTATTATGACTTCTGTTATTTTAATAAAAACATAAAAAAAAAGTAAATGATAATTAATAAATAATATATTTTGATTTGACCAAATAAAAAGGAGAATATTAATCTTGAGGGAATAACTTCTTGACTCTTTGTTGACCAATTATATTAACATAATTCTTAGACTAAAATTTTTTAAAATAATTTTTTTATTAAATTAATTATAGAACAATAATATTTTTGTTGTTCCAACTTTTGTATTTTATTTTAATAAAATTATTTTTTTATTTTTCCTATCTTTGTGTTTTATTTTAATAAATTTATGACAGGTAAGAAAATATCAATAAAAAATCTAAAATAAAAACACAAAATTAAATATATATATATATATATAAATTAATATATAAAATTAAACCATATATCAATAGTTATTTTACATTAAATTTTTACAAAATAAAAAAAAACTTTTTATCTAATAAAAAAATGGATTTCAAAAGAGAGAAATTGATATTATTGAAAAAAATAGCTAATGATAGAGATTAAATAACGGAAAAATTAACCACAACACAAAAGGAGTTGAGGGAGTAAACTAAAAATAAAGTTTATAAAATATTTAAAAACAAATAATTAATTATAATTAGTTGGTTCCCCATTTTCCGAAAAGAAAACGTCATGCCATTACATTAATGGTCGACGAAGAGCAAGGAGATGAGATGAGAGAGAAAGGGCGGTTGAAATTCAAAATTATCAGTTGCTGATCTCTCCGTATACGACGGACTGAAAATCAATCAAACCGCGATGTTTATTGCATTTTCAACTTTGAACGATTTCTTCTTCTTCTTCATCCGACGACCGACGAACGAACGAAACTCGCCTCAAAATCAGCAACAGTTTAATCATCGAAATCAGATACTTCTTCTTCTTCATCACCTCTCTACTTACTTAAACCTAAATCTCTCCTTCTTCATCCCTTCAAGGTTTCATTCTTTTCATTTTACGATATCTTCATTGTTACACTATAGATTGACCTAATCTTGCTTGATTACCTCCAGAAACATGCATCAAGGAAATGGAATCAATCCGATATTTCCCTTCCTACTTGATGAAAACGGTTTGCCCTATAATACCGATGGATCGACTCAGTTGCAACCGTTCCAAGGTAGTAACCGCTCTCTTTTCCCTTTTCATAATCAGTTCTTCCTGATCTTCATGATTTTGTTCTTGATTTGTCTATTAAATCTTGCAATATGTATTGTTTTAGCAGTAGCTCCTGTTAATTACAACACTGATGGTTACAACTTCAATGTGAATAATTCTACAATACAAATACCAGAATTTAACTCATGGCAGCAGCAGCAGCAGCAGCAAAATCTTCCAACATCTATGATTATGAATACAGATCATATGTCAATGGGATCGGGACTCAACACTCGTAGTAGTAATAATAATTCTATTGGGAATGACTGTGGAACCATAAAAGCTCCTCAACCTCATTTATTCTTTATCAATGATGCAATGAAAAGGGTGTTTGATAGACATAGTGAAGAAGTAGACAACTATATCAGAACTCAGGTAATGAACATTCACTCATTCACTATTCTTCTTATTTTGATTCATGCAATGTAACAAAGTGTTTTTTCCATGATGATACAATATGGGCAGGCAGCAGATTTGAAGAATAATATAAACCAGTTATTACAGAAACAAAAAGTTTCGGTTCTCAGTAGTATGAAGATAGGAGTTTTGCAGAGGTTACAAGCGAAAGAAGTTGAAATGATGAACATGAATCAGAAGAACAAGGTGTTAGAAGAGAGAATTAAGCAATTAACAAATGAAACTGAGTCTTGGCAGACTAGAGCTAAACATAACGAGTCACTCTTCTACGCGATGAAAAGTCAATTAGAACAGTGTTTCATATATAATGATCATTTGCAAGGAAAAGAAGGTAATGGGGATAACAACAAAGTGGATGATGCATCCTCTTCGAACTATCATCATCATTCGAATTATTGTAGAAGTTGTGGATTTGGAGATATCTCTGTCTTGCTATTGCCTTGTAGGCATTTATGTCTTTGCGAAAAATGTGATGTGATCGTTGACGTTTGCCCTGTTTGTCTGGTAACGAAAAACACAAGTTTGAAAGTGTTGGCGCCTTGAGAAGATGGTTTTCATACTACTATAACTATAGGCTTAATTGTATATTAGATTTTTTTTTTTACAAATTCCATTCACAAGAAATATTGAACTAATCCCATTTTGCTATATGTTTTGCTTTTATCTCAATTAGAATTGAACTATTTTTTGCTGGTTTTTATTCAATTCTTCTAGATGGAATTGTTATAGTTATGTTAGTATAGTTTCATTAAAAACAATATGGAGACAAGTTTAAAAGTTGGATCAGATTTTTTTTTAAAATTTATTGTAATATTTTGAGTTGTTGGTGGGTCATTTGATGTCTATACCTCGATTATTTTGGTGATCATTTTGAGAGTCAATAAGATATGAAATTAAAAATAAAATTCTTTCAATAACTGATCTTTCAGTTGAAATGCTTCCCTTATTGTTAAGGTTTTTAGAGTTACGTTTATTAAAAAATTATTAGATTTTTTCATTAGAATTTTAATTATTATAAATTTATCATATTATTTAATATCTAAGGACATGGTGATTTTTTTACTCAGGAATGAGTAAGAGAATGAAATGCCGAATACTCAATCATCCAATCCTCTCTAAATTGGGAGGAATGAATTCCACCTTATTTTATAATTAACATAATAATAAATTTTTATTTATTTATAAATAAATAATTTCAATTATTTAAATAATATTAAGAATTATTTAAATTAAAATTTTAATAATAATTACATTAACTAATAATAATATAATTAATTTTATATAATTAATTTTGAATATTATATATTAATAATAAATTTAAAATAAATTAATTAAAATATAAAAATATAAAACTAAAAATAAAATAACAATTTTATATAAAAAAAATATTAAAAAATTAAATATGAAATATTTTAATAAAAATTATTATTAAAAAAATTATATCATGTTATAATATATTATTAAATAAAATATTATATTTAATTTAAAATATATAATATTTGAAAATTTTTGTCTTATATTATTTATATTTAATAAATAATTATTTATTTATAATTATTAAAAAATTAAAACATTCAACATTTTTTTTGTTATAAGTATTTTTATTTTTATTTTAAAAACATATAATTAATATGAAAACATATTAGATGTTTATATTTTATTAAATTATGTCACTTAAATATTTTATAGATTTTAAATAATTATGTTATAAAAATAATAATATTTTATATTTTTAATTTAATAAAATAAAATTAAAATTAATCATAATTTTAATAACAAAATTATATTTATAACTTTTCTTTTATAAATTCAAACGTTATCAATGAGAATGAGAATTGAGAATGATTAAAACTCTCAACCAAATACTACACTTCTATCCATCGTACCTATTATCATTGCACATATTTATCAATCTCAATCTTATTTTTATTCCTTTATTTGAACCAAGCCCCTACTAAATTTTTATTTAATTATTTTGATTTTATTGAGTTTGTTTTTTAATTCAATTTTTTATATATAATTCAGAATGAATAATATTCTTAAAAAGAACTATTAAGTCACCCACTCTTCATGATTCATAGATGTCTCAAATGGGGCATGTTGATTTTTAATATCAAAACTCAAAAAGCATAAGTGTAAAAAAATCATTGGAAGTGCAAATGTGTGATGCATCATGCATTTGAAATTGGCGTGCCCATCCGGTTTGCCCCTAAATTAAATAGGTGTTAAAATATAATTACTATTTTTACTAAGAAAAATATAAATTCAACTAAAAAATTAGCGAAAACGAATCAACTGATGCCATGTGTTGTGTTAAGAGAGAAAAAATCTTAAAAATGTCTCGGTAATTTTGAAAAAAAAAAAGAAAAAAAAATTATTTCTGAATGAGCGTTTTTTTTGTTTCGTGGACTTGCTTGCTTTTGCTAATTTTTTAATTAGCTTTTTTAAATAACTTGAATTATTTAAAAAGAAATGATTTATAATAGTTTTAAGTTTTGAGAATATTTTTTCAGTAAAAAAATTAAATTTATTAATATATAATAATAAAATAAAAATTAATAATTTAAAATAAAAATTATTTTAATATTTTAATCAAGTGATTATGTATAAAAGAGAGTAAAATCACATTTAATTGGTTGATATATTAACAATTCTGAATAAAAAAAATATATTAATATTTTAAATTGGATTTAAACGATAAAAAAATCTTAAATTTTATAAATTGGATTTAATATATATATATATATATATATATATATATATATATATATATATATATATATATATATATATATATATATATATATTTATTGGGAATCGTTATTTTGAAACAATTGAGATTTCAAATTTATCTTTTAAAATTTTTAAATTTAAAATTCTTTATTATTAAATTTTTAAAAAATAAAATTTTATTTTAATTTATTATCTATTAATTATTTATAAATAATTAATTAATTAATTAATGTAATTTAACTCTCATAAATTGTGGGTTTAAATTAAGGGTTTACCATCAAATTTAAAAGAATTCATATTCAAAACTCTCCATAGAAAAAATAAAAAATAATTAGTAACATTAATCTTTTATTTATTTATTTATTTATAAATAATTTAAATAATAAGTTAATTTACAAAAATCTCATTTTAGTATAATTTTAATTCTAATAAATCAAAAAATTGTGATTTTTAAAATATGAAATCTCATATAGTGATTCTTGTTTTGTGTTTTGTTGATGAGATTGAGGAGGAGATTTCAAGTGGGTATTTGAATTTGTATTATGTTAGAATTTTTAAAAAAATTCTAATTAGATTTGTAGTAGAATATATTATTAATCTTCTTTTTTTTTTTTTTTTTTCATTGAGACCCTTTTCTAATAGTCCATGAAACCACATGCATGTAAAGATGATGATTACTGATTGATTTATGTGAAAATTTAGAATTTGTGAGGTTTAGTGTTTTCACAATCAAACCATTAAAATCAATTGATAGAAAGTCATTTTAAAAATTAGTTAAAAAATTAAGATAAAACCCAAATTGCACATAGAATTTGATAGAAATGCTCAAATTGTCAACTTGTCAAAAATAAAATATTTTATTTTTTAAATCAGAATTTGTTCTTAAAAAAAATTAATATAACCTCATAATATTATATATCAATATTTGTAATCCAATCCAAAGAAAACACAATGAAAAAATGTGAATAATTAGTAGGTAGGTAGTATTATGTAAATCCAAGAATTAATAACCATATAATGAAACTTATAGAATCACATAACATATTCATACAATCAAAACTAGAATTGAAAACAATTGATAATGAATAAATTTGTGTATAATTTAAGTTTGAGAAAAGGTTACTATATAAATAATTAATTTAGTTTGATTTCTTTGTTCTATTCAATTACCTATCATAAAATTAAATACATTATATCATTTGTAAGTAAGTAGGTAATAATAATAATAATAATAATAATAATAATAATAATTATTAAGTGGAAATTGGGTATGAAGGGTGGTAGGTTAACCATGATTTGGGTGAAATTTTTTTTAAAAAAATTAGATAATTTATGATATGGATCAGTTCATTTTTCATGGTTGCGGGGCTATTTAGTAATGTGGTTTTGGGCTTAAATTATTAGTTCTTTATGTTAGGTGATGATGTGCTAACTCACTCTTTTTTTTTTTTCTTTTTTTTTTCTTTTTTCTTTTTATTTTTTATTATAAAATATTGAACTTAGTTAGTTATATAATCTATTAGAAAAAAAATACCCATGTTAATAATATAGTTTAATATATCTTGTCTTTAAATTATAACATTTTTTTAAGTAGAATTAAATTTAAAAACTTTAATGTAATTTCCTATAAAAAAAATAAAAGAATTATATTAAATGAAAATATATACGTAGAAATAATAATAATAATAATAATAAAGATATAAGAGATAATCTTACTAATTATATGCTTATATGTAGCGAACATACCAATGAAGTAGATAGTACTTAGAACATAAACATTCAAAACATCAAATAGTAGGATAAACAATTACTCATCAAGAGGGGCAGCAAGAAGAGTCCTCGTCTGCGGTGGTGGCAGCAGCAGCAAGAGGGGGAGTGCCGACGTCAGTGATGGCGACTACAGGAGGCGGCGGCACCACGAGAACCACTACCGGAGACGGCGTCACGAAGATTGACCAGGTTAGCTACCCTACCCGGAGGCATTCAAACGACAATCTGAATAATTAAAAAGCAATATTATTACTAATATAACATTATATAAAAACATATTAAGAAAATACGGACAAAAAAACATACCGGCGGCACGGCAGCAGCCGACACGAAAATGACCACCCTTCTTCAATAACAGCGACGACAGCAGCTACATTTCCGGGGATTACCGTCGACGGCGCGACAGCAGCCGACACAATCGGGCCTTCTTCTACCGCAGCAGCAGCGACATTCCCTCCTTGGTTTTCCATCTATAAGATCCCAACAAACAAACAAACTACATTATATAAACCTGAAGAACAAAGAAAACTAAAACAAAAAACATAAACTGATTCAGAAATAGAAACGCAGTTTCGATGAACACAACACATAAAGAAACTCATACCGCCGGCGGGACAATCTGAATAATTAAAAAGCAATATTATTAATAATATAACATTATATAAAATACGGACAAAAAAAACATATCTGCGGCGATAAACATATTAAAAACTCTTTTTAAATTTTTAAAAAATAAAGTTTTATTTTAACTTATTATTGGGAAATTTGATTAAATAACCTCAAAGATGAGGTTATTTGATCTGGTGGTGGCTTGCTAATTTTTTTGAGCTCGTGGTCTTTTTTTTTTTTTTGGACGATATTGCCCTTGTAGCGAAACGCTAAGTCCCTTAGCGTTTCGCTAAGTGGATTAGGGTTAGTATAAATACTCTAATATTTTCATTTCTTTAGTTTTCTTTCTCTCTCTTCTCATGTTCTCTCTTTCACGGCGACCGACGGCGACGACGACGGTGACGGAGGTTGCAGGCGGCGGTTCAGTTCATACAGATCTATACAGATTACAAGATCTAACCTAATCCATTTATGTTTTTATCTATACATATTTACAAGATCTATATAGAACTAACCCTAAATCTATTTTGAATGCAGGTCTCCGATTCTAGGGTTTAGTGTATGCAGGTCTCTGATTCTAAGGATTTGAAGGTCGAGGAAGATGTTCATTTAATAATCTAATTCGAGTTATGTTCATGTTTACATTTTCTTCATTTCAAAAATCTTTTCATATTTCGTTCTGGTTCATATTTGGTCATATTTGTGAATTCTTATTTGTTATTTGGTTCATATTGGTTCATGTTTGAGCATTTCGTTAGGTTATTATTTGTTATTGGTTGATATTTACAGAAAATCTCTGATTAGATCGTATGTGTTTCCGTTTCAGATCTGCTTAGCGTTTCGCTAAATGCATTTCGCTAAGTGCATTTTGATAAGTGCATTTCGCTAAGTGTATTTCGCTAAGTGCTTATTTATTTTGATTAATAAATAAGTAATGTAATGCTTATTTATTTTGCTAATGATGTTTGAAGGATGAATATTGTGCTAATTTAAAATATATTTTAAATAATTTGGTGCAAATTTTTTTTAAAGTGTAATTTAATTTATACTTTAATTTTTGACAAACATAATTTTTTTTTAAAATTTACCTATTTATCATAATCAAGATGAAAATAATAATCCATAAGAAAGAGTCCAATAAAGATTCATATAAAGAAAGTAGACTATTATTGGTTAGATATATCATGATCATAATGCACTTCTTTCATTACAAAGTTGTATACATGCATTTAAAACAGGAAAACACTGATAAAATCAAACATAAAACCCAAAAAACTAATAAAAATAGGAAAGAAATTCACATAAGTTCTCTATTGAAGAACCAAAAGATGAATTTTAGATGATTAAAGCCATGAAACAAGTGAGAATTACACACATACATACATATTATTACATACATAGAGAAGAGCAAAATCTATTAAGGTTCAAGCTTCAACGACACAACTCTGGCTTGCCGATTACTCTTCGCAGACTTGACGAAAACAACCGCCAAACAAGGAGGTGCCCACCATGGCCTTCGTACTCTTTGTTCTCCTTTCAAACAAGCCACTGAAAAAAAGTTCATTTTTTTATTATCAACAAACTAAAGCTAATAAGATTATAGTTTTGGAAGAGAGTAAAGGAAAGACAAGAAATCGACCAACATTTAATTCGCCTCAGTTCCTTGCAAAGGGTTATAAAGTCACCCATTTCAATAACAAATAATAACCTAACGAAATGCTCAAACATGAACCAAATAACAAATAAGAATCCACAAATATGACCAAATATGAACCAGAACGAAATATGAAAAGATTTTTGAAATGAAAAAAATGTAAACATGAAAATAACTCGAATTAGATTTTGAAATGAACATCTTCCTCGACCTTCAAATCCTTAGAATCGGAGACCTGCATACACTAAACCTTAGATACGGAGACCTGCATGCAAAATAGATTTAGGGTTAGTTCTATATAGATCTTGTAAATATGTATAGATAAAAACATAAATGGATTATGTTAGATCTTGTAAATCTGTATGAACTGAACCGCCGCCTGCAACCTCCGTCGTCGCCGCCGGCCGCCGTGAAAAAGAGAACAGGAGAAGAGAGAGAAAGGAAACTAAGGAAATAAAAATATTAGAGTATTTATACTAACCCTAATTCACTTAGTGTTTCGCTATAAGGGCAATATCGTCCAAAAAAAATAAAAAGACCACGAGCGCAAAAAAATTAGCAAGCCACCACTAGATCAAATAACCTCGTCTTTGAGGTTATTTAATCAAATTTCCCTTATTATTTATTAATTATTTATAAATAAATAATTAATTAATGTAATTTAACTCCAGCAAATTGAAGGTTTGTCACCGAATTTAAAAAAATTCATATTCAAAACTTTCAACTTATAAACTAGATTTAAAATATAAAATTTTATATAGATATATATTTCATTTTTTTTTTCAATTGATAGGAGTAAATATCCAAATTGTCCCAACCGTTGTCTCTTTTCTAATAGGTTTATTTGAAAAAACAAAATCTAATCGCCACTCTCTAGCGATTCCTTACCTAACTTCTCACCTCCTTCTTCTTCTTTTTCTTCTCTCCGGCGGACTCTCCAAAAACTCACTCTCATTCCATTCCCGATCTGAAAAAAATGCAGAGCACCGCGTTCACTTTCTCTCCCTCAATCTTCATCCCCAAATCTAGGAATCTTTCCACTCCTTTCAACAGATTCGATCCTATTTCTGTACCATCTCCTTCCAGATCGCTACGTTTCACCTCAAAACACTCCTCCTCTACTCGATTTCCGTCGATTCGTTCTTTTTCATCATTAAACGGATGGATATCGACTCCATCTCCGATTCCAGAGCCAGAATCGGACAGCATTGTCGTTCAAGCAGCAGAAAGCGCCGGAGAGACTGAGAGTTCAAACAGCTTAGCCAGCACCTTACAGCTTGGTTCTCTTTTCGGTCTGTGGTACCTTTTCAACATATATTTTAACATCTATAACAAACAGGTAATTCTAATCAGCATTTCTAGCTCAAATTGTAGTAATCTTATCGCCTTTAGATACCAATTGCTTTTATAGAAACATCGTAGTGCTAAAATCAGTATTTCTAGCTTAAACTGTAGTAATCATATCGCTTTTAGATGCTATTTGCTTTTATATAAACATCATAGTGCTGCAATCAGTATTTCTAGCTCAAACTGTAGTAATCATATTGCTATTAGATACTAATTGCTTTTATAGAAACATCATAGTGCTGCAATCAGTATTTCTAGCTCAAACTCTAGTAATTTATATTAGTTATCTTCTCCCTTGTTGATAACAAGTTGTGACTCCAGCTCATACTCATTAGTAATTACTATAAGTTATTATCTCGGTTGTAAAAACAATTAATCACGTTTGTAATAGATGTGACTGTAGTTCTCCGGTTCTCAAGAATTGACAGGTTAAACACCACCTATGTAATCTGAATATTTGTTCTAGGACTGGTGTCATGGCATTTATAGTCTTAGCAATGGATAGGAAGTGTATGCTTATTAACCAAGTTGACTTGATTCGAAGTAATTTATGGAAAGAGATTGATATACTTATACTAATTTGATTTACAGGTGCTCAAAGTGTTTCCATTTCCAATAACAGTCACTACTGTCCAGTTTGCTGTTGGGAGTTTGCTTGTAGTCACAATGTGGACCTTGAATCTCTATAAGAGGCCAAAGTTTAATGGGGCACAGGTAGTTAGTTAGACTCGAAGTAACTGAAAGGTTTCCTTGATTTAGTTTAATGATATTATGCTGATCCCGTTTCTTAAATCTGTGACACGACAGCTTGCTGCAATTTTGCCACTGGCTTTGGTTCACACTTTGGGTAATGTTTTTACAAACATGAGTCTTGGAAAAGTTGCCGTTTCTTTCACTCATACCATTAAAGCCATGGAGCCATTTTTCTCAGTTGTCCTTTCTGCCATGTTCTTGGGGGAGGTATGCATCATGTAAATGATTGATGCTTTAGTACATTCCTAAACTACTACCTGTAAACTATCAGAGTGGATAAGTTGATCTAGGGTTTATAGTATTTAGATCCTTTGTGGAAGCATTGTATACTTTTCCTATCATGATTTCTGGTGTTGCAAATACTAGGTCCTCTTGTATGTCTAAAACTTTCATTATATATGAATTGTTCATGCAGACTCCTAGTCTTGGGGTAGTTTCTTCACTTCTTCCTATTGTGGGTGGAGTTGCATTGGCATCTATGACAGAGGCCTCTTTTAATTGGTAACAAATAAGAAGACTTTATTTGCTCTAATCTAGGGATGTAACTTTTTGTTTTTATAAAGATAGAAGCAAACATCTCACATTCTCTTTTTTTACTTTTATATATATTTTTGTAACAGGGCAGGTTTCTGGAGTGCTATGGCGTCAAACTTGACCAACCAATCCCGCAATGTCCTTAGCAAAAAGTTCATGGTCAAGAAAGAGGTAGTGAATAAACCATTCAACCTTTATATATTGACCAGTGTTCTAAATGGCGGTCGAGGCGGCCGCCTAGGCGGCGCCCAGGCGGTAGGCGGTCCAACACCGCTCCGCCTATAAATGAGGCGGTCATATTATTTAATTATTTATTATTTTTAATTAATTAATTACTAATATTAATATATGTATACATATATTTAATAAAAAAAAAACTCTTTATCACCCACTATTTAAATTTTGAAACGACTCTTTACATTCCAATTCATTTATCTTCTTCTTTTTTGTTTCTTATCTCATTCACCTCATCTCACCTCCTTGATCATCTACATTTTCTTAGATTATCTAATCATCTATCTCTTCTCTAACTCGTCTACATACTTATTTTTTGTTAAATGTTACTATATTAGAGAATATTAATTTGACTTTTAGTAAAATGATAATTATGAACATCTTTATTATATTTATATTCAACCGCCTAGGCACCGCCTAAGCACCGCCTAGGCACCCGAGGCAGTAGGCAGTCACTTACCGCTCCGCCACCGCCTACCGCCGTTTAGAACACTGATATTGACATATCTAGAACACTAAAGTGGTGAAAGTGGTAGTAATAAGTTATGTGTCACAGGAATCCTTGGACAACATTAATCTTTTCTCTTTCATCACAATCATGTCTTTCATCTTGTTGGCTCCAGTTACCATTTTTATGGAAGGGATCAAAGTTACACCGGTGTACCTACAATCCGCTGTAAGTCAATTTCGATATTACTAGTTACTAATCATTTTTGACATTTGTTCTTTTTAATCATAATTTTGCCTTGTTCCTAGGGATTGAATGTCAAACAGGTTTACATTAGGTCTATTATCGCTGCACTTTGCTTCCATGCCTATCAGCAGGTTTGAAAAATCTCTACTTAATCATTTACCCAATCAACAATTTACTCATTATCATTAACCAAATATATTCTAAAATATCCTTTTTTTTAATTTTGGTATTGGGCAGGTATCCTACATGATTTTGCAGAGGGTATCCCCTATAACACACTCGGTGGGTAATTGTGTAAAGCGGGTTGTAGTGATTGTTTCATCAGTGTTCTTCTTCAGGACACCAGTCTCACCCATAAACTCTTTGGGTAATTAATAATAATGTGTATTTCTTTCATTTCCTTCCCCTTTGAACTAGAAATAGTAGTTAATTGTGATTGTGGTTTTAGGGACTGGAATTGCGTTGGCTGGAGTGTTCCTTTACTCGAGAGTGAAGAAGGCCAAGCCCAAGAAAGCATGAATGGGAAGATCAGATTAGTTTTTTGGTAGCGGACTTCATTGCAGGTTGATTTTGATCGAGGAAAGTGTTTTAAGGACTTTTGTTTGTTGTTGTAATTGTTCAAATTTGTTTTACTGTTTTGACCTAATTGGCTCATTCTTTGGATTGGATCAGTTCCCCATCCATATTGTTTGCAGCTTACAAGAGTGATGAAACAAACAATCAAAGTGAGTTAGTTCCTTTCTTTTAAGCTTTATCTGAATCTCATTTATCTCAATTGCAAATTTCGGTTGTTAGGTTTTAGTGACCAATGACAATGATTTCAATTTCAAATTGAAAATACCTTTGGAACATTTAATTAATAGGTCATTCATTCATACACTTCCCAAATTAAACCGATTCCATTTGAAAACTATTTTATTCTTAATAATAAGATTTGGAATTGAAATTAAAATTAGAATTTTAATATAATTCAAAATTAATATAATTTTATAATTATGTTATTTTTAGTTTAGAATTATAATTTTTATATTTATTTTTTTATATTTTTTAAATAAAATATCTTAATATCATACCACATTCTTAATGTGTTGAACTTTTTTTTTTTTTTTTAATTTCCTCGATATTTTAAAATTGTGAATTTAGGAAGTTAAATACGGAATATTCTTTGTATGAATTTAGAAGGTTTATATTTGAATATATATATATATATTTAATGAGAATCGAATTTTAAATAATTTTTGACAAAAATTAAAATTTTAATACTATATTCAACTTAATATTTGAATTTTTGGAAGTTAAATGAGGAATATATATATTTTTTTTAATTTAGAAGTTAATATTTGAATATATATATATATATATTGAATTCTAAACAATTTTGACACTTAAGTTATATAATATGTCAAATTAATATTTTAATAATATATATATTTAAATTAATTTTATATTTTTTTTCAAATATATAAATTAAATTAAATTGTAATTTTATAATTTTTTTAAACACAAATTAAAATTTAATGTCAATTATAAAATCCAAATTCAATTCTTCATATCCAAATGAAATGGATAATTAAAAATAAATTAGATGTAATAAGTAGGGTTTTTGGTAAAAATAAATAAAAAGCTTGTTTGATGTTGGTTTTTGTTTTTTTATATCCAGATTTTTGTCTATCATATTTTTTTTTTATCTTTACTAAACTACTTTAATTTTATAAAATTTAAATTATAAATATAAAAAAAATATTATAATAATTTAACTAATTAAAATTTTAAATCATATATTTTTCAATATTTTTTCCAAATAAAAACTAAAAATCCCAAATAACCCAACATCAAACTATTTCAAAGGATTGAAATTACATATTCATTTGACAATTAAATTTAAAACTTTGTAAATAGTTGAATTTTAAGTTGTATCACAAGCAACTGTTTGATTAAATAACAAACCAAAATTAAGATAGATGTGACATATAAGTTTGTATAAATAAGAAAGTAAATGAACAATGACTTCACTATTTTTTTTTTTTAAATCAGATTAGAAAAATAAAAAATAAAATTATAAATAAGATAATTTGGAAAATATAGTGCAAACTGAATATGTTATATATTATAATCAATAATCCTTGTAATGTGTGTATTAAAGAGAAAGATAATAATATTTAGTATGTGTGTGTTTTATAACATATATTATAACATGAAATTAAGAAAACCATGCATATGATATCAATTATTATTGTTGACAAGAGAAATCATCTCAATCAAATCCATTTCCTTCTGTATCACCACCTGATCCAAGGGCTGCAACATCGCAGCTAAGTCAATCTGTTCATGATCCAACTCGGGTAGCACAATCTCGTCCATCATCATCATCTCCATCTTTGCATCGAATGTGTCAAATTCATCAAAGTAATTATTCATCACCGCATGGCACGGATCAGTCGGTGTCAGTTCCACAGTAGGTAACTCATAATCGTGTCTCATCGTGTTGTTGTTATCAGCTGTCGGGTTGATCATGCAAACCGGCGGGTTAAGGCTTTTGATATAGTTTTGAAGAAGAGAACTCGGCTTAGGATGTTTGGACCGACATTTCCTACGTGAGTATTGGCGACGCTTTGTTGCATTCCAATGATTCTTTATCGAGTTTTCTGTCCGGCCCGATAGTCGTTTCGCTATCTCGGCCCATTTGTTGCCCACTTCTAAATGGGCCGTGATTAGAATCCTATCTTCCTCTTCACTCCATATATCCTTCTACATTATAATTAATTGATTCCAAAAATAGTATTAATATGTATAAGATTAAGAATTAATATAATATAATTCATTTCTTCTAATTAATTAATTAATTAATTACCTTGATATCAGGCCTAAGATGGTTGTGCCATCTTTCTCTACATTGCTTACCAATCCTTCCTTTAAGCTTTTGAGCAATATGAGACCATTTTCTAACTCCAAATTTCTCCACCATTTGTATCAAAAGCCTTCCAAAAATTATATATTAGTATATGAAATAGTTGCATCATCTTAATCGATAATTCATATAAACAATGAAAAATACGATGACATGAGCATGTTATGCCCATTTTTGCGATCTTTTGAAAATATGGATTAATGAAATGGTTTAAATCTTTCAAAGAAAATAAAAGAAAGGCATATGATCGAGCACCTGTCTTCTTCAATAGTCCATTGGCCTTTGATCGAATTAGACTTCTTCCGAGCCTTCATTGCCCTCCTAGGTGGCGGCATAATAGCTAACATGGAACCTCGACTGCCATCTCCCTTGTCTCTACCACCATCTTCCAAGTATAACCGGTTATTGTTCTGATCTGTTGCAGTTACACATGATCCCTCGTCGGGTATCACAAAGTTCATCATCATCCTTGGCTTAGTGATCATGTCCATTGGATCTTGATCGTCGTATGGATCCATAAAGGTATGGTCGGATTCCATCACATGATCTTCATGGATACCTCGTTGTAGGGTTTGAAAATGGCCTCCCATTATGTTGTTATTGTTGTTAAATGGCTTGAACTCGCTATAAAAGATATCATGATCATCGAGAGATAAGGGTATATTTGGAAACGGATCGAAAGGATCAAAACACGAGGTTTGCAACGCGGGTAGAGATGATGACGACGAGGAGGATGATGAAGATGAAGATCCATAAGCAAATGAGGAGTGGTGGAAGTCTTGGAAGATAAATGGAGGCTTAGTGATGGGGGAGGAGAAGTGGTCTAATTCCATAGTTTCAAGCTTTGGATATATGTTTGGAAGGAGTAGAAGAGGAGATGGATTTTGTTGGAAGGTGGAAAAGAGATATTGATCATGTTCTTGATCTTCATCTCTTGATTTTACTTCAATCTCCATTCAAGATAAAGATTTTGAAAGATTGATCAAATATTTAACAATGACTCTATCTTCTTATTCTTTATTTTTATTCTTTCTCTTATATGGGTTTTGTTACTTAATGAGGTAGGATTAATGAAGGCCATTTATGGTGAGAATAACATTTTCCTTTTATTGATTATTTTTCTTTTTTTGGGCAATGTTTTAAAATGTGCAAACATATTGAAAATTATGATAAATATGAAAAACAATTATATATACGCGTCTACCAGGGATAGCAAAATATGAAAGCATCTTTTACTATTTTAATGTTTTAAATTCGTATTAAATTAAATAAAAAGTTATAACTATAAGTTTATGTACGACCCGTACTACTAGAGTTACGTGATATGCGTCAAATCTGAATTAGAATAAATGTTTATTTGTAATTGTCATAAATATGACCAACTTTTACAAAGTGATACGAGTTTAGTAGTATATTGGACTTTTTTTATATAAAAAGTTATGGAGTTTATATTAAAGTTATAAATAGTTCAGAGGCTTAATTATTAGTTTTTTATTTGATTTCATTATAATTTGTTTTTGGCTTGAAGGTAAAATAAAAAAATACATAACTAACAAATAAATATGTCCATTAACTTTTTCAAAACTTTGATATATGTCCTTAATTTTACCAGTTTTAAAATATTTCCCCCAAGTTGTAAAAAGCAAGCACCACAGCCTTAATAACACAAGATTAAAATTTACAAACAAATTCAGTTTTTTTTCTTATAGTTTTATTATTTTTACATGTTATAGTATGTACTAAATGAGTGTATACATCAAAATTCAAAATTACCAATACAAAATTTTAAAAAATCAAAGTTTTTTTTTTCTCGAAAAAATTTAAATATCATGTAAGAAAACATTTAGTATACATTTGTTAAAAATTCTTATTTCTTTTGTTACATAATTGACAACAGATCAATCATTTAATACCTAAAATTAATAATTTAGTATATAAATGGAAAATTAAGATTTTGAAGATATTTTCCTTCAATTTTCATATTTGGCTTAGTTCATATATAACCATTCATGATATGGTAATTCCTTTTATGAATCATTTAAGTGAATATAGATATATCAAGTATCAACAACTACAAATATATCCTAATTAATTAAATAAAGTCTATTATATATTAAAAAGAACAAATTTAATCAATTGGACGATTGAATTTGATTAAGAACAATATTTAGCTCAAGTGTGAAACTCATTATGACCAATTTTTAAATTATACATTATTTAAACTCATTTCAAAACTATAGTTTAAAATCAAAATCCATGTACATCTAAAAGAAATGTGCACAAATAATATACTTACTCTATAAGTTTCAAACGTGTTCGATTAAACTCTATAATTGATAAAAATATATATATATATATATATATATATATATATATATATATATATATATATATATATATATATATGTCATTAATAAATTTACAAAATATTCAAATTTTATGACAATGAGAAGATTTAATATTCAATGAAAGTTGTTCTAAAGTGAAATAATTTTTTGAGCATACTCATTTACATAAATTTTATTAAATGTAACAAACAAATTCATTAATGTTTTTTAGTTAGATCAAAATTTAAAATGGTTAGAATCACTCAATCACACTAAACTAATGAGACAAAAAAAATATTATTTAAAATAACAAAAAATAGTTTAAATTAACTTTTATTTCTAGTCATTTAACTTATTTTGGTATCGAATTTTCCCGATTTTTTCTCTTTAAATTTGTACCCTTAATTATTATTTATATAAGCTTTTATTATTTTAAGTAAAAAAGTTTTTTTGAAAAGGATCAACAACTTTTGCAAAGAACCTCGAATAATTTGTGAATTAATCGAAGTTATATCCAACTTTTCTATCAATTAAATAAACATTAAGACTATTTAATAAACTAATTTTAGGAGTTTCTCTATTTGAAAGTGAGTAATTATTCTATATTTAGTTCACATATAGTTCAAATAGGCATTAATGTTAAATATTCATTTAGCAAGATTTTTTTAATATATATATATAGTTTAAGAATTAGTAGCATTCATTTGTTTAAAATAGTTTGAGAAAATCTAGAGATTAATGAAGAATCTCCATTTTTTCTTATTTATTAATTGCTATATTTTATGATTACCTCACTTTAATTCTGTGTATGTTCACATTGAAAACAACAACTTTTCTTTATTTTCATTTAATTATTTATATAATTTTTGAGTGGTTTATTAATATTATGTGTATGAGTTTATAGACAAATTTTTTATTTAATTTTTTTTTAGAAAACTAAATAATGTTAAAAAATAAAAATTAAAAAATGGTATAATTAAAAGAGTTCAAGATTCATATAGAATAAGCTTTGGTAGAAAATAAATGAACCAACCATATACTTTCTCATATACAATTCTCCCTTTTTCGCCGACCAACCAATTTTCTTTACAAAATTTATAAATAAAAAATAATTTTAAATAAATACCCAACTTCAACTCAAAGCGTTTTAAAAAAAAATTGAACCACCGTGACATTTTTGTCTCTTACACCGACTCTTACCAATAAACTTGATAGATATATAATATAAATATATAACACTTTTTAGTTTCAATCTATTGATAATATTTAATTAAAATATATTAAAATCCATTTTATGATATAATCATAATTTTATTTTATATAAATAATTTTATTTTAAATGATCCATGTAATAATAAAATATTTTAAGAGAATATGAAAACTATGAACTATGTTACTTAAAAAAATTATTGTTCAAGTGATAAAATTTGAATTTGTGTTGGGTTAATCTATTATAAGAATTAAAGCCCTGTTAAAAATGAAATAAATAATAAATGTAGTAAAAATATATTTAAGGAGAAAACTTGAAATTAATCGTGTTATTATAAGTTTGTAACCGATAAGAAAATTAAAACAACATATCTCACATTAATTTTCTCATTAATTAGTTCCAAGTTTAAAAGGCATTAATTAAAAATTACCTTAAATGCAACATTTAATCCTTTGGTAAGTAAATGAACATAATTAAGAACATTTTAATTATTTATTAGCTGTCTCTTTAACGTCAAGAATGGGATTCATTTAAGGGAGCAAGCCATTGCATATATATTATTTTCCAAATAATTATTAGTTACTAAGAAAATTTTGGAGAAATATATATATTGAAATTATTTAAATAAATAAATTATAAAAATGACTAGGATTTTTGTTTAGTTATTTAAATAAATAAATTATAAAAGATTAATTTTTACGGACTCTTTAGTTCAAGTTCATTAATTATACAAGATTAATTTTCAGAACATTTATTTATAAAAATGTATATTCAATTTTAAGAAGTTAATAGGATCTCATTTTCCATCTTTTAATTCAATCCAGACTTTTGTGCGTTTTGGGCCACAATAGTATATTGGAACGGCCCAACTAAATCAAAATATGTAAGAAAGGGAGATTGTTTAAAAAAAAAAATGTGTTCCTTGTTTTTATACATGAAAACAAAAATTGAAATTAATTTAAAATTCTCAAATTTAGTTTACAAAACTTAATGCTATTTTTTAGTATGTTTGTTGAACTTAAATAATTCAACCCAATTTTGTTTGAGTATAACCCATGAATAAAATAAAACTCAAATAATCCAATATAACTATAGATCAAATGTCCATATATATATATATATAAAGATTTCATAATCATTATCTTTAATTAACTTAAGATTAAATTATAATACTTTAAAGAATTAATAAATTAAAGACATTTGAAACCATTAAAATAAAACTTTATTATGTCATCCACACATATTAGTCCTTCTTTGATCTTTGATTTAAGCACCTTTGATTTGAGCGGTAACGAAAAATTTGTTGAGATTTTTGTATAACTTTATCAATAAATAACCTCAAATTATGAAGTTCGAGAAAAAAGATGTATAAAATATTTGACCTTAAAAAAAGAGTTATTTTGACAAATTAATCAATTTTCCTATTGATTCTTAAGAGCTATATTTTTACCTTATTAACCAAGTTACATTTGATTTGAGTTATTGGGTTACTTCGCTTGGAAGTATTTAAGACCTATTTTACAAATTTTGTAATTTTTATTGTAACTTTTTTCGTTTGTTAAAGAAAATGAAGATGAGATCTATAAGTAGAAAAAGACATGACTGAGTCACCAACAACAATTGGACAATTGTATATGAGCTTTTACCAACATCATCTAAATGATTGATTTGATTCAAAGATGGTGGAATTACTTGTAGCCATTCCACTACCCTTTGTACCCTAAGAAAGTATAAATGTGCCTATACTACTATATCTAAGTCCTAACCCATGACCATTTCACTTTACTTATTAAATTATTGCCCTTTATGACATGTCTTGGTTTTTCAAGAAGTCCAATTGAATATCACATAGGATTTATAAATATATTCGAATTTGAATCGATGTTCACTAGGAATTCAACTATGAATGAGAAATTTAGTTGAAATAGTAATTTCAAATGTAGTCATGTCTTGTCATTAAAGAACTCTACATAATTTATAATCGCTTGCTACATTGAGATCAAATTATTGGTTGTCCTAACTCTTAATTGTCTACATAAAAATGTGTTCTTTTTTGTCGTTTCTCATATCATATCACAGTTCGAAACGTGATAACATAGATGCTTTAAAGTGAGTTAGGTAAAGAATGTAAATATTGAAGAATCGTGTAATAAAAGTCTCTTGAGAACTAATCAAAGACTCTAGACATAGAGTTAGTTTTTTTTTAAACAATTTGGAGGGATTCTTATACCTAATACCTCCATGTTGTGATTTCTAGAGAAAAAGGTTGAAGACAAGAAGTGACAAATGAATGTACATTCCTAGTGCTGATTGTACCTTAAATTAGAAAGAATAAAACATGAGCTAAGTAATCCACTAGCATTGTGATTTTAGGATAAAAGTCCCAAATTATTTAATTCCTTTTTTTCCTTGTCAAATATTTTATTATGAGAGTTTAATAAAATGACAATCTTAAATTAGGTAGGAAGAATCACATAACAATTTAAATTGATGACAATCTCATTCATTTACTCATTTTACTTCTAGCTCGAACAAAATGAGATGCGATACTAAAAGTTCTAATAAGAAGAAAAAAACATTGAATTGAAAAGGAGTTTACGTTATTGGTAGCATATCGGTCTTTGCCTCTAATTCTATTTGCCTCGTCCTAGCAAACATAAAAGAAAGAACTCAACATAAGAAGACCTCTCGAGAATTAAAACAAACCGATTGAGTTGTTAAGTTGAAGTGAAACCGCGATAGTTTTCACAAAGTGGAGACAACCTTGGACTTGGAGTTTTCTTTATCACGCCAACTCCTAATTTCTCGGGCATTGTTGGGCTTCTCTCCATCTTTAGCTTCGAGCTACATTCCGCCCCATCATGTCCTTCAAACCGAGGCCTCTTCACATTTTCTTCGGTTGAACTTGTAACCAATCTCGGACTTTGAGGATGTCGAATCTCACCTCGACTTCTAGTTATGATCTCGTCGAGAATCTCCGCACCATCAACAACATGGGCTGACATGTTGTACGATGATGACATGGCAGTTGGCGCTTCTTCGTATTCTGCAGCGTCCAAATCTTGAAGGTGTGCCCCTTTGAAGAATTTCGGTAGCAAATATTGACGAACGGGTACGAGAAGCATGATCAACAACGGGAAGAGCACTCCCGCTAATGGAATCCAAGTTATGCCAAAACAACCCAATAAGTAAACGGTTTGAAACACCGTGAATAGCGCAATGGCTGTGAATGGAACTGTTTCGACGAATGTTGCATGATACTCCCGTAGCACCCTAACAAACAAAAGTAATTTTCTTAAAACTTTAGTATGAAAACTTCCTGTTTTCATTGGAAATTGAATAAGAGACTTTTAAAACTAATAATAGCATATAAATGAAATAATGGGCATTTTATTTACTTGTATCTTCGAGTTGGAGCAGTGAAAAGTAACAAGATTCTTTCCCAAAATTGATTTCCGGGCAAGCTTTCGATTGCCATGAAAGCGAAATATCCCCATAGAACCGAAGTGGGGATCTTTTTTAAAATAGGCATGGCGGGAAGACACGCAGCAATCATCAAAGCTTGAAGAAGATTACTTAATCTTTGTTCTTTTACTTCAACAGGTAAAAGATCATCAACATCCTTATGAATATCAAACACAGTCTCATCAACCGGGGCATCGATGTAGCCAGAACTCGACGCTCGTAGAAGGGTTGTTTCTTTCAGCTCTCTCAAACCCTGATATACAAAACCACATCATTTCTTTTATCACCCCAATACCAGACCATTTGTTAAAAAAAACAAAAAAAAAAAAACTTACTAAAGCAGGGACTTGATAAACAAGTGGAGTCTGCAATTCATTATAGGCGTCTTGCATGTTCTGATAAAGCTGTCCGAGGTTTGCATTTCTTCTCATACTTTTCTTAGCCGTCGATACAAGCTTGTTACGTAAAAGCTATATAAAAAAACAAAGATTAATGAATAAAACATATGTCAGGAAACTTTTCGAATGAAAAAAATATGTCATTTCAAACATTACATAAAAACCTGATGTTTCAGAGTGGCTAAACTCTTGGTGTGCATTGGAGATTGAGGAATAACTCCATTAGAAGGAGGAATTCCAATTAATCCACATAATATAACCTGATTGGAATAGATTCAAATTTACAATCACAAACAAAAAACAGAGACTGAAGTTTGATATTACCAGGAATCCCAATAGAAGGAGATCATAATGATAAGAAGGTGGTTTCTTCAGATTGAACTCTTTTTGTTGAGCAAGTTGAGACGCGACACTATGATCAAAATAGTAAAGAACCGCAATCATAGTAGCTGGAATAAATGCTCCTAAAATGTACATTGGAGGTACACTAAGCATTTCCTGTCAAAAAATTTTAAAAATCTGTCACAACTTCTTTTAAATCAATCCCCTTTTGTTACTAATGAAAATAAAAACCTTTACGACTGTCCAATTCGAGTATGCACCAGGAGACCATGGATTTGGACTAAAAAGCCGCCTAGGAATTCCTTTTGGAACACTATTAACCGGTACATAAGATATAGCAGTCCAAACAAGAACCATAAGTGGAACACCATAATCAGCAATAAATCCTCGAAGCCAACCTAATTTGAATATACATTAATCGAGTTTGTAAGCAAAAAATTCAAATTAACTAAGAGAACACGATTTTATTTGCATATAGAACCTGTCCCATATCGCCAGGACCTGGCCTTACGGCTTCTTAAGGCTGTGAAAAGAAGACCAAAAGAAAGAACCATTGCGAACATTCCATTTCCAAAACGCCATGAAGGCTCGAGTGCAGTCTGATTAGGATTTTCTCTTTGTGGGATTCCAAACTCCTCGACTATTCCCTATTATTGACAAGTTTTGAAAAACAATAATCTGACACTACGAAATATCTTTGTACTAAAACAAATAATTATACCAACCCGAATGGCCTGCTGCATAAAAAGCATGGCAATCAAAAGGCCAAATAATTCGCCAGCCAAACGCGTAAATCTATTGATTATAGAGCATGCACCCAAAACCGCGAAAAGGAAAAGCAAGAGCGCTGTCCAGACACAAACCCTGCAAACAAACAACATATTAAACATGAAAAAGCTATTTATGAAAGTAAAGAGATGTTTAATTAGTTACCATCCTGTCCATGCTAGGAAAAATTTCTGTCCCAAATCTTTTCGATCCTTAGCAAAGTTGAACATGAATGTATACATCAAAACAGTCGGCTCAGCAACCCCGAGTATAAGAAGTGGCTGTCCTCCAACAATGGAATGAATAATTCCACAAATTGAAGTTGATGCAAGTGTCTGGACTGCAGTAATACTTCCATCTAAAACAACAACAACAAAAAAATTACAAAACTGTCTTAAGAAAATCTCAAATTAAAGAAAGAACATGTTTTGTGTTTGTTCTTTACCTGTTGTTCTTTCAAGTTGCTCCCCAAAGGATATAACTGGAATTGCAGAAGCAAAGAATATGTATGTTGTTGGAGCTAGAATCCTAAAATTCAAAAAAAAACTTACAAACAAATTCAACAACAACTGAAAACAAAATGGAAGCGACAATTAAACCTGATCCCAGCACGTAATCCACCAGTCCAGTCTTGTTTGTAGCATAATAACCTTCCTTTCAGATCGTTTTTAATACCACGAAAAGGAACAAAAGTTTCTTCCATACTAACTAATGTCTTTTCCTTTTTGAATTCAATGAACACGATAGGATTTTCTAGATACACATGGAAGATTTAAAGAAAGACAGTAATGAACAATTGACTATCAATTGTGTATTGAACCCAAAAGGGGTTCATCATGGTTTGATGATCTTTAAGAGACTTTTACATTTAAAAAGAATGAATGAAATGATTAGATTAGAATAGAATAGAGTTAGGAAAGACTAATAAGAATTGGGTAAAACTTGTATGATTACTTATAATATCCCATTAATGTTTAATGGAACTGGGTGAGTAGAGCTAACGAAGTAATTCCATCATCATCATCATCCAAGATCTCAAACTAACGTTTGATTTGAACAAGCCTGATACCCACCATTTCACCTATTTCCTTACATAAGATGAAACAGCTGGTTTGACAAACAACATTAACCAAAACAAGAAAGAAGAAAGAACGCAAAGATGGACTTTACATGGTCCGAGTTTCAGAAATGAAAATAACATGAAGAAATGGAAATCTCAAAAACCCACACAGAGATTTTTAGCGAAGACCCATCATCCTAGAAACAAGAGAGTTCATTGAATCGAACCAGACATGAAATGGAGCATGAAGAGAATGCTGTAAACAACCGATTAGCGAAAACCCATGACTGATTGAGAAGAAATGCAAGTGAAAGTGGCAATAATAAGAAACAAAACGTTCAACTTTAGATTATTTAAGAAAGAACCCACTTGAGAGAAATAGACTGTTCAACTACTACTCATCACAAAATATTAAAAATTGTTGGAGTCACATTTCGCAGACAGACGACATGTACAGTGAGGGTGTGATATGTGCCCTGATGAAGAAGAAGAAGAAGCTTAAGACGGAAAGGTAGAGAAATTGAAAGAGAAAGAGAGAGTTTTTAGCTGGAAAACAAACTCTGGAGTGTCTGGACTGGAGTAAAGAGGGGTTTTCTGCGTGAAGTGAATATAATGTATGAGGTGGTGAGTTATTTATTCTGATCTCCTCTGCAGCAAACAGATACAAAATCGAAAAATATGGCTTTTTTTTAGTTGGTGACAAATAACAGTGATTAATTTGACAGCTCTGTTCTCCTATTATACCATCTTTGTTTTCTTTCCCCCTTCCATGGCTTTTGAGTTTTGACTCCATCAAAGGCTCTATTTTCCACTTATATTACTTTTGATTTAAGTTGAATTGTTATGCTGTTTTGTTTTTTAGATTTTCTTTTAGAGTTTATTATATAGATGTCTCCCCCAAGGATGTGATGGTGAAAATAGAAAGAATAATGTATAATTTTTTTATGGGATCTTTTAACTCGTCGTTTTATTATTTAGTTAGTTGGGATAAGATTAAATGTTTTAAAAATGAAGGAGATCTAGATATTCGAAATTTTATTTTTTTTTTCTTTTAATAAGACTCTTATATCAAAATGATGTATTAGATTTGCAATGGAGCCGAATAGTCTTTGTGCATCGATAATCAGATATAAATATGGTAACTATTGGTCTGGTTAGTTACCAAAATGTCTAATTATCCAATGGGGTATAGCATTTGGAGAGGAATTTATTATATGTGGAAAAGTTTTCATTAGCAGTCTAGATTCATTGTGAGGGATGGTTATTCGATTAGATTTTGGGACAATATTTGGTGTAGTGTTAAAAGTCTAGATACGACGTATCACGAGTTTTCTTCCATTACTATATGTAGAAATACCACAGGTAATGACGTGTTTGATCCTCGGTCTAGTGGTTTCGCTAGCCAAATTAGATATAGAATGAGATTAAACATTATGGAAATTTCGTCTCATAATAAAGTTTACTTTTGGTAGGACACAAGCAAGTGTCATCGTCTAAACAAGACATTATGCATTGACAAAATATGAATAGATTTCATATGGGACATTGTTACAAGTTGTTCACTAAGATGATTCCATATAATTTTTGTTGGAAAAAACTTTTAGAGTCAAAAATTTCATCCAAGATCTCAATCTTTGGATGTAGCGTTATTCATGGTGGATTTCTAACGGATGATATGTGCATGAAAATGGTTGTATTAAGGCTAGTATTGTCGTATGTGTTACGAAAAGATTGAATCGACAACTCACTTACTTTTGTATTGTCGAGAGGTGGCCAGTATTTGAAATCTTTTGTAGAGTATTATTGGGGTTAATTGGGTGATGCATGAGTCTTTGGGTAGTTGCTAAAAAAATTGGATTGATGTTGGTTGATATGACAGACATACATATTTGGGTTATCATTCCAATTATTTTTTGTGAACTATCTGGTTAGAGAGAAATTGTTGAACTTTCAATGTCGTAGTTGTCTGATTCGTATCGTTCATAATAATACTATCATGATGTTTTCTGAGATTTGTTTAGGAAACTAGTAGAGTCTATAGGGGAATTCATTATTCTTCTCGAGGATTTACGAGCTCGATAACTTATTGAGTACCATTTTTTTTCATGTCATGCTTTGTTATTGTGCTTAAACGATTTTTATTTTTATTTTTATTTTTAATATACATGTACATTTTTTTTTAAAAAAATATTTAGATAAATATTCTGATTATTTTTTATTTTGTTAAAAAGAAATCGTTGAAAAAATAATAATCGGTAGTTGTCTTATGTATACATATATATTTATAATGTTATTATTAATAATCGGTAGTTGTCCTATGTATACATATATATTTATAATGTTATTATTATGACGTTTTTAAAGATTTGTTCGAAAATTGATAGATTCGATCTAAAAGTTAATAATCATTCTCGAGTTTTGTTTTTTTTTTCTAATGTCATATTCTTCTTATTATACTTAAATACTTTTTATTTTTAATATACATGTACATTTTAAAAAATATATATATTTAGATAAATATTCTGATTATTTTTTATTTGGTTAAAAAGAAATCGTTGAAGATTTAATAATCGTAGTTGTCCTATATATACATATATATTTATAATGTTATTAATATGACGTTTTTAGAGATTTGTTCGAAAATTGGTAGATTCGATCGAAAAGTTAATAATCATTCTCGAGCTTTTTTTTTTAAATACTTTTTATTTTTTAATATAAATGTATTGATCTCTACCTATATCATATATATAATTTCTTAATTTCAGAAATTTCTTTTATATATATATATATATATATATATTAACAAAGCCTGGCAAGTTACTTTAGTAAAGTAATTGCAAAAATAAATCATTATCTTTTTGTATAGATATTTCTAACACATCATCTTAGTGGAATAATAAAATAAGTTTAAAATTGAAAAAAAAACATCTTATGTGCATGCTTTAAACCACATAGTATGTTGTTAGTATATGCTCTTATATTCTTTAAACCCACTTTATTTTTTTATAACTAAAAAAAATGTAATGTTGATATAAGTCGTCTAAGCAAGTAACACACCAAAAACTATAAAATATATTGAATTATGCCCGCTAACAAAGTATTGCAATTAGTCTAAACATAAGCCTTACAAAGTATCTTCAAAATTTCCTATAGTATATTCATCTTATTAATTACATGGTTATATATTTTAGTCACATTTGGAACTAAAGTTTATGAAAAATATTAATATTAAAATATAATTCAAGGACTTATTTATACATTTTAACACCTCTTTCAAATCTATAAATACCTAAATTTCATTAGAAGTTTTTATTTTTTATCAAAAGAAACTTATATAAATTTAAAAAAGATGTTTTATGATAAGTTTGAAGTTGAGAAACACATTACAAATTATTTTAAAAATGTAAAACATTTTTCATATATATTTAGTTGTGAAAATCTAACACAATAATGAAACCTTCATGAACTATAATATAATAAAAATGATCTTCTATGTTTGATTGTTAAAATCAATTTTTTTTATGATTATTTAATTGTTATCCTTTAATCATAGCTAATGTTTATCTAACTTTAATTTTTAACTCTTCCAGTTTTGGGATTTTAATGAAATAGTTTTAGTTGTTTTTCCATAAAAGTAAAAAATAAAAATAATCTTAAAAACTTTAATATGAAAAAAAATATATATATATATATATATAAGGTATTATTTTATTTTTACAACCCTCATCCATAATCTATTTTTCTTATGTATAATACTTTATGAAACTAATTTTATATTTTATCAAATTTATAAATAAATTGAGCTTCATCCTGTATATTAAATAAAATTAAAATAATATATATCAATTTTAAATGTTTTAAGTTATAGTATATCAATTTTAAATGTTTTAAATATATTAGAAAGATACAAAAATAAATAAAATATATATGTTAGAGAAAAAAAATTAATATATCAAATTCCAATTATTTAGATATTATGCACCTAAACACAAAAGACATCAAACTATCTTAAAATATAAGAATATTTGATAAACTAAGCATAAATGTATATAAAAAAAAATTAAAATTAGAGTTTATTATCATTACATAACAATAATAAATTATGATCCTCTATTTCAACTTCAATTTAAATTTATTTTTTTTTAGTGAAAAATGATTTGAGACTATAATTTTTTTATTATTATTATTTTAGTTTTGTTTCTTAATATATATATATATATATATATATATATATATATATATATTTTATCATGATTATTTTTATTTTTTATTCTTATCTTATAGAGTTGGGTAAATTTCTAGTATGATGATCTAACACATACCTAATATGATCACTTATTAATTCCCTAGGAGGTAATTAAATATAATATAAACTATATGTGATGACACTTACCTAATATACCATGTTAATATTATGTGCAATAAATAAATTTGGCAATCTTTAAAATGAGTATGTTGTTTTGAAGTGATTGGTGATGAATCTTATTAGACACACATGGGTTTGGTTGAATGCTTATCTCAAAAGGAAAAAGGAGATGCTTATGCATCTACTCAACCCAAATGGGATAAGTTTTATAATAAAATAATACAACTTTTATTTTCTCTTTATTGTTACTTAAAACATTTTATTAATGATCTTACAAATACTCATAAATGATTTACTTACCTCCAAATCAAATAAACTAAGGTTTTACAAGATGAAGCTACTTAGTTGCACTATGATTTTCTTCATTTTTATTCTTTATTGTGTGTTTTTTTACTGAGTTTAATTTAAATGACTATTTTTGCATCAATCCTAATAATGCTTAACTTCATCGGGAATCTCATTTTTTTAGAGTAAACATATCATTTTGTTAACTCGTGAGTTGTCTTGTCCACAAAATTTGAAACGCTTAAATTTAAAAAATTAAACTAAAATGTTATATACAAGTTTTGAACTTAAAACATATTGAGTAAAAGTTTAAAACCAACTAAACTATAAGGTTTTATATTCAAATTCAGCAAAATTATAATTAAGCCCTCTATAATGTCCACATCACTCTTTTCCAACTAAAATTAATTAGATTGGATTTTTATTATTCTTATCTTTATATTAGGATTGATGGATTATGGCTTCTTCCAAATGTTTTTATTAGTTTCTTTTAGATAAATCATTTAAATGGTTTTCAATCCATACAAGTTTTGTTTAATTTGGATTGATATCTTGTTTATATATTATTATTAGATAGATTTCTAGTTAATTTAAAATATTAAACCTGATTAAGATATTAAAGGTGGATTCGGGTGAATCTTATCTTTCTTGAAGATATTCAACTTAATTTTTAAATCAATTAATTGTATTTATGAAATTTTTATTTTTCTTGCTTTTTCGAACTCATGTTATGTTGTTTTCGTTTTACTTAATTTAAAATGAATCATTTAATATATATATATATATTAGTTAAAATTAAAATAATTAATTAATTGTAATAGTTATCTCAACCCAAGAAATTAACAAGTTGAGCACTATGGGAGTATTAGTAATTTTTTATTAGAAAGGGAAACCAAAATGACTAATTTTTTTCATATATTTAGAACATGCATATCAATCCTATGATGTGTTTAGGCCCTCCCTATTAGTATTAATTAACAACATATCACATATATAATTCCTTCAATAGAATTTATAATTACCAAACTCATATTTATCATCATTCTAGCTATACTAGTGAATTATATGTGGATTTGTAGGTTTTCTATATAGCAAAGTGCATGCATTTGAATATGTACTTTGTGAATGCCTACCTCCTTTTAATAAATGACAATTTTATAACAAGACGGCATTAAAACCATGAAATTGGATAAAAATATGTAAACGACAAAAGAAATAGAAAGCGAATAAAATAAATTAAGGAACAAATTAATTAAGAGCTAAACATCAAAATATATTATTTATTGTAATATGAATGTATTTTTATTGTTTCTATTAACTAATAGTAATTTTTTCTTCCAAAAACTCAATTTGACCTAGTAGTTTAATTATTATTTTGTTTTGAAAGGATATAATCATTTTATTTTATTTTTTTTGCAGACAGGGTTAATTTTTGTTAATTAACTTGTAACGACTTCATTAATCATTTGTAAATATTTTTTGTTTAGGTTAATTTGTTTGAAATCAAAGACTAACTTAATATTGTCCTTATCATTAACATATTTTAGAGTAGAAACTGTTTCTCAAAGAAAAAATTATTTTTAAAACAGTTTTCAAAACAATTAATTTATATGAAAACTTAATTTATATATTGCTTTATTATCTTGGATTAAACGTAATATTTACTACACAGTTTGTATAACTTAAAAACAACTTAAGCCGATTACTTGCATATAGAAGTTTGTCACCAGACGTTAACCCAATGAAAATCCAACACTTTCGTTACGTAAAATGTTGAATTTTACACCTCGTCAATATATAATTTTATCTTATCTTGCGTCGAATATTAAATATTTACTTTTTTTTAAATGTTAGGGTTTAATGAAGGATTTTTTTAACTTTTTGGTCTGCCATAAGATAAAGAGATGCTCATCTACTTGCAACTTTCTATTTTCATCACAACTCCAACCAAGCAGTTATGGGGAAATTAAAATAAATTATTCAATTGAGGCTAATGGATCTGTTAGGTAAATAACAAGATTCTGACCCCCTAATGAATAAATTATTCCAACATCACCATGGGTCCATAATCCCTTACTATTTTATTTTTTCTAATGAAATAGCAAAAATTAAAAAGTCCTTGGACTTCAGTGGATGGCATAAACAAACCTACAAACTTTTAACAAATATTAAAATAATCAAAAGTCTTTATATACTTTATTCTCTCATTTGTTTGTTAGGGGTGTTATATTAGTTCTCCTTAATTAAAAAATATCAAAAGTCTTTATATATACTTTATTTTCTCGTTTGTTTGTTAGGGATCTTATATTAGTTCTCCTTAATTAAAAAATATGATTGATTCTCTATAACAATATAACACGATTAACTTAATTAAAAAAATTCACTTAAATTATTTTAGTGGGTTAAAAAATTCATATTTTTACGACTAATTATGAATAAATATATCATTAAAATCAGTTCATTTGTTTTGTTTTAGCTTGTATGATCAGAAACCACTAGAAAACAAAACCATCAATCACTTTTGAGGGGTTTGAAAGATTGTCCAGCTCTTAACTTTAGGAAAAGGTCAGATTAAACTTATGAACCCTAGCAAACTCCATTTTTAAAGCTTGTTTGGATAAAATCACTTCTTATATTATAATCTATCTATATTCATATATATTAATATTATTTAATTAGGTCAAACCAGGTTATTTAATAGTTTTCTTAGAGAAAGTTAATTGTAGATGATAATCATTTTTGAGTTCTTAAATTCAAATTATAAAATTGTTAATTTAAGAAACCGGATGTAAGTTGTAACTGACTATAGTAAAATTAGGTCAACTATATGAGTTGCACGTATACCAAATCCATATTAAGGGTTTGTAATAATTTAGAGAGCATTTAATTTTCTTTGTTAGATATAAACATGCATCAAACAAGTTGTTAATTAGTCAAACTTAATTAAAAATGCAATAAAAATTAGGAGTTAATAAAAAGTTTTAATAATCAATGGATATGAATTTTAAGGAGTAAGTGGTTTGCCTTTTAGCACAAAAAATAAATAAAATTCATCCAAATTGTTTTGTATTTGTAGCAATTTTCAATTTTGATTAATTTATGATATGGATCAGTTCATTTTTCATGGTTGTGGGACTTAAGTAATTTGATTTTGGGCTTAAATTATTAGTTCTTTATGTTAGGTCATGATGTGTTAACTCACTTTTTTTTATAAAATACTGAACTTAGTTATATAATCTATTAGAAAAAAAATACTCCTTTATTATTATTTTTTTGGGTGACACGACTGATTTTGTTTTTTGTGCGCTAATATATTTTTAATATATATTTGACTTTAAATTATAACATTTTCAAGTAGAATTAAATTTAAAAACTTTAATTTATTGTGTTACTTATATTAGTTTTATTTATATGTTCTATTATTATATTCATTTTATTTGAATTGTGATGTTCATAACACGAAGAAATACTGATCTAATTAGAGGCGTATTCGAAAATATCATATCACACAATATTAAAATATTAATTTTTTTGATATTAAAAACAATGGTAATATATAATATTGACACCAAAATTATCGATACGGTAAATTTATAGTTATACTGAAATATCAAATCGTATTTATAAATTAAGTATAGATATATATAATATTTATAAATAATTAAGTTTTAATCATTTTTAATTTTTAATTAAGTTTTAATTTTTATTTGAAGAATTAATTTCACACAGCCATTATTTATGAATTTTTAAGTTAAATCAAATCAAGGCAATTTTAATAAATTTACCTTCTACGAACATATTTGAAATTCAACTCTAAAAATATATATTTTATTATTATATTATTAGATTTATTTTATTTTTTAAATAAATTTGATGTTAATTTAATTATAAAAATATATTTTTTAAAAAATTAAATTAAAATAGAATTAAACTTTAATATTTTACCGTCAATATTCTCGGTAGGTTACCTTTATTATTGTACTAAAATTTCCGTATACCAAACTAACAGTATTGTGGTAACATTTTGATTTTAGTATTATATTTTCACTTTATAAAAATATCATAATTATTAGTTATAATTTTTTTAATAATTTGATTTATTAGTTAAAATAAAAACTACAATAATGTTAGGCCCGTCTGAGGAAAAACATGTGACCCATATTTATAGGCTTGGCTGGATTTTCCCTTGTCTCCTTTATCCAATGGACCACAACAATTTTCCATTCTCATCATAAAAGCCACGACTATATTATTATATATATAAACAATTAATATGATTTATTATCTTAAAATCCTAAGTATCAAAAAAATTATATTAAATAAAAATGTATACTTACACTTTACTATAACTAAATTGTTATTAAAAGTATAAATTTTAAAATTATAATGTATATTTTATTAAAAATAATAATAATTGTTTAATAAATTTTATATTAAAATAATAGTTATTTGGATTAGTTAGAAAAGGATTATATGAATTAAATTATTAAAATTCATTTTTTTTTTATATTTTAAAATAATAATAATAAAGTTCTATTAGGATTGAAATAATAATAATAGATGAAAACGATTTAGTTGTACTAATTAATCATATATGTTTATAGTTTATAGCAAAAGATGAAACTAAAATTTCAGTAGAATGGAATATAGAATGGAATATTACAGTAGGAAGTAATATTGTTTACTATAGCAGAAAAAACCAAAAACATAAAATATGAACTTAATTAAATGATAATGCAACAACCGACTTAATCTTCATCAGCTGGGATGTTGTGGGAGTAGTGGTTGCAGCAGTAAGAGGGACGACGAGGGTGGTGACAGGGACTGCAGGAGGGATGGTGGCAGGGACGCTCAACACCACCGGGGCGGCTTTAGGAGGCGGCACCACTGGGGCAGCAGTAGGCGGCACCACCGCGGCAACAACCACCATGACTTCTTCATGAAAAGTGATGAAAGCCTCGACCCTCCCGTCGATCATTTCGCCCTGGACGTTTTCCATCGATATAATAAATGAATATTCATTATACCAGATCTATATATACAAATAAATCATAAATTACCGACTAAACAAAGAACAAAAACACAAACAACAAGGCAGATCCCCGTACCAAATCATATATAAACAAACAAAGAACATCGGCCAGATCCATATCAATTTCTGAATCGGCAACATATATAAACACAAACAACGCCTAAATTAATCGTCGTCACGTTGCATGAACAAACTAAAGATCCGACACTAAACAGTCATATTGCATGAACAAATTACAGATCCGACACTAAACATATACATATTGATGATCAATTACAAACAGAAAACTTACCTTCTTCTTCTTCAATGTTCTTCAAGCTTTCGCTGCTCTCTCTTTCTATATACCTCTACTATAGTAATAGCCGAATGTTAAAAAAGGGGCCTTTACCGACATATTTTATCGAGAGTTTTATAAAACTCTCGGTATTGGTCCCGAGAGGAAGATATATTTCGTTAATAAAAATAGATTCCGAGAGGTGTGTAAAATCTTCGGTAATATAAGTTTTTACCGAAAGTTTTCCATTATCCCTTCGGTTTTGACTCTACCAAAAACATAAAATAATTCTAAGTGTTGATAATTGGGATAATTGCGAAGGTTATTCAATGAACCATCGGTTTTAACTTTCCCCAAATTGATAATTCAGAAGGTTTTCTAATAAATTTTTGATTTTAACCCTTCTCAAAAAAAACAAAAGTGTTGGGAAGGATAATTGTGAAGGTTTTCTAATAAACTTTCAGTTTTGACCCTTCCAAAAAAAAATTAATTAAAAGTGTTGGGAAGAGTAATGCAAATATTTTATAATAACCTTCGGTTTTGAACCATCCCAAAAAAAACCAAAATTTAATTCAAAAGGAGTAATTGCGAAGATTTATTGTAAAACCTTCGCAATTACGTCTCCACATATTTAAAACCGAGAGTTATATGAAAACTCTCGTAATTAGTCAAAACCGAAAGTTTTCATATAACTTTAGGTAATGACCTTTATAAAAAGAAAAAACCTTAGTTTTCTCTTCTTCTTTCCGCCCGCTTTTTTTCTCTTTCTCTATCTCTCCCCGCTTCCTTCCGCCTGTGCCGCCCGAGTTTGAAGACGACGCACAACTGCTCTGAAGACGATGCTGGATATTGAAGACAACGACCAGCTGCGCGAAGATCTGCATCCTCTAAGACGCCGCCAAACCGCTCGAAGATCTGTTCAGAAGATGTTTATAGCAAAAGATCGAACAAAAAGTTCAGTGGTATGGAACATTACAGTAGTAAGTAATAATGTTTTCTATAATAGAACATACCAAGAACATACCAAAAACATAAATTATGAACTTAATTAAACGATAATGCAACAACCAACTTAATCTTCATTAGTTGGGGATGATGTGGGAGTGGTGGTGGTGACAGCAACAAGAGGGACGACGAGGGTGGTGACAGGGACTGCAGGAGGGATGGTGGCAGGGACACTCGACACCACCGCGGCTTCAGGAGGCGACACCACCGGGGCTGCAGGAGGCAGCACCAACGCGGCTGGAGGAGGCGACACCACCGCGGCAGAAGCCACCATGGCTTCTTCACGAAAAGTGATGAGAGCCTCGACCCTCCCGTCGATCATTTCGCCTTGGACATTTTCCATCGATCTAACAAAAGAATATCTATTATAACAGATTTATATATACAAACAAATCATAAATTACCGACTAAACAAAGAACAAAAACACAAACAACAAAGCGGATCCCCATACCAAATCATAAATAAACAAACAAAGAACATCGACCAGTTCCATATCAATTTCTGAGTCAGCAACATATATAAACATAAACAACGCCTAAATTGATCGTCGTCACATTGCATGAACAAACTACAAATCCGACACTAAACAGTCACATTGCATGAACAAACTACAGATCCGACACTAAACATATACATACTAATGATCAATTACAAACAGAAAACTTACCTTCTTTTTCAAGTTGCTCCAATGATGCTAAACTTTCTTCAATTATCACGGCCTTTATTGTTCGTTCCCAATCTTGGGTACAAATAAGAGCCTCAACTATTCTCGGGGTTAAAGAAGTACGAAATGAGTCAAGGATACGACCCCCGATATTGAAAGCCGACTCAGAAGCAATAGTTGTCACAGGTATAACAAGTACATCACGGGCCATCTTTGCAAGAATAGGAAATCTCCTTTGATTATCCTTCCACCAAGACAAAATATTAAAATTTTCATAATCAATCTCCAACGGCTCTTCTAGATACTTATCCAACTCAAATTTGTTCATTTGAGCATGATCAAAACCAACTTTCATATGAAACCTTGAAGTCAACAACTTTGCAAAATCCATAATTTCCCCTTGACGATTCTCATTCCTATTTTTTAATGCACTATTTGAAGATGAACTTGTTTGCTTGTCTTCTAGAGGCATTGAAGAAGTTTAGAGCTTTAACATTTCATCAATAAGAAGCTTCACATTCAAATTCAAGATTGTACTTTTGGTATCATCAAAAAAATTACGCATAACCCAATCAACTAGATGCATCTTATGTCTTGGATCAAGTAACATAGAGATAAATATCAAATAATTGATGTTAAGAATGTCACTCCAATACTTATCATATTTCACTTTCATTTGTTGTGCCATTTTCTTACATCCTTCATCATCATTTTTGCATAAATTAGAGATCTCTAAACCAATGGAAAACACACTTTGTGCATAACTATTACAAATGACATAACGAGAACCGGATAACATCAAAATAACATCATAAAAAACCTTTAAAATTGGCAAAATATGACTAACCCTTCTCCAATCCTCATCATTAGGACCTCCACTCACCTTCATCATCTCTTTATGGCAAGAGGAGTCTTTAAATATCAAGTTATCAAATGCCTTCTTAAATTTCACAACACACTCAAGCATCAAATATGTTGGATTCCATGTTGTTTTAACATACAAACAAACAAGACTTTTACTTTCTATCTTCTCTTCTTCTACACAAGTTTTAAACTTTTGAAGTCTTGTAGGAGAAGATCTAACATATCTCACCATAGAACGAATTTTCATAATAGATAAATCCATATATTTCAAACCATCCTTTACAACCAAATTGAAGATATGAGCAACACAACGAATATGTAGAAATTTTCCATCCAAAATACTAGATTCCCTATGATTAAGTCTTTTTCTCAAATAATCAACTGTTAAATCATTAGAACTAGCATTATCTACAGTCATAATATTCTTAACTCCCCAATCAATCAAACATTTTTCAACACCTCGACCTATCAAATGCCCAAAATGGCCAGCAAAAGGACAAAAATTAATGATCATTTTATGCAAAACTCAACTGTCATCAATAAAATGAGCGGTAAGACACATATAGATCAAATTTTGCCCAGAAGTCCATGTATCAGTTGTCAAACTAAATTGAGAAGAGAGTGTTTAGAAAATAGCTTTCAACTTTCATTTTTCTTCGATAAAAAAGCTATAACAATCTCTAGTAATGGTCTGACGTGATGGAATTGAAAATGCATGATTCAAACACTTACAGAAGTATATAAATCCCTCATGTTCTACAAAAGCAAAAGGCAACTCATCAACGATAATCATCCTAGTAAGGGCCTTTCTACAAGTTGTTTGATAAAATTGCCAACAAGATGGAAGAGAAATTGTTTCAAACACACCATCATCACGGACAATAATTTTTGTTTCTTATCCATATTAGCAGGAGTTGCTTACATCTCTTGATATGATTAGCTAAAGAAGTTGTTCCCTTTTTTGCCGCATAACCAAATTTTGTAGCACAATATTTGCACTTTGCATATTTTATATCATCCGTTCTATCAAAATGAGACCACCATATAGAACTTTTTCTCTTATTATCAAAGATAGAACTAGAAGAAGAAACATCATTAGACGCAGGATGCCTTAGTGGTTTTTGACTTGTAGAAATAGATGTTTCATTTCTCTCAGACACAGATTTCTCACTCATGTTGGTAGATCTTGAATATATATTCTCTAAGTTTGTTATGAAAGGTATATTTAAAAGTTAGAGACACAGACCTTAACAGTTAACACCTCTCTTCATATTTACAAAGAGTTGATATGTCATATATGCCTCTGTTTGTGAGCATTCTGCATCAAGACAACATCAAACTTAGAATAAAAAATAAATGGCCTGTATTTTTATAAAAAAACAAACTGCATCAATTCTTAATCTTTATACATCTTTATGAGAGATGGCCTATTTATATAATACAATACATAGCCTAATGGAGAATATGTTTACTGATTTGAAATTGGAATTGAAGAACCAATTCTAGATTCTGATTGTTTGTTTGGTAATTTAAAATAAGGATTAAAACTGAAATTAATTGAAAATTGAATTTTAATTCAATTCTGATTCTTATAGAACTGTAATTTCTAACTCCAATTTTAACTTAAACCATCCAAAACTAGACAAATAAAATTTGGGAAACTATTTTCTCCAATATAAGCTGGAACTGGTATATTGTTCTGATTTATACATGGGAAGAAAATAACTAATAACACAACACTAATATGATAATACACTAATACATACCCCTTGCTCCAAGAGACCATTTTTAAATGTATTAGTTTCTATCTAGAATTTAACATAATCAACACCAACTAGCAGTTAATATGACTAGCTATATTTAGATAAATATGGAAAGGAGATAGAAAGATTAGTTGTTACATTGAGACCTTAACAGTAAATGAACATTAGGAACTAAAACTCTGAAAGTATGTCACACTGATGAAATAAAAGAGGAATTCCTAAACAAGCTTATGGCAGCTAAATGTAATAGTAGAGAGGTAAGAGAATGAAGATTTAGAACTTAGTGTTTGTAATTTTTATATAAACAGAAAGATGGAGATACTTACAACTTACAGCAACTCCAGCTCCAACCTCCATGACTAACGACGAAGAACAAATGAAAGAAACAGATCTAGAAAATGTGAAGAAGAACAAATAGAAGAAACAAATCTGGAAAATGTAAAGAAGAACAAATGTGAAGGATTTTTGTTTGATATTTGGTTTGTAAAGAGAACGAGAAGGAAAAGAAATGTAGAGAGAGATTTATTTAATAATATATTGTTTTTAAATTTATTTATTTAATAAATTTTAAATATCATCGGATCGGTTTCGGGTATCCGAATTTTTTTTTGCTCGATCCGTATTTAATCCGGAAATCCGGTAAAAATATAGGATAGGATCGATATCCGAATCCGATCCATCGGATACGGATCGGATCGGATTGGTCGGATCAACGGATTGGATCGTTCGGATCGGATTTTTTGGCCACCCCTAGTACTAACCGAATGTTTTGTGTGTCTATCACTGGTAAAAAAGGGCTTTATCGACATATTTTACCGAGAGGTTTATAAAACTCTTGGTATTGGTCCCGAGAGGAAAATATATTTCGTTAATAAAAATAGATTCCGAGAGGTGTGTAAAATCTTCGGTGATATAAGTTTTTACCGAAAGTTTTCCATTAACCCTTCGGTTTTGACTCTCCCAAAAACATAAAATAATTCTAAGTGTTGGTAATTGGGGGTAATTACAAAGTTTATTCAATAAACCATCGATTTTAACTTTCCCCAAATTGGTAATTCCGAAGGTTTTCTAATAAACCTTCAGTTTTGACCCTTCAAAAAAAATAAAAGTGTTGGGAAGGGTAATTGTGAAGGTTTTCTAATAAACCTTCGGTTTTGACCCTTCCCAAAAAAACAAAATTAATTCAAAGTCTTGGGAAGGGTAATGCGAAGGTTTTGTAATATCCTTCGGTTTTGAACCATCCCCAAAAAATCAAAATTAATTCAAAAGGGGTAATTGCGAAAGTTTATTGTAAAACCTTCGCAATTACGCCTCCAAATATTTAAAACCGAGATATATGAAAAGAAGAGACTCTTACATTTGAAAAGAATGAATGAAATGATTAGATTAGAATAGAATTAGGAAAGACGAATAAGAATTGGGTAAAAGTTGTATGATTACTTATAATATCCCATTAATGATTAATGGAACAGGGTGAGTAGAGCTAACGAAGTGATTCCATCATCATCATACAAGATCTCAAACTAACGTTTGATTTGAACAAGACTCATACCCACAATTTCACTTATTTCCTTACATGAGATGAAACAACTGGCTTGACAAACAACATTAACCAAAACAAGAAAGAAGGCAAAGATGGACTTTACATGGTCCGAGTTTTAGAAATGGAAATCTCAGGAACCCACACAGAGATTTTTAGGAAGACCCATCATCCTAGAAACAAGAGAATTCATTGAATCGAACCAGACATGAAATGGGGCATGAAGAGAATGCTGTAAACAACCGATTAGCAAAAACCCATGACTGATTGATAAGAAATGCAAGTGAAAGTGGCAATAATAAGAAACAAAACGTTCAACTTTAGATTATTTAAGAAAGAACCAACTTGAGAGAAATAGACTGTTCAACTACTACTCATCACAAAATATTAAAAATTGTTGGAGTCACATTAGGCAGACGACATGTACAGTAAGGGGTGTGATATGTGCCCTGATGAAGAAGAAGCTTAAGACGGAAAGGTAGAGAAATTGAAAGAGAAATAGAGAGTTTTTAGCTGAAAAACAAACTCTGGAGTGTCTGGACTGGAGTAAAGAGGGGTTTTCTGCGTGAAGTGAATATAATGTATGAGGTGGTGAGTTATTTATTCTGATCTCCTCTGCAGCAAACAGATACAAAATCGAAAAATATGCCTTTTTTTTTGATTGGTGACAAATAACAGTGATTATTTTGACAGCTCTATTCTCCTAGTCTACCATCTTTGTTTTCTTTCTTTCCCCCTTCATGGCTTTTGAGTTTTGACTCAATCAAAGACTCCATTTTTCTTTTTTCTTCTCAGATTATTTCATAAGTAAAAAAAAAATCACTTATATTACTTTTGATTTAAGTTGAATTGTTATGATGTTTTGTTTTTTTAGATATTTGGATAACAAGTGAGGCATATTTCTTTCCAATTTTGTTTAGATTAAAATAATGATGAGGTTGACAAATGTGTTAAGATTCAGAATTTGTGATTTTTCGTCAACATATCTTGGTATGTCATTACGTGCTAAATTTCGATTCAAGGTTTCTTAGGATCCGACCCAATTATTACTAAAATGAAATATAAACTGTCTAGATAGAAAAGTAAAATAATCTCAAAAGGGGTCGGTTAATCCTCATTAAGAGTGTATTATCATGTATTAAAATTTCGTAAGTAGTCTAAATTCATTATGGGGGATGATTCTTTGATTAGATTTTGGGACAACATTTAGTGAGTGTTAAAAGTCTAGTTATGACGTATCATGAGTTTGCTTCCATTAGTATATGTAGAAATACCACAATTAAGGATGTGTTTGATCCTCAGTCTAATGGTTTCGCTAGCTAAATTAGATATAGAATGAGATTAAACATTATGGAGATTTTGTCTCATAATAGAATTTACTTTTGGTAGGACACATGCAATTGTCACCATCTAAACAAGACATTATGCGTTAACAATATATGAATAATTTTTATGTGAGACATTACTAAAAGTTGCTCACTAAAATTATTTAATATAGTTTTTGTTGGAAAAAACTTTGGAAGTCAAAATTTTCATCCAAGATCTCGTTCTTTGGATGGAACGTTATTCATGGTGGATTTTTAACGGATGATATGTGCATGAAAATGGTTGTATTATGGCTAGTCTTGTCGTATGTGTTACGAAAAGGTTGAATCAGCAACTCATTTACTTTTGCATTGTCGATGGGTGACTAGTATTTGAAATCTTTTGTAGAGTATTATTATGATTCATTAGGTGATGTCTGAGTTTTTGGGTAGTTGCTAAAAAGTTTAGATTGATGCGGCTGATATGACAGACCTACATATTTGGATTATCATCCCAATTTTTTTTTTGTGAACTATCTGATTAGAGAGAAATCGTCGAACTTTCAATGTCGTACGTAGTCGTCTGATGCGTATTATTCATAATAATACTATAATGATACTTTCTAAGATTTGTTCAGGGAAGCTAATAGAGTCTGTCGAGTAGTTAATCGTTCTTTTTGAGAATTTACAAGCTCGATAATTTATTTAGTATCATTTTTTCTTATTTTCTTTTTCTTTTCATGTTATGCTTTGTTATTGTGCTTAAGCAATTTTTATTTTATTTTTAATATACATGGAATTAAAAAAAACCGTTAAATATTTAATGATCGTAATTGTTCGATACGTATATTTATAATATTATTATTATAACGATTTTAGAGATTCATTCTGAAAAAATGATGGAGTCAGTCGGAAAATTAATAATTATGATTGAGTATATATGAACTCGATAATTAATTTGTGGACATAGTGTGTGTTTGTATTTATTTTTTATTTTTTATTTTTTTTCTCATTTCATATTCTTTGATTATACTTAAATACTTTTTTATATTATTTAATATAAATGTATTGTTCTCTACATATATAATATAATTTCTTAATTTCTTTTAAATTAACATAGCCTGGCAAGTTACTTTATTAAACTAATTGCAAAAATAAATCATTATCTTCTTGTAGAGATATTTCTAACACATCATCTTAGTGGACTAATAAAATAAGTTGAAAATTGGAAAAAAAAAAACAAAAACTATCTTATGTGCAATTGTGCATGCTTTAAACCACATAGTATGTTGTTAGGATATGCTCTTATATTCTTTAATTAAACCCACTTTATTTTTTTATAACTAAAAAAATTAATGTTGATATAAGTAGTCTAAGCAAGTAACACATCAAAAACTACAGTAAAATATATTGAATTATATCCGCTCACATATATTAGTCTAAACATAAACTTAACAAAGTATGGTTATATATTTTAGTCACATTTGGAACTAAAGTTTATGGAAAATATTAATATTCAAATATAATCAAAGGAACTTATTTATACATCTTACGTCTCATTAAAATCTATAAATACCTAAATTTCATTAGAAGTTTTTATTTTTTACCAAAAGAAACTCAATATAAGTTTAAAACAGATTTTTATGATAAGTTTGAAGTTCAGAAACACATTACGAAATTATTTTAATTTTTCATATATATTTAGTTGTGAAAATCTAACACAATAATGAAACATTCATGAACTATAATATAATAAAAATGATCTTGAAAACTTTAATATGTAAAATAATAATAAGAAGAAGAAGAAGGTATTATTTTATTTTTTACAACCCGTTGATAATCTATTTTTTTTACAAATATGATGATTAGTTAAAAGGTCACCTGATATTATCTTATGGAGAACAATAAATATGTATATATAATACTTTATGAAACTAATTGCATATTTTATCAAATTAATAAATAAATTGAGCTTCACCCTATCTATTAAATAAAATAAAATTAATATATATCAAGTTTAAACGTTTTAAGTTATAGTATATCAATTTTAAATGTTTTAAGTTATAGTATATCAATTTTAAACGTTTTAAATATAATATTGAAAGATACAAAAATAAATAAAATATATATGAAAAGAAAAAAAATTTAATATATCAAATTCCAATGATTGAGATATTATGTACCTAAACACAAAAGACTCAAACTATCTTCAAATATAATAATATTTGATAAACTAAGCATAATTGTATATAAAAATAAATAAATTAAAATTAGAGTTTATTATCATTACACAAGAATAGTGAATTGGTTTTTTTTAATTGAGAATACTTGAGACTTTTTTTATTTCAACTATTTTAGTTTTGTTTCTTAATATATATATATAAAAGTTCTTTTTATCAAAGAAAATTTTAATCTTCTTTTTTTATTATTATTATCTTATTGAGTTGGGTAAATTTCCTATGATGATCTAACACATACCTAATATGATCACTTATTAATTCCCTATATATGATGACACTTACCTAATATACCATGTTAATATTATGTGCAATAAATAAATTTGGCAATCTTTAAAATGAGTATGTTGTTTTGAAATGATTGGTGATGAATCTTATTAGACACACATGGGTTTGGTTGAATGCTTATCTCAAATGGAAAAAGGAGATGCTTATGCATCTAGCTACTCAACCCAAATGGGATAAGTTTTATAATAAATTAATACAACTTTTATTTTCTCTTTTTTTGTTACTTCAAACATTTTATTAATGATTTTACAAATACTGTCATAAATGATTTACTTACCACCAAATCAAATAAACAGGTTTTACAAGATGAAGCTACTTAGTTGCACTATGATTTTTTATTTCTTTAGCTTGCATCCCTTTCTTCATTTTTGTTCCTTAATGTGTGTTTTTTTACTGAGTTTAACTAAATGACTATTTTTGCATCAATCTTAATAATGCTTAACTTCACCCGGGGTTAGACTAAACATGTCATTTTGTTAACTCGTGAGCTGTCTTAACACTTCGTTGTATAAGTTTAAAACCAACTAAACTAATAAAGTTTTATATTTCAAATTCAACCAAATTATAATTAAGTTCTCTATAATGTCAACGTCACTCTTTTCCAACTAAAATGAATTAGATTGGAATTTTTATTATTCTTATCTTTATATTAGGATTGATGGATTATTGCTTCTTTCAAATGTTTTTGTTTTCTTTTAGATGATCAATTTATAATAAAAATGATGAATCATTTAAACGGTTTTCAATCCATACAAGTTTTGTTTAGTTTGAATCGATATCTCGTTCATATATATTATATTATCATTAGGTAGATTAGTTCTAATTAATTCGAAATATTAAATCCCGGTGAGATATAAATACGGATTACTTATTGTTTTATTTAAAGACCTTCGAACCAATTAATTGTACTTATGTTTTTTTTATCTTATTTTTTCAAACTCTTTTTCATGTTAGGTTTTTATCATTTAAATGGTTTATTTTAATGGATAAATATAAAATATTAATATATATATCAAAGGTTGTTAAAATTAAAATAATTAATAATTAATGGTAAGTAGTACTTATCTCTTCCCTAACCAAGAAGTAAATTAAGAAGAAATTAACAAGTTGAGCACTGTGGGGGAAATTTGACGAAATGACCCTATAGATTGATCTATTTGCATCCGTGATAACTCACTAATTTATATTGTTTTAGTGGTCATTTTATTATATTTGAACGACTCGCGTTTCGCGAAGTGTATTAGAGTTTGTATAAATACTAAAAAAAAAACATTTTCTTCATTTCTTTTCTCTCTCTTCCCTCTCTATTCTTGTTTTCTCTTTGACGGCGGCGACGGCGACTGCGGCGGCGAAGGAACACAATACAGGTCGATGATAAAACTCTAACCCTAAATCGATTTATGTTCATCATATAGATTTATGTTCTTATTTTCATGATTTTCATTTCAAACTCTAACTCTAACATGTTCTTATTGATTCATATTAGTTAATATTTTGTTCATCTTATTGTTCATATTGGTTTTACTATTCGTTGTTCATATTGTCGATGATGATATTTGCAGATAATCCCGTCGATGATCATATGAGTTCCGTTTCAGGGAATATTCAGTTTTCGCGTTACGCGAAGGCCCATTGGGTTATGCGAAGCGGCACGGTCGGCACGCGAAGCGGCACAGTCGTCACGCGACGCGAAGCGACACAAAGTTGTACTTAGATTTGTATAAAACATCAAATTCGGTTCTTATTATTTTTCAGCTGAATGAATAATGATTTCCTTTGCTTTGTTTGATTAAAAAATTTGTCATCTGCTCATATTCAGTCATATTTGTCTCTTACCTGATCTTAACATTGTTAAAGAATTTCTTTTATCTTGAAAGAAGAAGCCAAAAGATAAATAAAGATAATTAACGTTGAAATTGATTTTATTTTAAAACCATAACTAAAAAAATACAACAAAAAATTCAATATTACAATAATAGTCAGCAACAAAACTGAATCTTCTTTGAAAATTTAACCAAATAAATACAAATTTGTCATTAGTTAAACAGAACATAATGTCATGGAATTATTATTACAAGTTACAAATAAGAAGTTATGTCAAAGGTTACATGAATAGAAAGTCAAGAGTTTCACGATCAAGAAGTTATGAGTTGAAGTCTTCTGACCATTTTTAAAAGAACAAAAATGACATGAATTGAAAAGGAAAACATTCAAATCCCACTATGTCAAATCCAAAATGATTCATCTCTGCTTCGAATGTGGTTTAGTTCACAACTACTATAAATTTAAAAACATTACAAGCGCAAATAGAAAGAACAAAAAAAACTTGCCGAACCTAAAAACACTAAACCCGGTTAATGTGACAAGAATGGTTAGGGCTGAATAGCATAACAGGAGACATACAATCCTTCCTCTTATGAATAATTTTTTTGATTTCTTTCACTTGTTTTACTCCATGTGTTTCTCAATAATTGCCCTTCCATGAAGAAACCTTCAAATTGTCATCATCATCCCAAAGAAGGGGCATATTTCTTTTATACCTGATGATGCAATAAGAAACATGAAAGAGACCCATTAGATCATCTTTTTATACATTCTTCATTCAGTTGAAAAAAAATAGGAATCGAATTTGATGTTTTACACAAATCTAAATACAACTCTGTGTCGTTTCGCGTAACGCGATGTGCCTTCGCGTGACAACCGCTTCGCGTAAAGCGATGGGCCTTCGCGTAACGCAACGGGCCTTCGCGTAACGCGACGAACGTTACGCGAAAAGTGAATCTTCCCTGAAAAGGAACCCATATGATCATCGATGAGATTATCTGTAAATATCATCATCGACAATATGAACAACGAATGGTAAAACCAATATGAATCATAAGATGAACAAAATATTAACCAATAAGAACAATAAGAACAGGTTAAATCGATTTAGGGTTAGGGTTTAAAATGAAGATAATAAAAATAAGAACATAAATCTATATGATGAACATAAATCGATTTAGGGTTAGAGTTCTTATCATCTGTATTGTGTTCCTCCGCCGCCGCAGTCGTCGTCGTCGTCGTCGCCGTCGTCAAAGAGAGAACAAGAGTAGAGAGAGAAGAGAGAGAAAGAAAATGAAAGAAATGAAAAAATTTGAGTATTTATACAAACCCTAATACACTTCGAGAAACGCGAAACCCCTTCGCGTTACGCGAAGAGGGTATTTTCGTTCCAAAAAAATAAAGTGACCACCAAAGCAATATAAATTAGTGGGTTACCACGGATGCAAATACATAAATCTTTAGGGTTATTTCGTTAAATTTTCCCGAGTATTAATAAAAAAAAATCAAAAAAAAAAACCAAAAAGACTAAAATTTTTCATATATTTAGAACATGCATATCAATTCCTATGATGTGTTAGGCCCTCCCTATATATTAACATGTTATTTATATAGAGAGAGGTATTAATTAACAACATATCACGTATATAATTCCTTCAATAGAATTTATAATTACCAAACTCACACTTATCATCATTCTAGTTTACTGTTGAATTATATGTGGATTTGTAGGTTTTCTTATATGAGAAATGATATTTTCAACGAATGAGTAGCGAAAGCAAGGCCACGAATCCTACGTGGCCTTGCCAGCTAGGAGAGAGAAAAAAAAAAAAAAAAAAAATTAAAAAAAAAGAAAAACGTTTCAGTTTCCCCTTCTTCTTTCCTCTCTCTTTCTTCTTTTCATTTATTCTTTCCGGCGGCGATTTTTCTCTTCTCTGGCGATTTTTCTCTCCGGCGGCGGCATCCCCGACTTCTTCAACTTTATTCATCTTATTTCTTTCGATCGAAAATGGTAGGTCTTTTCCTTCGGGTATTTCCGTTCACTTCACTGTCTGCATTCGTGAATATCTTTTCTCTTTTTCAGGCTGGTGGTCCAGGTACATCTCCAAGCAAGACTCCAAAATCTCCAAGGACAAGGTAAATAACATCTCCTTTAGAATTCTAAAACATTTTGATGATTTGAAGACCGTTTAGGTTTTTGCGGTTAGGGTTAGGGTTATGGATTTTTATGATTCTGCTGATTCTAATGATTTTAACGATAGAAATGGTTGATTATTTTGTGTTTATTTGCTTCTATGTGATGATTTATGTGATTTTTTATATGTTTGGCTGTTATGGGTCCCGAAAGTGTTGTTTCGGGGACCCGAAAGTATGATTACATAGTCCAGAAATTTGATTTTGATATGTGTTTTGAATGAACGGTCCCGAAAGTGTGGTTTCGGGACCCGAAAGTGTTGTTTCGGGACCCGAAATGTGTTGTTTCGGGACCCCAAAATTGAATTTTGATATGTGTGGCTGTTATGAGTCCCGAAAGTGTTGTTTCGGGACCCGAAATGGTTGGTTTCGGGACCCGAAATGGTTAGTTTCGGGACCCGAAATGGGTTGTTTTGGGACCCATAAATCTGATTTTGTAATGTTTGTCTGTTATGGGTCCCGAAAGTGTGGTTTCGGGACTCGAAATGGGTGGTTTCGGGACCCATAAATCGTATTTTGTAATGTTTGGCTGTTATGGGTCCCGAAAGTGTGGTTTCGGGACCCGAAATGGGTGGTTTCGGGACCCATAAATCGTATTTTGTAATGTTTGGCTGTTATGGGTCCCGAAAGTGTGGTTTCGGGACCCGAAATGGGTGGTTTCGGGACCCATAAATCCTATTTTGTAATGTTTGGCTGTTATGGGTCCCGAAAGTGTGGTTTCGGGACCCGAAATGGGTGGTTTCGGGACCCATAAATCGGATTTTGTAATGTTTGGCTGTTATGGGTCCCGAAAGTGTGGTTTCGGGACCCGAAATGGGTGGTTTCGGGACCCGAAATGGGTGGTTTCGGGACCCGAAATGTGTGGTTTCGGGACCCGAAATCTGGTTTCGGGACCCAAAAATGGGGGTTTCGGGACCCGAAAATGGGGGTTTCGGGACCCGAAAATGGTGGTTTCGGGACCCGAAATCTGGTTTCGGGACCCGAAATGGGTGGTTTCGGGACCCGAAATTTAGATTTTTCACTTGTTTTCTCTTGGTTTTTAACTTGCTTTAACTTTGTTTCTCTTAGATTATCTGTTTCATGTTTTTTAAATGTTTATCTTTTGTTTTTGTAGGGCAAATAAACGTAAAAAGAATGCCCAAGAAGCAGCATCTCCCAAAGCAGTTCACAAATCCCCAAAAGCTCCCAAATTAGTTCCGAAATCCCCCAGAGCAGCAGCTCCCAAAGCAGCCCCACACAACCTTTTTTTAACTAGGACATCTTCTTTTGGCCTTTTCAATCTTCTCCAACTTCTGTCTAATGATCAAAAGGAGGCTGTGAAGTCAATAGGCTTTGGCCATCTACTTTCATTATCACTTTCAAAATGCCCCGGGGAGATATCCCGTTATCTAGTGAGGCAGTTTGACTGTGATAAATGTTCTTTCACTCTAGAGAATGGCGAGGAAGTGAAAATCGAAGAAGAAGATGTTGAAATAGTATTGGGTCTCCCCAGAGGGGAGTTGGACATTGTAGAATATCAGAATAACGAGACTGATGACAAGCTGAAGGCATTTAGGACTCGATGGGGTAACCCTATTAATGGCGCTCCTTTAGTGACTGCTATGCCGACGAAAATGATTGAGAACAAAGCTGCTGACAACAATTTTAAGATAGACTTCGTATTATTTGTTGTCAGCTGCTTTCTCTGGTGTGATCACCTAGGTCAACTATCAAGGTACTATCATTTTTGTTATTTCATTTGCATCACAACTTATATGACATGTTAATATGACTCAAATATGTTTTTTCCCCTTGCAGGTATAGAATTCTGAAATCTATTTCAGATGTTCAAAATATCAAGAAGTTCAATTGGTGCAAATTTGTACTTCAAGGATTAGTTCAATCATGCGCAAAAGTGAAGGAGAATGAAAAACGACATTTCCAAGGACCACAGACGTTCCTTATTGTAAGTTATCCGTTAATTAATTTCTCTGTTTGCAAAAATAATTGGTTTTAATTAACATATGTACGTTTTCAGTTGTGCTACGTGTATAGGGTGAGCAACCCACAAGTGGGAGGAGTTAATGACCGTCGATTTCCAATACTGTCATGTTGGAATGACACGACTTTGAAGTTTAGACTGGATACGGAGTTAGAAAATGGAGGATTCGGACAAGGAAGCGTTGTGGGACGAATTCCACTACCGGGGATGTGGGGGGAGAACGATGAGGAGGATAATGATGTGGGGGATGATGATGAGGAGGATATGAATGAGGGGGTGTCTGAGACCCCAAAGGCGGCGGCGGCAGCAGCAGCAGCAGAACCTAGGAATAGGTCACCACCTAGGACTAGGTCACCACCTAGGACTAGGCCACCTAGGATGAGGTCAGAACCAACGCAATCAACACCTACGAATCAAGGCCTACCACCTATGCATATAACACCTCTTAACACGGCAGGTCCGGACGTTGATAAACTGACTTTTACAGAGAATTTGGCGTGGATTGCTAAATGTACGCTGTTTATTGAAAAGGCCACGAGAAGACTGGAATCTTTAACTTCAGGCTGGGATGCCTCGCCAATGTATGACAACGCCATCCACGTAATTTATAGAGCAATGGACAGTAATAAACCTTTTAGGGATGCCATGCACAGATACTTCAAAGATCGAACACCCACAGAGGATGATGGGGTAAACGCTCACACTGAGGGGGCTCATACTGAGGGGGCTCACACTGAGGGGGCTCACACTGAGGGGGCTCATACTGAGGGGGCTCAAACTGAGCGTGCTCACAGTGAGGGGGCTCAAACTGAGGTAGCTCACAGTGAGGGGGCTCAAACTGAGGTAGCTCACACTCAGGTGGGTGATCTCGAAGAGGAAGATGAAGATGAAGTACCTGAAAAAGATGGATCTCCAAGAAAAAGAAGGAGAAATTCAGTGCGACATATGAAAATTCTAGCACGCCTTAAATCTCCATACATGACGCAGAACAAGCCGACGAAGATCATCGAGCCTGCCCCTCAAACTCATGCGGGAAAAGAATTGGTTGCTTCCAAAAAACAGAAGAAATATCCCATACATATGATGGAACTTCCAAAAAGCCTTCAATCTCAATATATGAAGCAGAACAAGCAAAGAAATGTAGAGTTCTATCATTATGTCAATATGGAATACCGAGATGAAGTCGTTGTGGGATTCATTTATGCAGCTGATTCGAATGCCTTGTAAGTCAATATTTCATAGTTTTTTAAATCATGTTTGTTTGGCTGAAGTAATGGTCCCGAAAGTGTGGTTTCGGGACCCAAAAATGGTGGTTTCGGGTCCCGAAAGTGTGGTTTCGGGACCCGAAATGGTTGGTTTCGGGACCCGAAAGGTGGTTTCGGGACCCGAAATCTGGTTTCGGGACCCGAAATGGTTGGTTTCGGGACCCGAAATGGTTGGTTTCGGGACCCGAAAATGGTGGTTTCGGGACCCCAAATAATGTGTTTCGGGACCCGAAAATGGTGGTTTCGGGACCCGAAGTGCTTTCTGGACCCGAGAAAAGGTGGTTTCGGGACCCGAAAGTTTGATTTTTAACTTCTTTTCTTCTTTATCTGGTTTCAGCAAGGAAGTATTCTATGTATCCGAGCTTACCAATATCAACATAGAGCAATTTCAATCAATGAAAAATGAATGCCATGTTGAAAGTGGGATAATTGATGCGTGGGCAAACATGATCACTCTTCACTGCAAATCAACTCCCGACTCGAAAATAGCTTTTTCGACAGTCGTTTCTGTAAGTCTCTATATCTTTCATTGTTGTTTAAACCAATTATCTCTTATTCTGATGTTGATTTCATTTGCAGGACTTTTGGAGAATGAAAGACCTTTTCATTGAAAGATTGGTTGAAGAAATGAGAATTTTCGAATTAACTCCCGAACACATGAAAACTGCTAAGCTGGTAAGTCCTTTTTTATATTATCTGATTTTTGATTATATGTGAATCTTGGTGATATTCTTGCAGATATTTTTCCCAATTTTATATGAAAATCACTATTATGTGGTTGTCATCAATATGCAAAACCAAGCAATTGAAATCCTCGACAACCTCCCACTGGACCCAGATATTGAATGGGATGATAAATATGTCACAACTCGGCAACTGGTAACGTTGAAGTCTTTTTTACACATAATGTATTGACTTCTTTGAAAGTGTTTATTAACTTCTTTGGTAAAACAGGTACAGAACTTTGTGGACTACTTCCGAACTATCGACCAAGGGATCGCGGATAAAATTGCTCAATTCCCGTTCAATGTTTTGAAATTACCTTGGCAAGACAGTTCAAATAAAACCGATTGCGGATTATACTGTATGAGACATATTCATTGGTACAAGGGCGATACAACAAATTTCAATTGTGGTATAACCATAGAAAATGTAAGTTACATATTTTTTACATTTCATTTGTTTTACAAATCTTTAATAACCGCTGAATTATAATTTCCTACAGGCAAGGGGAATGCTTGAAGCATTGCGAGTCAAATACACTGCAATGATCATCCGTTCAAACTTAAACAAAAATATCCCGAACATCTTAAAGAAGTTTGTAGACATTTTAAAAGTAGAATGTCCTGAAACATATAAGTTGTATGATAACAAGTAATTATAATCATCTTAATTAATTTAGTACATTTTTTGTCTTCAATTATAATCATGTATAAACTAAGTTAAAACAAGTTAAAAACCAAGTATAAAGTATGTTAAAAACCAAGTATAAACTAAGTTAAAACAAGTTAAAAACCAAGTATAAATAAAGTATGTTAAAAACCAAGTATAAAATAAGTGGTTTCGGGACCCGAAATATGTGGTTTCGGGACCCGAAATGGTTGGTTTCGGGACCCGAAATGTGGTTTCGGGACCCGAAATGGTTGGTTTCGGGACCAGAAAGGTGGTTTCGGGACCCGAAATGGTTGTTTTCGGGACCCGAAATGGTTGTTTTCGGGACCCGAAATAAGTGGTTTCGGGACCCGAAATTAGGTTTTTAACTTGTTTTCTCTTGGTTTTTAACTTGCTTTAACTTGGTTGGACTATCTTCGTTAGAAATGAAAGGACAATAATGATAAAAATGAAATATTCAAAGTTATAACATGATCAAAATAAGTACTATCTTCGTTGAATGTTATCACCACACGCATGATCTTCGACATATACTTGAGAGGACAAAAGTGATGTGAAGGATAATTGAGTTGAAAGTGGATCATTCCATTGTTGTTGTTGTTGTGTTGAATCCAAAACTGTAGATGTTGTGGCCGTATTTCCCTTCTTTTTTGATCTCGAAGTCTTGGGAATTTTTTCAATTAAAGATTGTTTCCTCTTTGTTGGTGGTCGTCCTCGACTTCTAACTTTCTTAGGAGAGTGTATCAAAATGGATGTAGCGGGAGATTGAAATGGAGATGGAGATGGAGATGCCTCTGTGCTTTGGTCTTTAGATGCTTCAGTATGGCTTCCATGATTAAGTGACAGAAACTGTTCCATCAAACCTTTTATTCCGTTCATCCAAAAAGAACAGCTGACTTCAGATTTTACTCCAACTTGTTGAACCTCTTGCATCAATCGAGTTAGACTATTGTGACGTTTTTTTTCTTCAACAGACATATCTGAATCATAAATGTTGGTGATATTTTGATACCCACGCTTAATATCTTTACGCCACCGGTCCATTATATAATGCATTGGTACCTCATTCACCCTCATTTTTTTCAATACAGCCATGATATGCCTACACAAAACACCTCTGAACTCAAACAATCGACATTGACATTTCACATTGCAATCATTTTCTGTGTAATGTACTTTGTAAGAAACATCTCTTACATGTTCTCCATTAACCCCAAGAATGATTTCCTCAACTCTAAATATACTAACTGACCCTTCCTCTTCAATGACTGAGATGTCGCACAACATCAAACCTCTAACTTCTTCTTGAACCAATCTAAATATATCTGGAGTGTAGAAGGTTTGGTATTGTCTTTCAAAGGCAAATCCACTTACAGTTGGTATCAAAGAATTAAACGATTTGAAATCCAATTTCTTTTCTCTCTCGATATTTCGCAACAGAGCCCTATCATATTGCTCGACGAATTGTTTGAGAGATGTTTTGGACTGCACGTAGTCATCAAAGAATGCGTTCATACTTTCACTCCGTTGAGATGTTGACATGCCGGCCCAAAATTGTCCTTTGACATAAACAGGTATCCATTTAGATCTTTCCAAATACAAAGATTTCAACCAAACATTATCTTCCAACTGATAATCTTCAATTAATCTATTCCAATCTTCTTCACATTGTTGAATATTTATGGAATTGTATACTATGTTTTTCAGCCTCTTCTTTATTAGATGATATTCAGTATGGCTTCCAAGTTTTATAGGAAGTTTCTTCATTATATGCCACAAACAAAATCGATGATGAGTTTTAGGAAATACCGTCTCAATTGCAATCGCCATGGATCGACATTGGTCTGTGATTATGGCATTTGGAGGTCTATCATGCATACATTCCAACCAAGTTCTAAACAACCAAGTGAAAGAATTTGAATCCTCACTAGACAATAATCCACATCCAAGCAAAATGGATTGACCATGATGATTAACACCAACAAACGGAGCGAAAGGCATGTCATAGCGATTTGTCAAATAGGTTGTATCGAAAGAGATAACATCATGAAAATCTTCAAAGGCAGCCCTGCACCTACCATCTGCCCAAAACACGTTTTTAATTCGGGATTCCTCGTCCAAATCAATAAGGTAGAAGAAGTTTGAGTTCCTGGTTTGCATTCTTAAGAAATAATTAGTGAGTGCTTCAGCATCCCCAATCCCTAACCTCAACCGTCGTGCTTCTGTAACGTAATTTCTACATGTCCTCTCATCGAAAGACATGTTTTCATACCCTCCAGCTTCAACTACAAGTGATTGAAATGTTTTGGCCACAGTTATTCCAGCTTCATCGTTTGTATCCAATCTTCTCTTTACATTTCCGTCAATTACTTTGTAGGATCTAACATGACGTATTCTCTTAGGGCTTAAAGAATGGTTGTGCTCAAGAAAAATACTTGTTATCACATATTCCCCTTCATTTCGAACAACAACATTAATCTTTGCTTTACAATCTGTCTTCGTTATTGGTCTAGGCTGATGAAACTTGTTTTTTGACTTCGATTCTTTCAGAAAACTCTTGGCACAACCAACGCTGAAGTATTTCCTCTTACCACCTACATTTTTGCTCCCTAATTTGGTAATGCCGAATCCCGTTAAGTGGGCATATGATGTGTAGAATTCAAGAAGTTGTTCTTCGGAGGAAAATGTCATTCCAACACTAGGAATGTGACTGCAAAAATTAAGTGAAACCGTAAGAAAAAAGTCCATAAACCAATCATTTCGGGTCCCGAAACCACCCTTTTCGGGTCCCGAAACAACCCTTTCGGGTCCCGAAACCACCCTTTTCGGGTCCCGAAACCAACCATTTCGGGTCCCGAAACCACCTTTCGGGTCCTGAAACCAACCATTTCGGGTCCCGAAACCACCTTTCGGGTCTCGAAACCAACCATTTTGGGTCCCGAAACCATCTTTCGGGTCCCGAAACCACCTTCCGGGTCCCGAAACCAACCGTTTCGGGACCATTTCGGGACAAGGAAGGACCCTTTCTTGTCCCGAAACCAACCGTTTCGGGACAAGGAAGGACCCTTTCTTGTTCCGAAACCAACCATTTCGGGACAAGGAAGGACCCTTTCTTGTCCCGAAACCAACCATTTCGGGACAAGGAAGGACCCTTTCTTGTCCCGAAACCAACCATTTCGGGACAAGGAAGGACCATTTCTTGTCCCGAAACCAACCATTTCGGGACAAGAAAGGACCCTTTCTTGTCCCTAAACCACTAGATCTGTTCAGGGTACCTTTCGGGTTCAACATGGGTGGATCTGTTCAGGTTAAGTTCTTCATCTACTGGGTTGTTCAAGTTCGGTGCTTTGGTTTCCTGAAAATTCAAACAGTTTAAATCCATAAATACTTATGTAAAATGTAAACCCTAGATCTGTAAAATCAAAACCCTAGATCTATAAAATCTAAACCCTAGATCTATTCAAAAAAAAATAAAGATCCTTAAAAAGGATACCATGGAGAAGTAAATGCTGCCGTAGAAAGAAATAAATGCAGCCGGAGAAGAGAAATAAATGCAGTCGGAGCCGGAGAAGAGAAATAAATGCAGTCGGAGCCGGAGAAGAGAAATAAATGATGCGTTTCAGAGAGAGAAAGAAATACAGAAATATGAAACCCTATTGGGTGAAAGAGGATAAATTTGTTTTTTTCTTTATTTTTCTCTCTCCTAGCTGGCAAGGCCACGTAGGATTCGTGGCCTTGCTTTCGCTACTCATTCGTTGGGTTTATCAATACTCTTCTTATATATAGAAAAGTGCATGCATCTTTGTGAAAGCCTACCTCCTTTTAACAAACGACAATTTTATAATAACAAGACGGCAGTAAAACCATGAAAACGGAAAAAAAATATATAAACGGCAAAGAGAAATAAAAAGGGAACAAAATAAATAAATGAGCAAATTGAGAGCTAATATATTATTTATTGCAATATATGTATTATAATTTTTCTATTAACTAATAGTATTTTTTTTTTAAAAAAAACTTTATTTGACCTAGTAGTTTAATTATTATTTTGTTTTGAAATGACATAACCATTTTATTTTATTTTTGGCAGCCAAGGTTAATTTTTGTTAATTAACTTGTAACTAACTTCATTAGTCATTTGTAAATATTATTTTGTTTAGGTTAATTTGTTTAAAATCAAAGACTAACTTAATATTAGTATCAATATTGTACCGAAATCACGATATATCACCAGTATTCAGTATGATCAAATCAGTATGTTCGGTAAATTACTTGTTTCGTACCAAAATTTCAGTATACCAAAATAACATTACGTACGTTAGGATAAGAGTATGGTTTTTCTATTCTCAAGCTTTTAGTAAAGTATGAATAAAAACTTATGGTGTATCGTTATCCTCTAATCTCAATAACTGGATGAATTCTTTAAAATTTATATGTTTACCTTTTTAAAATTCGTTTGTATGTATTTTATATTTGATACTAAAGAAACAACTCACTCTCATTAAAATAAACTAGGTATAACATGCATATGTGTATCTTATGTAAATTTGTAATGTTAGGCCCATTTGAAAAAAAAAAAAAAACATGTGGCTCATGTTTATAATAGGCTAGGCTAGATTTTCCCTTTTTCCAATTAACCACAACAACTTTTCATTATCAACATAAAACCACAATTATATATTAATGTGATTTACTATCTTAAAATATAATTATGAAAAAAAACAATTATAACAAATGAAAATGTATACTTAATGAAATAATAATAACGGTTTCTTATAACTAAATTGTTAAAAGTATAATTTTTAAAATTATAATGTATATTTTATTAAAAATAATAATAATTGTTTCTCCAGAGATTAGACTATATTAGTAACAAGGAAATCCTTTGTGTGTGTATGTGTATATAAAATAAAAAGTTTCTCAATTTTTGGGGGATACACATCAATCGCAAGGTATGAGACGACCCAGAAAGCACTTGATCAATTTTGTAAGCCTACTTGGGTATTGAGTATTTAAGAAAATTATTTTCTTTGTAATAAATCTTTGCAACTTCGAAAAAGGGAATATGGAAAGGTAAAATGATTCTATCTATATAACTAAAATTTAATAAGATCAAATAGTTGGGATATTTGAAAAAATAAACTTTAGTTAGATGAAAGTAATAGTTATTTGGATTAGTTACGAAAGGATTATATGAATTAAATTATTAAAATTCAATTTATATTTAATATTTTAAAATATAAAATAATAATAATAAGTTTTATTAGGATTAATGAAATAAGTTTTAAATAACAACAATTTATTTATATTCTTGAATCACATTATTAAATATATTAAATTATATATTAATATTTAGAAAAACACAATTTTTTTTTAATTTTAAAAATTAGGGATTATTAGTTATAATTTTGATATTTAAATTTTTTATGTAAATAAATTTAGAAGATATTAATATATAATAATAATAATACTAAATAAAATAGAAAAATAAAAAATGAAAATAGATGAGAAATCATGTTAAGAACAAAATTAAAATGAATTAGTTAGATATAAGGTTGAATATAAAATGATAAATATTTAATAAAATATATTACAATTGATATATTTAATATTCAAACTTTATAAAAAAAAAATAAGTATTTTTAAAATTAAAAATAAAATAATTGAATTTTCTTATTTAATAAAAATATATAAAAATTGATATAGTTATGATTCAAATCTTATAAAAAAAATTAAAAAAATTTCAAAAACAAAATTAAAATTTAATAAAAAAATAAAAAATAATTGAATTTTCTAGTAGAAATTTTGAAAATTTCTGATTTTTTATTAATAATTAATAATAATAATAATAATATAAGAAAAAATCAGTTAATAAACTTAAAAGATATTAGTATATAATAAAAATAATAATACGAAAATAAAATAGAAAAATAAACAATGAAAATAAACATAGAACTGATAAACTATTCCATATACATAATAATAATAATAGAAAAAAAATTAAATGAATGACTCAGATATAAGATTTAATATAAAATAATAAATATTTAATAAAATGATTAAAAATTGATATATTTAAGATTTAAATTTTATAAAAAAAATATATTTTTTTTCAAAAATAAATAATTAAATTTTCTTATTTTATAAAATATATAAAATTTGATATATTTAAGATTTAAACATTATAAAAATAATTTAAATTTTTTAATATTAAAAAAATAATAATAATTGAATTTTATTGTAAAAAGTTTAAAAACAGTGTTTTTTTGTTTTTTTATTTTTTCTATATTATTATTATTATTAATATTAAATTGTTATTATTATTTTTAATATTAAATTGTTGTTATTATTTTTAATATTAAATTAATATTATTATTATTAACAAAAATTATTACTAATGTTTATATTTTTTTAATGTTGTAATTTATATAAATAAATATATATAATATATATATATATATATATTTGTAGAAGTTTGGTTTTTAAATTTTTGGTTTAGTTGGATTTAATTTTTTTAAAGTATAAAGAAAATTTGGGAAATAATAATAACGGTTTACTATAACTAAATTGTTAAAAGTGTAATTTTTAAAATTATAATGTATATTTTATTAAAAGTAATAATAAATGTTTCTCAGCTAAAATTTAATAAGATAAAATATTTGAGATATTTGAAAAAATAAACTTTAAATGAAAGTAAAAGTTATTTGGATTAGTTAGGAAAGGATTATATGAATTAAATGATTAAAATTTAATTTATATTTAATATTTTAAAATATAAAATAATAATAATAAGTTTTATTAGATTAATGAAATAAGTTTTAAATAACAACCATTTATTTATTTATATTCTTGAATGCATTATTCAAAATATTAAAATATAAAATAAAATTATATATTAATATTTAATAAAATATATTTTTTTAATTTAAAATTTTGGGGATAATTGATTATAGTTATTTTTTGATGTAAATAAATTTAGAAGATTTTAATATATAATAATAATAATAATACGAAATAAAATAAAAATAAATAAAAATAAAATATAGTAAAAATCATGTTTAGAACAAAATTAAAATGAATTACTATTTAGTTATAAGGTTGAATATAAAATGATAAATATTTAATAAAATATATAAAAATTGATATATTTAAGATTCAAATTTTATAAAAAAAAATAAAAAATTTCAAAAATAAATAATTAATTTTCTTATTTTATAAAATATATAAAATTTGATATATTTAAGATTTAAACATTATAAAAATATTTAAAAATTTTCAAAATTAAAAAATAATAATAATTGAATTTTATTGTAAAAAGTTTAAAAACAATGTTTTATTTTAATTTTTTTCTTATATTATTATTATTATTTAATTATTATTATTTTTAATATTAAATTGTTATTATTATTTTTAATATTAAATTAATATTATTATTATTAATAACAAAAAAATTATTATTCATGTTTATTTTTTTAATGAGATAAAATAATTGGGATATTTGAAAAAATAAACCAAGTAATAGATATTTGGATTAGTTATGAAAGAATTATATGAATTAAATGATTAAAATTTAATTTATATTTAATATTTTAAATAATAATAAAAATGTTTTATTAGGATTATTGAAATAATAATAATAGATGATCTTACTAATTAAAGATATTAGTTCAGTGGAATGATAGATTTGTTACCGAGATATAAGGTTAGATATAAAATGATAAATATTTAATAAAATATATAAAAAATGGATATATTTAAGATTCAAATTTTATTTAAAAAAATTAAATTTTTTTAAAATTTTCAAAAATAAATAATTGAATTTTCTTATTTTATAAAATATATAAAAATTGATATATTTAATATTTAAACATTATAACAAAAATTAAAAAAATTCAAAATTAATAAATAATAATAATGGAATTTTATTGTAAAAAGTTTAAAAACAATGTTTTTCTTTTAATTTTTTTTTTCTTTAATATTGTAATTTTTACTCTGCATATAAATTTATTTGTAGAAGTTTGGTTTTTGTATTGGTTGGATTTAAGTTTTTTTTTTATAATTTTGTGAACGTTTAAATTATTATTTTTTAAAATAAATTTAAAAGATATATATAATAAAATTAAGAGTAAATTAATTTAGTGACCCTTTAATTAATATAATCGTTTATTTTTAGTTCTCAAATTAATTTTTAAAACAAACCGTCCTTTCAACTTTTAAAAAGATCCATTTACCTTTCGTTAACTTTTTAGTTAAATATAACGGTTTAAGTTTAAAATATTATTTTTATATATTATATTTAATAATTATTTTTTATATTTATATATATATAATTATTAAATTTTCTTATATATAATATTATATAATTATGGTGCAATAAGAATATAGTTTTTCTATTCTGAAATTTTTAGTAGAGTATGAATAAAAACTTAAGTGTATCGTTATCCTCTAGTCGCAATACCTGTATGAATCATTGTAAATTTATATGTTTTCCTTTTTAAAATTCGTCTGTATGTATTTATTATTTGATTACTAAAGAAACAACTCACTTGCATCATGCATATAATGCATGTGTATCTTATGTAAATTTGTAATGTTAGGCCCATCGAAAGAAAAACATGTGCTACATGTTTATAGGCCTTTTATCCAATGGACCACAACAACTTTTCATTCTCAACATAAAGCTACAATTATATATTAATGTGATTTATATTCTTAAATCACATTATTAAAATATTTTTAAAAAATGATATATTCATGTTTGAAAAAAGCACATTTTTTCATAATTATAAAGACTAAATTGTCATATTGCTGTCATTTATTGTGGAACAATTAGAATTTTCCTTATTGTGGACTCTTTATTTAGAAGAAGATTGAATAGTGAGAAAAGCATTCTAATGATATATATATTTTTTTTATGGTTAGACATAAAGGGTTAAATCGGTAATCTAAATAATTTTCATGTGGGGCATTGTTACACTTTGTTCAATAAAATTAGCCTAACTGATCTTTGTTGAGAAATTTATGGAAGTCTAAGATACCTACCAAGATCTCTTTTTTGGTTTGAGTAATATTTATGGTGGAATTTTCACTGACGATAGATGTATGAAAAATGTATGATTATTGTGAGTCGTTGTAGTATGTGTTATAAAGAAGTTGAGACAACTTTTCATCTACTTTTATATTGTCACGTTGTTGCATGTATATGGAGTCTTTTGTGGAATTTGGCTGGAATACAATGCGTTATGCCGGAAACTGTTAGTAGCTATTGGGAGACATGAATTGGGTCGACTAAAAATGCGAGACTTAAAAATGAGTCACTATCCCTATAATTTTCTGGTGAATTATCTCGTTGGAATTAAATCAGAGAACTTTTAACAACGAAAATAGACCGTTAAGAATTATTAAATGCTATTATCATATCAGTGTCGGAGATTAGATCCGGAAAACCTGTGGATTCGTGTGGAGATTTTATTGCCCTTCTTGAAGATCTTCGAGTCAATTAGTTATTCTAATGTAATCAATTTGTACATAATTTATTTTTCATTCATGCTTTTATCGTTGTGCTTAAACGATTGTTTATTAAATGGATCATTTAAAAAAAAATCGGACCTCACAATTTCTGTCACTTTATTGTTAAAGCTATCCAAAACGAGTTTTGTCGGTTTTAAAATAGTTAATTTAGTATATATGTGACATATATAAATAAATAAAAGATTAATATTACTAATTTAAATACTGAATTTTGAGTCGAGAGTTTTCACTGAATGTGAAAGAATCGATCGTCAAAACTCTCAACTTTGTTGAAAATTGATATTTAAATTAATAACCTGATTTATTTATTTATTTATTTATAAACGTGAGACAAATAATAAGTTAACAGAATTTTAAACTTCAACACACAAATACACGTGTGTCTTGTATAACTTTAATAATAAACAGTTAAAAATTATAAGATTTGAAAAAATATTTCAATAACTCACTTAATTCAACAAATGAGCAATAAATATAATTTTGAAATTGCTTAAAGTAACATTTTTTTATAAAAATATTTTATATTAAGATAATTATTATAAAGTATAAAGCATCTCAACCTAAAAACTAAAAGGATAATTAATTTAACTATGAATATTCAAGGATCCATCAATGGATTCAAAGTGATTTTGAACAGTACAAATTGTGACACAGAGATGCGAATGAACCAAATTGGTCTAAATTTGATGAATTCTGGCCACCCAAATAGACAGACTTTGTGGGATTAGAGGACTAAGGTTGTTGGGAAGCAAAATTTGAGTGTTAATAATGACTGGTGTTCCAACAGATGTCAAGCTCACTCAAGAAACCAGCGATAAGAAACGACAACCCAACCAGAATCAAGACTCTAATCAAGATTTGTTAGAAAGAGAAATTGGTGAAGAGATCAAAGACATGTCTCTTTCCACCTCGAGTTCAAGTTCGAGTTCGATTCACCGATCTGGTTCAAGACCGCAGCTTGACCTAAGCAAAGCCGCAATACAGGGAAATTTTGAAGAGAAAGACCCAACTATTCTTTTGCCCAATCAATCTGATGATATCTCTCATTTGGCTTTAGATATTGGAGGTAAATCAGATCCCCAATCATGGGTTTTGCTTCTTTTTTGTTCTTGATCGATCGATTATGCTTCAATTATGGGTTTTTTCTTTCTTAGGCTCTCTGATAAAACTGGTTTACTTTTCAAGACATGAAGAAGACCAGTCTTCTATCAACGACAGTAAGAAGGAGAAATCAGGTGTTCTAAATGGGATTCGTAGAAGCTATCGTATTCTTGGAGGAAGGCTTCATTTTGTCAAGTTTGAGACACACAAGATCAATGAATGCATTGATTTTATATCTTCTAAGCAGCTTCACTATGGTGGTATGTCTTCAATTGCTCAAATCATCATTCATTCATAGTAGTTCATTTGATCACTGCTATCTTTAAGTTTTCCAGGACTGGATGGCCATCTTTGGAGCTCTAACCAGTCTAACAGGGATGAAGCTGTAATCAAGGTAATATGTGTAAAGAGAATGCTATATTAACATTGTATTAAAATCTATTTATGAATAGGCAACTGGAGGTGGTGCATATAAATATGCAGATCTTTTCAAAGAGAGACTAGGAATCAGTATTGAAAAAGATGATGAAATGAACTGTCTTGTGGCTGGTGCTAATTTTCTGCTAAAGGTATAAGTAGATATGGGTATTCTTTCAGTTTCTTGTTTGATATGCTGATTTCATATTTAACTAAGTCTGGAAGTGGATGATGACAGACTATTCGCCATGAGGCCTTCACGCATATGGAAGGACGAAAAGAGTTTGTACAAATTGACCAGAATGAACTGTTTCCTTATCTTCTTGTTAACATAGGATCTGGAGTTAGTATAATCAAGGTATTTTGACTGGTTTCATTATACACTTCTTCTTCAATTGTTATGTTTTCAAATAATCTGGTTTGAATTTTCTTCTATAGGTTGATGGTGATGGAAAGTTTGAGCGAGTTAGTGGGACTAATGTTGGTGGCGGTACTTATTGGGGATTAGGAAAGCTTTTAACAAAATGTAAGAGGTGAGTTTGGTTTGGTTTAGGGTTTAGTCTTCTTTCTCCATATGCCCTGTTCCATTCATATTAGAAAATTATTTATGGTTTTGTTGTTTTTCAGCTTTGATGAACTGTTAGAGTTGAGTCAACGAGGAGATAATCGAACGATAGATATGCTTGTAGGTGACATTTACGGTGGTATGGATTACTCAAAGGTATGCATTATGCTATGATAGACACTAGTTTTGTTTCGGTTTCTTCTTGGGGTGTGAGTATTTAATGTTTATGAAAAATAATTATTGTAGATTGGGCTGTCTGCATCAACAATTGCGTCGAGTTTTGGGAAGGCAATTTCGGATACGAAGGATCTTGAGGACTATCGGCCTGAAGATATTTCTTTATCCCTCTTGAGAATGATCTCGTACAATATTGGTCAGGTGATGATCATATATACTCATCATTCAGTCTTTTGTATAATTTTCGTTTCATTGAGAATTCTTTGATTGATTTATTTTTGTAGATATCTTATCTAAATGCATTGAGGTTTGGGCTTAAAAGGATATTTTTTGGAGGATTTTTCATAAGGGGTCATGCTTATACAATGGACACAATCTCATTTGCGGTTCAATTCTGGTAAACATGAACTCCCGACGTCTAAGAAAGGGATGTATTTTCTTTATCTTTTACATTTGATCGAAATCTTTCATTATTAGGTCGAAAGGAGCTGCAAACGCCATGTTTTTGAGGCATGAAGGGTTTTTGGGTGCATTGGGTGCATTTATGAGCTATCAAAAGCACGGTTTGGATGATGTCATGGTCCATCAGTTGGTAGAGCGGTTTCCAATGGGTGCACCTTACACAGGAGGAAAGATTCACGGACCTCCTCTAGGGGATTTGAACGAAAAGGCAAGTGTTTGTAACTGTAAATTTGAGTTTCAAATTATTTAAGATAAGTTTCTCATTTATGTCTCCCTGAAAGATTAATTACAGATATCATGGATGGAGAAGTTTGTGCAAAGGGGAACAGAGATAACTGCTCCTGTTCCATTGGCTTCGCCAAGAACAACTGGCTTAGGAGGATTTGAAGTTCCATCGTCTAAAGGTGACATTTTACGATCCGACGCAAGTAATCTAAATGTCGGTGTTCTTCATCTTGTACCTACTTTGGAAGTCTTCCCATTGTTGGCATCCCCAAAGGCGTATGTGACTCTTTCTTTTTTTTTTCAAATTTATGATCGTTCAAGTTATATTCGCTAAGATTGTATTCGTTTTCTCAGGTATGAGCCGAATACAATAGATTTATCTGACCCGGGTGAGCTAGAGTGAGTCAAGAAACTTTGAATTTCTATTGATAAATCCATGTTGATAGATAGATATACATTTCTTCTTTTTCTTACATTCCATTTATGTCCTTGTCAGATATTGGTTGAAAGTTCTGTCAGAACATTTGTCTGACCTTGTTGACAAGGTAATTCTGTAATTTCACTGCACATAGTTTCATAAATCATTTCACAATGTCCTCTTAGGTCTTGTTCTTGGATTATTTGGATAACCGTTATTTCAAATTGAGTTTTCTAGGATTTATTTGGGTAAAAAGAATTAAGGGTATAATTTATAATGAAGATTTTTTCTTTTGTAAAGAAGTATACTAGGGGATTAATTCAAATAAACCAGATTGAACAAGGCCTTAGAAAGCTGATTGCATAAATTTTTGCTTTGATTAAAAAACTGCAGGCAGTGGCAAGTGAAGGTGGTACTGACGACGCCAAAAGAAGAGGAGATGCATTTGCTCGAGCGTTTTCTGCTCATTTGGGAAGGTATATATATTTATTTATTTATCCCCTCTAATAGTTTGATATTGTTTCCTTTCCCGATATAATCAATGAATATATATTATAGGTTGAATGAGGAACCTGCTGCTTACGGAAAACTTGGACTAGCTAACCTTCTTGAACTAAGGGAAGAGTGTCTAAGAGAGTTCCAGTTTGTTGATGCATATAGAACTATAAAACAGAGGTATTTATATGAATTCAAACCATATACAATCTTTTTATAACCCCGGTTATTGCAATTGTATCATTATTATTATTATTATTTATGTTAGGGAAAACGAAGCATCTCTTGCTGTTTTACCCGATCTCCTCCTCGAACTTGATAGTATGAACGAGGTATGTCTATTAATCTTTCTCATCTGAATATTAGATAACCATTTGAGATAATCGTGTGATTGACTCGTTGTACTGCAGAAAACTAGGCTTTTGACGCTAATTGAGGGTGTTTTGGCTGCTAATATATTCGATTGGGGTTCGCGAGCTTGTGTTGAACTTTATCACAAGGGTACAATTATTGAAATATATAGAATGAGCCGCAACAAAATGCAGAGACCTTGGCGGGTTAGGTTTCTTCTTTAGACTTGTCATCAAATACATATGCATCTTCAATAATAATAATGTAAATTTGGATTCTCAGGTGGATGATTTTGATATTTTCGAGGAAAGAATGTTGGGTAAAGGGGACAAAATTGTCCAACCGCATAAAAGAGCGTTGCTGTTTGTGGATAACTCGGGTGCAGATATTGTCTTAGGAATGCTTCCATTGGCTCGGGAACTTCTTCGGAGGGGTACTGAAGTAAGTTAATAATAATAATAAATAAGGAAGAATTTTAATTTGTTGTTTTAAGGTATTATTAAGACAAAATCCTTTTTTCCTTTCTATTTTTGCAGGTTGTTCTTGTGGCTAACTCACTTCCTGCACTAAACGATGTTACTGCGATGGAGATTCCTGATATAGTGGCCGAGGCTGCGAAGGTGGTTTCGGATTAGATTTGATGCATAAGTTCTTAACTCGATGTTATTTTTTTGTTTGTTGATGAACCTGGTTTTCACGTGTAAACAGCACTGTGATATTCTACGAAGGGCAGCCGAAGCTGGAGGTCTGCTTGTGGATGCAACCTCTAAGGAAAATTCTTCGTCGGTTCCACTAATGGTTGTTGAAAACGGTTGTGGTAGCCCATGTATAGATTTGAGACAGGTTAGCTCAGAACTAGCTGCGGCTGCTAAAGATGCTGATCTGGTATACAATTTTCATCCATAAACTTGTTCTAAAATAATTCAAATTTTTTTATGCTGATTAAATATGATTTTGTTTCGTTTCATAATAGATCATATTGGAAGGAATGGGTAGATCTTTGCATACCAACTTCAATGCACTATTCAAATGTGATGCATTGAAGGTAATACAATATTTTTTAATAAAGATTTTATAAGTTCAATATTATTAAGTCTTAAAACAAATTTTGATTAATTACATGTTTATTATTTTCAGCTGGCAATGGTGAAGAATCAGCGTTTGGCAGAAAAGTTAATTGAAGGAAATATTTATGATTGTGTTTGCAGATATGAACCTGCTTCATAAATTATAATATGTTTTTTTTTGTTTTAATGTTGTAATTTTTACTTTGCATATCTATAATATTCATTATAATAATATAACAAGGATTGACACGGTTATTGAGAAGGGTGACATAATTGATTGTAATATTGTAAACATCTTCTAATAAATACATATATAACTGTTAAAAACAAAATTAGTATATTATTGAAATCTATTATTATTAATGTGTAATTTAATAAAGAAAAAAAATGGTTTTGTTTTAAATTTAATTATAGAAAATGTAAAGTTTGGTTTTAGGCTTTGTTCATTTGAAAAAAATGGTAATGATTAGTGATTTTGTTTTTTTTATAAATAAATTTAAAGGATAATAATATATATAATAATAATAAAAAATAAAAATGGTAATGATTAGTGATTTTGTTTTTTTTATAAATAAATTTAAAGGATAATAATATATATAATAATAATAAAAAATAGAAGGTATATTTTGATTAATTAATTGACTGAAATTATATTTTTTTTATTATTTAAATAAAAAATTTGTATAATATATATAGGGAGGAGTGATCGAGAAAAATATTTAGGAGAGAGAATGATGTCACTGGTTGGAAAAGAAGAATTAATGAGGAGAGAAAAAAAATTTATTAATTTTTTAATAAATCAGATTGTCATGCTTATTCCCTCTTAAAATCCTTATATCAAAACTTCTACCAATCATTTTTCAACAAATCAGAATTATTAATTTTTTTTTCAAGACTCATAAGTCAACAATAACAATGGAGATCAAAAAATCTTCAAATGTTATGGGTAAAACAAAATGTATTAGAATTTTTTTATTTGTTTATAATTTTTTTTTTCTTAATCAGGTCATAATAAATAAATATTTTTAAATTAAATTTTATTATTTTAAATATTTTGATCGAATTTTTATATATAATATATTTATTTCCCATGATTTCTATTTTAAATAATTTTTATTTTATTATTATACATTAGTACCGTTTAATATTTATAATTGTGTTTCCTTGAACTTGCTTCCTAAATAATAATATGTTTATTTTTTTTAAAAAAACAAAATTAGTATATTATTGAAATCTATTGTGAAATTTAATTTAATAAAGAAAAAAAATGGGTTTGTTTTAAATTTAATTATTAAAAATGTAGAAGTTTGGTTATAGGCTTTGTTTAATTTTTTATTTATAAAAATTTAGATTAAAAAAATGGTAATAATTAGTGATAATTTTAAAAAGTTTTAGATTTTTTTGATAAATAAATTTAAAGGATATTAATATATAATAATAAAATAAAAATAAAATTTTAAAATAAATATTATATTTTGATTAATTATTTTAGTGACACGAGAAAGAAAAGTGTGAATGAAAAAAAAAACTTTTATGAGTAAAACAAATGTATTATAGAATCTTTTATTAGTTTATAATATTTTATTTATTTAATTTTTTTTTGCTTAATCAGGTTATACTATATATATATTTTTTAAAATTAAATTTTTAATTTTTAATTAAATTTTATTACTTTAAATATTTTGATCGAATTTATATATATAATATATTTAATTTCCATAATTTTTATTTTAAATATTTTTTATTTTATTATTATACATTAATACCATTTAATATTTATGATTTTGTTTGTAGATATGAATCTGCTTTCCTAAATAATAATATGTTTATTTTTTCCTTTAATGTTGTAAATTTACTTTGCAAATCTATAATAAGGATTGCCACGGTAATTGTGAATGAGTGACATAATTGATTGTAATATTGTAATCATCTTCTAATAAATGCATATAACTCTTAAAAACATAATTAGTATATTATTGAAATCTATTATGAAATTTAATTTAATAAAGGAAAAAGTAGGTTTATTTTAAATTTAATTATAGAAAATAAAAAGCTTGGTTTTAGGCCTTGTTGTTCAATTTTATTTTTTTTTTTAAGAAATTTAGATAGAGAAAAATATTGTAATGATTAGCGATAATTTTAAGGAGTTTGAGATTTTTGTTGGTAAATAAATTTAAGGAATATTAATGTATAATAATAAAATAAATATAATAATTTAAAATAAGAGAAATGATTGAAAGATAATTTGAGAGGGCTAATGACATTGGCCTAAAATTTTAACAAATAAATGATATATTTTGATTAATTATTTGAGTGACTACGTGTAAAATGATACTTTTTTATTATTTAAATAAAAAAAAACTGTATATTGTATATTGTAAATATATATATATATAAATATATATATATATATATAATATTGATTTTATTTTTTTACTCATATGTGAATAATAATAATGGGAGATCACAATAATCTTCAAATGTTATATAGATAAAATAAAATATATTACAGAAATTTTTATTTATTTATAATTTTTTTTTGTTTAATCGGGTGATACTAAATATATATTTTTTATAATAAAATTTTAATACATCTTAAATTTAATTTTATTATTTTAATATATTTATAAATATATATATATATATATATATATATATATTAAAAGAAACTTTCTAATAATTTATATTTAAAAAATTTTATAAAAAAATTATCACTAATCATTATATATAAAATAATAAAGTTTTTAGGAAAACCCAAATCCCAACCAAACATAAATGTAAGTTTATAGTTTTTTAAAATAAAAAAATATATATAAAATACATTGATCTTTAAAAGAAAATCAAATATTATTGAGAAAATCAAATATTATTGAGAAAATATTATTTTATTTAAGAAATAAATAAAGGAAATTTTTAGAAGATTGTGTTATCAAAGAGTGAGTGGGCACAAAAATATATTTTTGAGTGATTGAATATTTTATTATTATTATTTGATTTATGAATATATAGTATATCAAACAAGACCTTAAAAATATGCTTCGTGTTGGCTTTTGCCCACATTTGTGTTTTTATTATGTTTTCCAAAAAAATATTATTTCAGTATTTTCCTGTTAGAAGCCCAAAGCTTCCTTCTTTCATCTTCAAAAGTACGACGGACCTACCGAACGTTACAGAAATGTTAATCTACCCCCTCTCTCTCTCTCTAGAGTAGCCGTTGCTTAATTTACTGGATTTTCTTCATCATTTGGAAATCAAATGAAGGGTTGTTTTTGGCTGTAGGTTTTCAGGTAATCTAATCTAATCTAATCACCTTCAGTTTTCTTTTTCTGTTTGTAGAATGCGCTAAAGATTCATCGATCGATTTGTTATTTTCGGAAATCTGTCTATACTCTATAATCTACATGCATTAGAGTGATGATTTAGGAAAATGGCTAATCTACATTTTGTTTTTTTTCATTTGGGTTTGATTTTGATCAGTGGTGGTTTAAGATCAGTTTAAAGTGGGTTTCTTGAAATGGACGAGAAGGGATTTCTAGATCAAACCCTAGAAATAGAAAAGTCTGATGTTTTGACCAGCAAGGATGAAGATGTAGAAAAGGGGATTTCTTTGTTTGTTGATGTATTTGGACCATCAAAATCTCAAAAGCGATTGTGTGTAGAAGAAGAGGATTTGGTTAGTGGAAGTGATTTGGAAAACCCTAAATCAAAGATTTCAGAGAATGAAAGTTCTTTAATTGGTATGATGCTAAATGGGACTTTGAATAAAGAAGAAAACCCTACTTTTAGTATTGTTCAAGTACAGTTTTCTTTAGGAGATCTTGTTTGGGTGAAGAACACGTCTTATAATTGGTGGCCTGGTTTGATTTTCGATCCTTCTCACATACAGGCTGATGATGATCCTGCTGAAAATTCTGAATTTAGCAAAGCCCTTTTGGTAAAATACTTTGGAACTAATCGGATGGTTTGGTGCGATCCTTCTCAATTGAAGCCGTTTGTTGAAAACTTCGATGAGATATCAAAGATGAACAATTCCAAGGTGTTTCGTAGTTCAGTTGATAAAGCTGTGATTGAGCTCAATGAGCGTGTGGAGCTCGATTTGGGTTGCTCTTGTAAATCAGAACAAGGCAAAAGAAATATCGATCGTGGTGGTATGATATCGAAATTTCAACCGGGTCTTTTCCTTTCATTGGTCAAATGCCTTGCCCGAGATGGTTTTAAGCCCTATATTCTTGAGGTTGCTTCTGTTCAAAAACTATTGGGATCGTTTTATCGTTCGAAAGAAGATTATCAAAGGACAGAAGACAATCTTGTCACGGTTTCTTCACGACAAGGCCATGAATCGAGGGAGAGAAGGAAAAGCAAGTACTTATCATTTCCTTACACGGACAAGAACAAAGATTTACAGCCTGAACCTAAGCGTGCAGAAAAGAAGAAGTTGAACAAGAAAAAGATTGATGGGAATGAGAATTCTTCTGTTTTCACCAGAGATGATGTTATAAACGAACCGCCCCTCGAAATGCTATCGAATCTCCTTAAAGCGGCGGTTATAGGACATTCTGTTTCGGGGGAGCGATGTTTGTTAGGATTCAGAACATGGGCATTCTGCGAAAAGTCAATCTTCGATCTTCATGTTATGGAAACGGAAGGAGCTGAAGTAGAAAAACTAGATACCTATAGTTGCACTTTGGCAAATATTAGGTCTAACAATAAAAAACCGGGAAGAAAGGAAGAGATATCAACCACCATTTCCAATCTTGCTGTCTCAGTGGAAAAGGACATACAAGAGGGAAGCACCAAGAAGAAAAAACGGAGAGATATTGCTCCCGGTTCTTCAGAAACGAGCTGCCCTCTGCCCGATATTAGCTCAAAAATGAATAAACAGAGGAAAAAGCAGGCCACCATTCCAGAAACGAGTTGCCCTCTGCCCGATATTAGCGCCAACGAGATCGACATAGGAAAAGAGGAAGAAAAACCCGGAGTCATACCAGGTTTTGCTACAGGTTTTTCAGAAATGAGCATCGATTTTCAAACTGAGGAAGGGATATCGACAACAGATGATAAAATCAAGCAAAAGAAAAGAAAGAGGAATAACCCGAGAATCATACCGGGGTTTGTGAAGGCCAATATCAACACTGGATTGCCAGATTTGAATGGAAACATAAACGAAAATCAAGTGATCGAGAGCAGCCCCGGTTCAGTCTTCAAAACCTTCCAAACAATGGATTTTTCTACTCTGCAAAACTTTCTATCAATAAACCAAGACGAAACACTCGAGTCGAACCAGCCCGAGATCGCTGGAAACATAGTACAGACAGAAGAACCGCCCAAGAAGAAGAAAACAAAGAAGAAGTCAAACATAAACTTATCCGACATGAATCTAACCTACATAAAGCTACAAGCAGAAGAAGAGTCCATAGGCTCTGCTCTTGTCCTCAAATTCGATCAAGAACAACCGCCCCTTCCTTCAAAAGAAGCTCTTCTCGCAGCCTTTTCGGGGTTTGGAATCCTGAACGAATCAGAAACCGAAGTCTTCAACGAAACTCATACCGCCCAAGTTATATTCTTGAACGGTTCTGAAGCAAGAAACGCTTTTTGTAGTTTGGAGAAGACAGGCCCATTTGGAACTTCGCTGATCACTTTCCGACTCATCCATCTTTCAGAACCGCCGCCCAAATCGTCGGAAATGGAAAATGCCCGTCGAACTGATTCATCCCCGTCAACATCATTTCCGATACCTGCTGTTGCTGGTGTGAACGGTCTTCTTTTACAGTCAAGACCAACTGCGGTTTTAATGAAGAGGCCTCAACAACAACAAGAACAACGACAACATAATGCGAATTTTAAGAGGATGAAAAACAGTTTGGAGATGATGACAAGAATGCTGGAAAAAACTGACAATAATCTTTCGCCGGAGTTGAGAGGAAAGTTGGAAAATGATATTAAAGGTCTCATGACAAGGCTTAGGAGCATGAATGGTACTGCCTAATGAAGAAGAAGAAGAAGAATGTAAAGTAATGTACCCTTTATGTCTTTATGTCTCAATCTTTCCCTGTTAGAGTTTGAGCTGATTTATGTTCATGTTTTTGTACTTAATTGCAACTTCAAAGGGACAAGAAGAAGGCATGAAAAAACCTTAGAAAAATGTTTAAGCAATTTTGCAATTTCACTTGACTGAATTTGAAACAAAGATGTTTTTTTTCAATAAACCAACTGTCATTACAACAATGTTGATGGCCAGGAGTCATTGATAGTCCGGTTTGAACTTTGAATCCGTTCAAACCCTATGACCGGTTTTTGAAAATGTCGTTTTTCATGTTGTTGTGGTGTGTCTTGTTATAATTATCTGTACTACATTTATAAATTTTGTCATGACAACATAATCACTAATTATAATAAGTTTAACCTTTATAATATATATTTTAAGTGGAATACATTCAAAGGCAATGTTTATCTAGGTTGAAAATGGTTAATGAAATGACACATATTGATGAATTTATTATTCCAAGAGAATGAGTAAAGAAAGACATGTTTATCTAGGTTGTTTTTGATATATTCTCAATCTTATCCTTTCAAAATAAAAAATTATTAATAATAATATTGTTAAATGTTAGCGCGGAAATTAAATGTAGAATGATAGAGAAGACAGAAATCCAAGAAAGAATATATTTTAGTATTATGATAAGGGAATTAATTCCTTATAATTAAATATACATTGTTTTTATAACTAAAATGAATGACGTTATCTAAATTTAAATTAGTTTCTATTATTTATTTATATATATATAAAAATAAGAAACATAATTTTATTAATTAAAATAGTGTCTTATTTAAAATAAATAAAAGTGTTAGTTAACTTAAAAAAATATATGTGGTCAGCCCTAGATAAGGAAAGTAAGGCCACAGATAGGGTCAAGGTCATATAAAAAAGAATTAAGTTAGTTAAACTTATTAATTATTTTAATATAAAAGTGTGTAATACAATGGCTTAAGAAAGAAAATAATTTTTTTTATTTAGTTATAGATTTCAATCTCACCGAAAATTATTTTTATTTGTTAAGTTTAAGAAGTCAATTTTTTTTCACTTTTTCTACCCGGGGTTGTGACACCGGGCCAACACCGTGTATATATAATATAAACACAAAATATAAACACAATTTTCTCACCTCACTAGTTAACTCCCACCAAACGGTTAAATTTACAAAATAAAATTAAAATAAATATATAAGTCTTGGAATTGTATCATAACAATATAAATAATCATATAAGTTTAACATTTTAATCAAATAAATTAATAAGACTTATATTTTAAAATCACTATAAAATTTGATAAACTTGTTATAATACATTTATATAATTTTAAAATTTTGTGTTAATTTTTTATAATATATATATACCAATTTTCTCAAATCACTATATCATCGCACCACAACGAACGACTCGTTAGGTTAAACCGTTGGACGCCCCAAAAATTTGAAACGATTAAATTTAAAAATTAAGATTATAAAAAAAATAAAAATAAAATTAAACTATATTTATCATATAAATATTATTATCTCTTTAAAATGATGAGATATTTTTTGATAAATTAATTTTAAATCTTATTTTAACATTAATTTTGTGTCATGAAGTATAAATCAATAATTAAATATTTACAATTTTTTTATAATTTTTTTAAGTTAGACTGTATTACCTTTGTTAATTTAAATACAAATTATTATATATTTTAATATAAGAAAGTTAAATAAAAAATTAGAATTTTTTATTTACGTTTATTATGGCCCAATTTCGGGCTCTGATCTCAACTCTGATTAAACCATGGGCTGAAGAAATCCCTGCCTTTGATTATTTGAAACAACATGCTCCATGGGAAAACGAGAAGTACTAATAAACTATTTCATTAATTTTATTGTCATTATATACACTACTTTATATAATTATAAATTTAATTAAACTTTTTAAATAAGAATAAAGTTCATAGTTTCTCATATGAATTTATGTTTTTATAACTTTTAAAAACATTAAAATAAAATTATCCACCAAGATAGTCACGTGGTAAGAGTCGGCTTAAGAGATCAAAAGGTCCTCACATATTCGATTATATCTGAAAGTGTTTTGAGTTTAAGCGAGGTGTCAGGTTAACTCTCCTTTATTCAAAAAATTTAAACAAAACTAATAATTTATAATAACAAATTAACATTTTTTTAATCAAATATATAGTAATCTTAATTATAAGAACTAGTTTAATGGAGAGGTTTTATGAGATTTTATTATTTTTTTAAAAATTTTATTTTTATCATTTTATCTATCAAATCACTCGTTTTATCGATTAAAATATTTTTATTAAATTTAAATTTTAAATATTAAAATACATTTTAATAATTAAACTAATTAAAAACTCAAATAATCATTTTTTTAAATTCCAAAAACTAAACCCAAAAAAACAAGATAAGTGATCGTAACAAAACTTTTTTTTTAATGTAAATCTAATTGTTATCATAAACTATATCAAATTATTATCTGAAATGTATCATATTTTACACAAACTTCTTAATTCTATAAAAAAAAAAAATAGGACATAGATAAGTTGTTTAATATTTATTTCTTTAAGGAGCTTGTTCAGTGTCTATCCTTAAAACACACAACTAGAGGTTATTACTTTTGAATTAGCTAGATTTAAACATAGCATAATATTTAAAAAAAACATTAAAAAAACATTAAAAAAATAAAATATATACTGTTTATCTTAAAAATTATGTATTTTTAGTTATTATAAATTTTAAAAATATTTAGATAAATAAATATTTAATATATAATATTTTTTTTGATAAACTTTAGCCTAATACATATTCTACATAAATCCGTACCTATCTGATTATGTGTCTTGATTTAATTATGTATTTTTTTATAAGAAAAAAAAATTAAATTTGTGAAGATAAGGCCCCATTTAATAAAAAGTAATATAATTTTAGTTTAATTTATTAATTTTTTTAACATACGTAGTACAGTGATTTAAGATAAAATAAAAAATTACTTTTAATTAGTTATGAGTTCAAATCTCACAAAAAAACATTTTTTTTTAACAATTTTAACTAAAATTAAGCATTCAAATTTTATTTTTCCACGTTTACCTATATCAGATGGGGCAGCCCAATTCTCGGGTCCGACACCGACAAAACTTGAACCATCATGGACTATCACATCAAGTCTAGAGGGAAAAAATTGTATATCAAAATCAAATAAAAGGTACTTGAGTTTTAATTGAGCTATACAACATTTAATTGTTTTTGCTAAGGACATATAATCACTAATTATAAATGACAATGGTTATTTAACATCCTAGAATAAAGTTGAAAATCGGGTAATGAATTAACACATGTTGATTAATTTGTTATTGCAAACCATGAGTTAAAAAGAGACATAATAAATATATTTATGATTTTTTTTTTATATATTCTCAATCTTATCATTTAAAAATAGTTAATCATATATCTTGAAATATGATCCTAAATCTTAAAACTTGAGAAGATATATTTTAATATAAATATGTCTGGTGACTGTGGTCCATGATTAAACCATGGGCTGAAGAAATCCTTACCTTCATTCATTTTATTGTCACTACATATATTACTTAATATAATCATAAATTTAATTAAATTTTGTTTTAGCTAATTATAATTATTTAAAATTTTAAATTTAATAAAACTAATAAATTAACATTTTTTTTCTAATAAAAAATACAAATATAAACAAATCTTAATTAAAAATTATCATAAACTATATCAGATTATAATCCAAAATTATCACTTTTCACATATCTAGTCTTGTTTGACTCTATGTTATTTGGATTAAATTTATTTATTTTTATATTATAATTAATGTGTATGTTAGAGAGAGAGATTTATTTTAATATGTAAAAAAAAGACAATTTGAATGAATAAAAAATGAAGATAATTACCATGTAATGCAAATTTCTTTAAACAGTTTTGAGTAAATTATGAGAAAATGGTAATCACATGATGTTCAGGAACAATTTCCAAGGTTTTTTTTTTTAATTTGAACTTTGAACAATAGTATAGATATATTTTAATAAAGAATAAGAGAATAATTAAATAGATCATTTTCAAAATAAAAATATGTACAAATTAATAATAAATATTATACAGTGGATTATATTTAATATTATCCATTTATGAAGTAAATATAAAATGTTGGACAAGGGGTAAGCTGTAAGTAATACTAGTAGCTCCCCATAGTTTGGTTCCTGAAATTGTTTTTTTTACCTGTTATTTTATTTATTATTATTTTTTTCTCCTCTCTCATTATGACTGCTGCTCCATAATTAAGGAAAAGAATAACGTGATATAGAGAGTTTTCATTTATCTGTTAATTAATGATGTCAAATACCTTATATGTTAAGTAAGAAAGATGTAACTATGAAATAATCAATACTAAAAGATTAAAATATTTAAAGTTTAATTTTCATTAAAACTTTCCAATTTAAAATATGGGTCATTATTCTTAACCAACTTTTTTTTTTTTTACAATTCAAGTGAGGTTTGTTCGAATAATTATTTGTGATAATTTTGAGAGGCAGAGATTTTTTATTTTTAATAAAAAAATCTTAATAAGTATTAATATATGATAATCTTCATTTATCGCCGCCTAACGGTAACAAAAGATGAATATCTTCAGTCTTCTTCAGAGTTTCTGGGTTTGAGTTTGTCGCATTAGAGGGAGTAAAATAATTTATTTATTTTTGGATATTCAAATCCAACCCGACCTAATTCTTAAAATGTTTTTTAAAAAGTAAATGAAACCTTATTCTAAGTGAATATTTAGTCAAAATGTAACGGTGATAGTTCACTTTAACAAAGAAAGAATCATAAAACTTTAGTAGAAAGAAAACCCATAAATTAAATGTGTCCACGTCCGAACCATTGTTGGTATCCACTTTCACAAGAAAAAATAAAGCCTAAACTTGGTCGTTAAGAAATTCTAAATTAATTATTATTCATCTCACTATTTATTCTTTTCCTTTTTAAAAGAACGAATGAATGGACTTCTTTAGATTAAGTAATTTTTATTTAATCTTAATCATTTCTTCCTCTTTTCTTTGTTCATAATTTATCAAAATTTTAAGTTTAAGAATTTACTTTTAAATATTATATACAAAATAAAAATACAATTATATCTAAACTATATATATATATATTTATCTCTTATATAATAGTCATTCTATAATTTAATATATAAAAATATTAATAATATAATTAAGAGTAAAGATATAAAGAGTAACGTTGGGACACGACTCTCGTCAACTCACACCTAAAAAAAATAAGTCACCGTGCTCCCAAATAATCCAAACATAGTCACCTATAGAACGAATGATCCCAAAAATTATTTTCTCTATAATATTTTACATGTACAATTTTTTTAAACTTTATTTTATAATTAATATTTTAGAGTATAATAGTCTTATTTAAACAACTGACTTTTTCAGATTAAGTAATTTTTATTTAATCTTAATCATTTCTTCACTCTTTTCTTTTCTTTTCTTTTCTTTTCTTTTCTTTTCATTTCTCCCTAATAGTCCCGAACATAGTCACGTACATAACGAAATAATTCCGAACATTATTTTTTCTCTCTAACTTTTTCTCTATAATTTTTACTTATAATAGTCTTATTATTTTTCTGATAAATATTATCAAATCAATTTTAATATTTGATTAATTTAATATTTTATTCTTATATATTTAATTAATTCATTCATTTTTTTACCTTAAATTTCAATTTTATTACACTTCCAAAGGTCAATAATGTGAAAGGCCAAAACGGTACTCAATAATTAATTCGCCGCCAATCGAATACCACTCCCACAAGTTTTCTAAAACCAAACGATGGTCGGCGTTCAAAACAGTATGCTGACTCAGGCCGATTAAGTTTGGCCGATTGAAATAGGCCGACTGAAACGTAAGGCGGTGTGTCAGTTAAGAAAACTATACACGTTAAAACCGCCTCCTCTTTCTTTCTCCTTCTTCTCCAAGTAATCAGTTTGCGAAAACCGACTCCATTAACCTATATATGAACATAACCGCTCTCTCTCTCATACAGATTCATCCAACTTTCTTTCGTGGGTTACTTTTAATTCAAAGAATCGAATCCAATTCTTGTTACGCGTTCATTTGAAAGAAATTCTCTCCGCCTCTCCTTTTATCGATTCGAATCCAATCTTTTCTTTTTCGATTTTGATGCAGATAATAATCTAAACCTAACTCTCTCTTCAATTAGTTTTCAAGCTAACTTTCTTCAATCATGAAACCTGCCTCATCTGCACAGAACCAATTCCGCTTGTTTTCCGTTCAAATGGAGGGAAACATGGAACCAGGAGGATATGTAAATACGTTCAGTAAGAATTTCGTTGTTGATTCGTCATCCGGTAACGACGGCGGTGAAGATCAAGATCGGGAACTCGACGAAGCAATTTCCGATTGCGAAAGTGTGATTTCCGGTACGAACAAAGAGGAATCATCATCGTCGCCGCGAGCTTTTGGTAATGGTTTGGAGAGAGTGGAGGAAGAAGATAGGCTTTACGAAATCATTTCCAAGAGATTTATATCTGGATTAGGTTTTATGGGAAATCAAGCTTCTGTTGTTTCTCTTCATAGAAATATATGTTCTAACTTGATTGGACAAGCTAAGCTTCAATCGTTTCAAATATTTGTAAGAGCAATTGAGAAGAAATGTAGCGGAAATCCTAATGTGAAGTATGCTTGGTTTGGCGGTTCAAAACATGAACTCTCTAAGATCCTTAGTAATGGATTCAGCTTCTCTGAATTAGATCTTAAAGGATTCGGCCGTGGCGTGAATCTTATACCTGATTGTTCTTCAATTGATTGGTAAGTTCATATCATAGATCTAATAATAATAATGTCATAATTCTGTTTTAACTCGTTTGTAATTATGGGTTTTTGTGATTTGTTCAGTTTGAATTCTTCAAGACCTGATGAAGAAGATGGAGTAAGGCATGTACTTTTATGCCGTGTAATATTGGGGAAGACAGAACCGATTCATCCTGGTTCTGAACAGTGTTATCCGAGTTCAGATGAATTTGATTCTGGAGTTGATAATCTCTTGAATCCTAGGAAATACATTGTTTGGAGTTGTAATATGAACACTCATATATTCCCAGAATACATCTTGAGTTTCAAAATCCCTTCTCCTTCATCTTCTCCGAATGGGAATCAAAGAAGTATGAGGGTTCATATGCCAACTTCACCATGGATGCCATTTACAAGTCTAATAATGGTTCTTTCCAAGTTCTTACCTACTAACACCATTGAATTGATCTCCAAGCATTACAAAGAACACAGGGTAAGTACTAACTTGCTAATTCTATAGAAACTTGGAATTTGTGTTGAAATTATGCAAAATTTGATTTGGGTTTTGTTTAATTCAGGAAAGGAAGATATCTAGGCATGAGTTGATACAGAGAGTGAGAAGAATTGCAGGAGATAAGCTATTAACTGAGGTCATCAAATCTTTTAGAGACAAGGTATATATATATGAAGCATTTTAATTCATTTTCAATGAAGAACTTTGTGATTGATCTTCATCTTCTTGGTTCAGCAAAACAAGATGTCTGCAACAGATTCTTTGAAGAACTCCCCCAATTGTACAGATAGGATGAGTTAGAAGAGGGTGGATCATGATTCATGATGATGATTGATGATTGATGATGATGACTAACCAAGAACCAAAATAAACTTGAGAGTCTCTGCAATTTGCTTTCTTTCTGTCTAATGTTTTGTTTGTTCATCTGGGAATTGTAGTAAATTTTTAGGGTTTGATGAATTAGGAAATTACTACTACTTTTGATGATGGATATGATAATTGAAGTTTCAAATTTGATCATTGTTTCTTTTGATTGAATCCAATTTGTGATATTGAATGCTGATTAGATTATTAATTTTATAATAAAATAAAATTGAGTAAATAAATAAGTAAAATTGATTTTATATGAGTCTAGTCTTTATTGAATTTTGAACAAGTTGTTTGATGGGAAAAGTGGAATTTCAAATTTGACAATTCTTATTGGGAAGATACGAAATAGTTGTAAGTCGGTTATGGGTTATGAGTCAAATTTGGTATTTAATAATAATAATAAAATAATACTATAAATTAATTATTATCTTTAAACCAGATAAATTATTCAAATGAGATAAGAAAGAGGGGGAAAGGAAAAAAATATTCATATAAGAGATGGTTTAATACATAATCTCCATGTAGTTTATTTAGTATGATTATTAAGCAAGTTAATATTTTTTAATAAAAAAAAATAAAAGTATTAATATATAATAATAAAATATAAAATATTTTAGTATTTTAGTTAATACCAGATATCTTAAATTAGTTTAGGTTGAGAGCAATAAGTTTGCAAATAATTTTTTAAATATTTTTTATAAATTAATATTATGAAATTGGTAGTTATATATATATATATATATATATATATATATATATATATATATATAACATATTTTTTTTTGGTTATATATAACTTAACTTAGGATATTTAACTATTTTAATTGAGTCAATTTTTTTACACAATATTTATTCTAACAGTTAATACCTTCTAAAATATACATCATTTGTTATCGGTACCTAAAAATTTGGTTAAAAGTTTGGTGATATGGTTTTAACATTTAATAGTTTTACAACTAAAATAAAATGTATTCATGAACTTAATGTTATTTATTTTAGTTTGATAATATGTTTGTATTTATTAAGTTCAGGATAATTTTTTTTAAGAAAAAAAAATAGATGTATGTACTTGTATAACTAGCTCATTCAAACGCATTTACTAATAAAAGATTGTTTAAAGATAGTACTATAAAAAAATAAGATCATTTAGTATCGGTTAGTAAACAGAGTTAATTTTTATTTTTTACTTTATATATTTATTAATTAAATATTAATTTATTTTCTTTTTTTCTTTTTTATTAATTAAACCATTTAAATTTATCTTATTCCTAAATTTTTTTATTAATTTTATATTAGTTTTTTTTTTCATTTCATCTTTATCTTTTTTTTGTCCGTTTTTATTTCTTTTAATACTCAAATTCTCATTTTTAAAAAGATTTTAACCACTTATTTATGAATTTTGTTATACAATAATATTTTTGTGAACAATTTCTTTCTTATTTAATTTAATATGAATAAAATTAAAATTAATAATTTTTCATTTAATTTTTAATTCATGACTTATAATAGTCTGTAGTAATGAATATTATTTTGTCTAATTTGATTATTACTATTTTGTTATTTAATGAATTAGTTGTTATTATTATTCAACTTTTTATTATTAATTAATTAATTTTTATGTTTAAGGATTTTTGTGGTTGGAGTGATAAGTTAATATTATTTTCAACCATTGAAATTAAATAATTTTAAAATAATTAACAATTAATATTAATATAAAAAAAATATATAAAGTTAAAATATTTAATGATAAATGCTTTTATATATATATATATATATATATATATATATATATATATATATATATATAAAATATAAAATAATAAGAAATTTATGTAAAAGACAAAATCAATTAATAGATTAATTAATATAAAAAAATATATTAATATTTAATTAAAAAATATATAAATTAAAAAATAAAAAATAATTATGATTTTAATATAGGCTAAATGAGTTATTTTTTATAATATATATATATATATATATATATATATATATATATATATATATATATATATATATATATATATATATATAAATGATCTTTATTAGTACTGAACAATTGTACAAGTATACATGATTTTTTTTTTATATGTAACGGAATATGACAAACATAGTATTTAATTAATTATAAATAAAAATACTTTTCAAAAAAAGTTTATTATATTATATATTAGGATAGCCGAGAATTTTCGTGGTTTCTTTTGATAATTAATTATGTAAAAAATATAATTATATAAGAAAATTATGTATAAATACTATAGGTGACTGTGGATTGGATTGGATCAGGTCGGTCGGTTTCTTGTAATAATTAATTTGGCACATTAAGTTGAATCAAAACCTTTTTTAAATATATGACTATACATATTCTTTAGTTTTATAAATTAATTTTAACCAATTTTAAAATTAATTCAAAAAATACAAAATAATAACAATTTTAAATAATATTTTTATTATACAAAGACAAAAAAAAATCACTTTAACATTTTTTTTAGGCATGAAATTGTTTTTTTTTTTTTAAATTGAAAACTAACTTTCACTTTAAATATAAAGACATTTAATAACTTAAAATTTAAGACATTTTAAATAATAATCAAATATGTGACATTTGATTTAATAGTCTATTATTCAACCTTTGAACTAACTTTTGTGAGTTCAAATTTGTTAAGTTATTTGAAAAAAATTATGTATCTAACTTTAATATATCTTTTTAATATTATCAAAATATTATTTTTTTGTTTCGAATATCTAACAGAAGATTAAATAGGTATAACTTCTCAACTGTTTGCTTTGAATATTGAATTCCAATAAATATCAAATGGACACCTTAGATTATTAATTCAACTACAAAGAAGGAAAGTATATTTTGTGAGAGTTATATATAATTGGACGTGTTTGAAACCACTGGATTAAAATTTTTTATTTTAAATATCTTATTGGGATATTGATTTATATTAAAGTAATTTTTAAAATAAATTTTAATTATATATATACTAACAATTTTAATAATATTTGTTCGTTCAACTACACTTCAACGTTTCCAAACAGGGATGACAAAAAATTTATTATCATAAAAGAATCGATCAAAATAATGTCAAAAACAAATTTGGTGAAATCATTTTTACAAGACTAAAATTTTAAACATTTATATATAAAATCTGTCATATTTGATAATTTTTCCATTTTCTTTTTTATAATAATATGCCAAAAGAAACAGTATTTAATTAAATACCAAAAATACATTGAATCTTTAAGTAAACAAATATTTCAACAATTTTCAAATATAGAAACATAATAAATATTAAATATTTTCAAAATGTTAATAATATATATATGGTCCATATTAATTTGAACCAAAATTAATAAAATTATGAAAATACAAAGAAAGTGTAATTATCATTATTTTATTTATGAATTACTTGGAAGATTGTGAACCATTGACCCTAAAAACCATTTTAAGTTATTTTAGTGTAAATTGATGCAATTTGATTATCATATTTATTTACTCTAAGTTCTTTTCAACAATTTTTATAAGAAACATTCAAGCAATAACTTCTTCATTTTACAAAGTATCACGAAAAGTTTCGTTATTATAAATATTTATGATTTTAAATATGTACTACGAACAAAGTCAACGACCAAGTTTAAAGGGTGCGCTAATCAGTGCCTCAGCCCCAAAAATTGAGCTACCCCGTCCCATGTATAAAACTTAGAGAAAAATATTGTATACTTAATTTTAGTTAAAAGATGACTCTTGTTGAGATTTGAATTCATAACTAAAAAAATAACAAATTTTAATTTTAAACAACTAAATACACACTTTTATGTTAATTTTTTTAAATAAATTTAATTAAATCCTTATTATTTTGTATTAAATGGACTGTCCTTAAGTGTGGACTGCCTTAGCCCGTGGGTTTATCGAGCTTACCCTATAGCCCGTGGGTTTAGAAAAATTATGAATAAAACGAGCCTATCATGTTTTTTTCCAATTTTTGAGAATTAAATTTAAAAATTAAAAAATTAAGTAGTTACGTCACACTATTTTTTTTTCTTTCGGGTGAGCTTGAACTCAAGACAATCCTAACTTAGATTCGCATCGACCGTGCCATCTCGCAACAAAAAAGAAAGAAATGTTTGATTAATTAAATAACATGAGAAGGATTCAAATATATTTCTCACCATACATATTAGTCTCAATCTTATCCTTTTTATGTAATTATTTTTCTTAATAAAAGAATGAGAATAATTAGTAAAATATTTTTCATAAGAAGCTATTTGTATATATTGTAAAAGTTCATAGGTCATTTTGAAATTTCATCGTTCACGCGAATTCTTTTGCTTTGATATATAAAGCTAACTTCATCTCTTTAATTCATATTCTCTCTTTCTCTCTCTAAACTCTCTCTTTCTCGCTCCTCAATTGCAGTTACAGATAACCGCATCACAGAATCAACGTGTAAAACTCCGGCGAGCAGTTACCTAGGGTTTTGAGATGCAAACGGGAACTCCGATCTCGCGTTCTCCGACTTTCAACAGTTACTCCGGTAGTTTAGCTGATATCGCCGCCAGAGTCGTTGAAGAACTCATTTCAGAGTCCGATCAATCAGGTATCGGTTTCGTTTTTGACTTTGATTACGATCAGGAAACTATCAATAGAAATGAGATGAACAGGCATGTCGAAGAAACGAACAATTTGAAAGAAGGAGATGACGATGATGATGATGATTTTGAATTCATCACCGACTTATCGCCGAATTCACCTGACGGAAGCTTGAACAATGACCAAATCCGACCTACTTATCCGGTTTTCAGTAGGAATTGGTCATTTGGCGGAATTCAAGATGTCGCAACGAAGCCGACGGTTCCTCGTCCGTCTAGGCTTTCGTTAAGAAACCTTATGAAACAGGATAGAGATCCTCCGTCATGTTCTGACGATTTAGATGGAATTCCGGAGGAAATGTACTGTGTGTGGAAATCTAAAACGGCGGAGGAAAGTGAGGAAGCGGCGTTATCTAGCAAAAGTAAGAAAAGCTTTAGTTCAATCGGATCATCGTCAAAAAGGTGGAAGTTCAGGAACTTCCTTCAAAGAAGCAACAGTGATGTCAATGATACCTTAGTCCGTCTCCCTCGTCACACCAGTAAGGATTCGACAAAATCAAGCAAAATCAGTGACGACAAAGGAAGAATTGAGTCTTTCAAATCTGCAGATGGGGATACGAAGGTACAATATACAAAAAGTAAGGGAGATAGAAGGCGTTCAGTCATCCCTTACAGACAAGATCTGGTACGATTCCTTGCTAATGTTAAGGCATAAATCTCAATTCCCTTTGTTTGTTTTTGTGGTTCTTTGATGATCATATTTATCAAAGTGTCTAGCTAAATTGAAACAACAAGAACAAATTGAAGATTAGAAATGAGAGTCTTCTGTTAAAAGTAGCTTAATTTGGGTGGTGGTGGTGGGTCAGTTTGTGTGATGATTACAGCTATGGAGAGAAAACTTTTGATATGTGGAAGGAAATGGGTTTTGCTTCTTCTTTACCCCCTCCCCCAATTCCCTATTTTCTAGGAAACATCATTATGTAGAAGATGCAAAATAGACATTATAGAATGAATCATAGCAGAGATTTGGACAAAATGGATATGGGTTTTATTATGATTTATGGCTGCAAATTTCTGCTAAATTTCAGTTGACAATCATGATCATCTTACCTTATGGTTTGGTCAACAAAATTATGCAATTGAAGCCTAGTCTTTATTGGCAAACAAATTATGTAGTTGAGGGAGATTTTGAATTAGTTTTATGCCGTGTGTATTTAGTTTACTTGATAATTTTGATTTTGAATAGTTGATTATTTTGTCTGTTTGACTTTTCTAATCAAATTCCAACATGTTTTTTAGTCAGTGGTGCAAAATGGGTATTTGTTTATTGATTAGATGGAGAAAACTAAGATTAGACTAAATTATTGGTTGAACATAATGCCTTGTTTTTATTCTTTTGTTTAATTGGTTTATTTAAATAGTGTATACCAAAGTTTGGTACATGGTATAATGTATAAGTTATATTGTGTGTAATGTTGTATAAGGGTATAAATAGTATATAGGCATAATAAGTGTACATAATATTAAATCTATTAGGTACTTGAAATGATAGTTGAAAAGGAAAAAATCTTACTTAAATTTCAACTTAAAAAACAAAAATTGTATATGAGTATATATAATAAGGGTATAAACAGGGGTTACAAAATTAGTAATTTGTTATATCCGTCAAATATTATAAATATCAATTTTTTCGATACATAAAAAATAAATAATAATGTTTGGTACGGATACCGAAATTAACGGTATTGTAAGAAATTTTCGGGTATGAAAATTTAAAATTTAGGTATGGTGTAAATTTTTTAAAATTTCGGTATATTATCGAAATACAAAAATATAGTTAAGTTTTAATTTTTGTTTCAAAATTAGATTTAGCAAATCAAGTTGTTATCAATTAATCTAAGGCTTTAAAAATATTTATTTTTACTCTCTAACTTTAATGGAATTATTTTTTTTCTCTAAACATATTTATGTTACTTTAATAAAAGAAATTAATTTTTTAAAAATTAAATGAAAATATAATTAAATTTTAATATTTTTCGGTATAAACGGTAAAATATTGAAATCGCGAGTATACTATCAATGTTGGGCATGATGAGTATGTTATTTGTATTATATCAACATTTCAGAATACCTACGATAACGATATGATTTTTTTTATACTAAAACTTACGAAATGTATAAAAAATTCCGATATAGAGTATATCTTGGATCTATCAATTATGTTATGGTCGAGTCCTACTCAAGGTGACCAAGTCGTAGGTATTATTGGTATATCGGGACCATCGGCCAACTCACCTTCTAATAATAAAAATATAAATTATATAACAGTTTTGTTTGGTTTAAATATAATAAAAAAGTATAAGTATTACCTATATTTCTTAATATATATAAAAGATACACTACAAAATTAATTTTTTTTTTTTATTTTTATTAATATTATTTTTAGAATATTTAATTTTTAAAATTGATTTGAATATTATTATTTACAATTAGTTGAAAGATTTTAATTAAATATAGCAACTATTTAATAGGTTTAGTTTTTTTTCATGAAAATAAAAAAAATAGAATAAATTTCTTTTACAAAACATAGACTTTTTAAATTTTGATAATTGATATTGATCTTGTAAAAAACTTAAAATAATAATACTTACAGTTATTAATTAATCATATAATGAAAGCAATTAAATAAAACTAAAAATAAATGATGCTGTTCATATGGAATATTTAATAATTAAAATACAAATAAAAATGAATAAACAATGATTAAAAAAACATTATTAAGATGAAAGTATTGCTTGTTGTATGAGGAGAAGAGTAGTTAGCAGGTACTTCCTTTTCCTTTGATGTAAAATTTAGTATCAACCAAACCAATTATTAATATATAATAAAAAAAAATTAATATATGATACTAATAAGTTATTTTAAAATTATTCAAATAACTCAATTTCCACCCATTTTAAAAAAAAAATTAAGAACAAGGTTCATATTTCTTTTGATTTTAAATAGACCATAAACATATGAGCATGCTGATGTAGAAAGAACTCCATTAAAACTAATTTTATTCAAGTAGGGTTATAGTAGTGGAAAATTTTGTTTTTTAATGAGAAAAAAAAACTTAGTCAAAAGAAATAAAAAACCCAAAAAATTAAAAAGTAATAGTTCCACTCAGAGGTGACAAATTATTTTATGAATTGACACACTCATACATTAATATTGTTCACTATTGACACATCCAATATGAATAGGATGAAATTATTTCCTTTTTACTATCATTATTTTTCAAAAAAATAAAATCACACAGGAACAGATTTCAAACCAGATGAAAGTTTGATAGCAGCAGCAAAATCTCTGGCCCATAGATCATAATGTATAATTTCTTCGAGCGACGGAGCAGTCACCAATTCTGCCCGATGCTTCTCGCAGGTCAGCTCCACGATCTTAAAGATATCCAAATAACTGATCCTGTAATCGAAAACTCTAAAAGTAAATAACCAATACAGAAAAAACAATCTTATAAATAGATGAATCAAAATTTACTTTTCGTCAATGAACATCTCGACAGCTTTCTCATTAGCTGCGCTAAGAACTCCGGTCATAGTTCCTCCTGCCCGTCCAGCAGCATAAGCCAGATTCATTGACGGGTATTTCTTATGGTCAGGAGTCTTGAAAGTCAGCGATCCAAGCCTACATTTTTCTTTACTTTTATTTCCATTCATACATATACTCATTCATTATAACAATAGAAAGATTTGGAACATTTTTACTTACTTGCAAAGGTCAAGACGAGGCCAAGTTATTTCAGAACAAGGCACTCTGTCTGGCCAAGACATTGTGTATAGGATTGGCAAACGCATGTCTGGCCATCCTAGTTGTGCTAACACCGATGAATCCTTAAACCAAACAATTACTTTTTCATTTTACATTCTTTCCTTAGTTATAACAATATTGAATAACAATAATAAATCAAAACCTGTGTTTCGATCATGGAATGAATAATAGACTGAGGATGGATCACAATCTCGATATCATCATATTCTGCCCCGAATAGGTAATGGGCTTCTATAACTTCTAGACCCTGTTTGAACAATTTTAAACATTAATTATTATTATTAGGGTTATACATAATCATAAGAAGATTATTAGAAATAACAAGATAAAGAGACCTTATTAAAAAGGGTTGCAGAGTCGACTGTAATTTTTTTTCCCATACTCCAGTTAGGATGCTTCAAAGCATCAGCCACTTTAGCTTCTTTCAATTTTTCAACAGGCCAATCTCTGCCCATATTATTATATATGAAAACGCACATTATTGAATTTAATTATTATTCAATCATATAAATTCGTGTTAGTTCGTCGCACCTGAAAGCGCCGCCTGAAGCAGTTAAAATAATACGCCTAAGAGCACCCTCGGGCAACCCTTGTATACACTGAATACGAGATTGAAAGATTGAATTATTATCATATCATATAATCAATCAATCGATTGGTTGGTTGGTTGCTTTCTTGTTTGTTTGAGATAAGTATATATACCTGAAAGATAGCAGAGTGCTCGGAATCAGCTGGAAGAATTTTCACTTTATGTTTTTGAGCTAAAGGAAGAACAAAAGGACCACCAGCTATTAGGGTTTCTTTGTTAGCCAAGGCTATGTCTTTTCCAGCTTCGATTGCAGCCACAGTAGGCTATATATAGAATAAACGTAAGAACAAACATAAACAAAATGACCATTTCATTTCATTGAAGAATAAGAATTTGCATGTTTTTACCTTAAGACCAGCACATCCTACTATTCCAGTTACTACGGTAACAGCCTCTGGATGCCGAGCAACCTGTCAAACCGTAAAAAAGAAGATAAATAGGAGTTTAGATTGAAAAAAACATAAGGATTTTAGAATCACAAACCTCAATTACACCCTGTTCTCCTGGAATAATCTCTGGTTTGTAATCGATATCAGCCAAAGCCTCTTTCAGTTCGTCAACTAATGACTCGTTTCTTACAGCAACCAATTGAGGTTTGAACCTCCTGACCTAAATTCATCATTAAAAACTAATAATTCAATCCTTTTTCAAATAAACAATTATGAATGAATAGATCATCACCTGATCAGCAAGAAGAGTAACATTTGATCCAGCAGCCAATGCAACAACCCTAAACTTATCTGGATTCTCTGCAACTATATCCAGTGTCTGTAAAATCAAGAAAATTTACATGAAAATCAAGAAACATGTTTTTTTTTTCTTCAAAAGGAAAAGAAGAACAAATCTTCAAACCTGAGTTCCAATTGAGCCTGTAGATCCAACTATAGAAATGGGTTTTGGTCCTTCCCACTTTTTAAGGTCAACATCAACAACTGCTCTCCCTGGCCACGCCGGAGGAGGCGCCGGCGCCGCCGGTGACTGAGCAGCACAAACAATTCTCCTATTTCCATAGATTCTTCTATTTTCCTTCCTCTTCAAAGCAAAAGCACCTAAATGTATAATAAACCAATCGTTTAGGTCCAAATCAATCAAGTGAAATAACCTGAGATCCCAAAATCAGAATACCCACAAAGAATGACACAATATCATAATCAAAACAAAGGGTTTTACAGAGGGAGAGAGTTATAACCTGAAAGCTTAACAGATGGGTTAATTGATTTGGTGAAATCCATGAAGGAAATCGACTTCATTTCAGTTGGGGAAAGAAAGCTTAGAGCCATAACCATGAATCAGCTTCGTTCTGTACTAGGATTGAAATTCTGAAATTCTGAAACTCTAAATCGAAAAGGGTAGAGGGAATTAAACCATAATCTTGTGGATTCGAGTTATGGATGGAGGTGATTGTCTTATAGAAATTGGTATAAAAAAAATCGGCGATTTCAGAGAGAGTGATGAAATGAAGAGGAAGAAGACGAAAATGGAATCAGCAATTTTACATGGACTGAATATCTCTTCTTTATGCCCTTTATTTATTTTAAAATATTTTTATAAAATTTTGTAAGAATTTTCAAACAAAGAAAAATTAATCAAACAAGATAAAGTTAAAAATAACATTTAAATAATGTTAAAAAAAATTACAAAAATCTGAACACATTTAGATAATCTAGTGATAAAAGATTTTTACTAGAAAATTTACTATTTAATTAGTATATATTTGTAGTATATCTATAAAGTAAAGTAGATAAAGAATAATATTTTTTAAAATAAACTCATTAAATGTTTTTTGACCATAACAAATATTATTTTATGTAAATATAAATTTATAAAAATGAATATAATATTATAATTTAAATATATAAAAATTACTACTTTTTTTAATCAGAGTTTATTAAAAATTAAGCTATAATTATTTCACTTCAACTTATTCCTTAACATAATGATATCTTTATCATCATACATCTTAATTGTAATTATTTGTTGACTAATATTAAATATAATCAATTATTTTTCTTTTATAGTTATTAACATTTTTTTTTTGTAAATGTCAATTTTTTTTACCATTTTTTCTTTTAAGTTTTAGTGCATAATTTATATTTATTTGATTATCTTAATAAAGTTGTCTAGAAGGAAAGACTAATCATAATAAGTTAATAATTATTGTTATGAAATCAAATTAAAGTAGTCTAAAAAGAAAGACTAATCATAATATAAATTAATAAGTATTGTTATGAAATCAAATTAGATTGATTCATGAAGATATAAAAATATAAATTATAAAGTAAAGAAAGGTGCTGTTTATTAATTATAGGTATCTTTTCTCCAAGTTAAAAACAAAAGCACACAAATATTGAATTTACAGAATACAGTTGTTCGTCGGTTGTGTACTAATAAAAAAATTAATAAGGTAGAGACTTAAGTCACACGTGGGACCAATGTTTTTTGAAAATCTAACATGGCATGATAAAAAAAGACTGTTGAGTTCTAAACATTTTTAATTAAAAAAATGTTATTAAATTATAAAGCACATTATTATTATAATTTTTATTAACTAGTGATGTGTTTAAAAGAAAATATGCATTTAAATACAAAATATTACTTTTGTTTCCAAATCTCGTAATTTAGAGTTGTAAAAAAATTAAAATGTATTAATATATAATAATAATAATAAAATAAATTATTTAAAAAAAATAAAAATATTTAATTTAATGAATTAAATGATGAAATTAATAAAAATAAATAATTAAAATATTTAAATAAATTCAATCGAAAAACTTTAATACTTTAATACAAGTGAAATTATTAGTGGTATAATAAATCAAATTTAATAATAATAATATTATTATTATAATGAAAACAGGGTGAGTGATTATTCCACATGATTCACGTCATTGTCTCTCTAGATTAGGAGTTTGGTTTGTTTGGAACTATCTACATAATAATAATAATAATAATAATAATAATAATAATATCTGTTTACACTTATACTAGACAATGCAATATTAATTACCAATCTCATAAGTTTAAAATATTCAAGAAAAATGAAATCCCAACTATGTTGAAAAAATATTTAAATGTAAAATTAAGATATCTTAAAAAATAAAAAAATATTTTCAAATAAAATTTTATATTATCCTTGGGTAAAGATGACAAAAATGTCACTTTCATCTAATAACAAGTTGTCACGACACCATTGTTGTAAAGGTGTTTAGGCCTTTGCTGTGTTTGTTGGTCAAAAAAAACAATTTAATAATATTTTTTCAACAATTTAATATAATTATAAACTTATTGTATTATTGTATGGGGATTCTTAAAGCAAAAAATAATTATGCAAATTTTGGTTACATGACAATAACTCAAATGATCAAATCCATACCAATAAAGTTATAGAATCTTTCAAGATCAAATTATTGACTCTTTTTCTTCTACTACTCATACTTCAATTGTATTCATTTCTGCACTCACCATCCCATTACCATTCGATGATGAACTACCCGTGTCCGCCACTCCTTCATCAATCACCGCCGCTTGTTGTTGATGAGATTGGGGTGGATTTTTATGATGTCGGATGGCTGCAGCTGCTTCAGCCATTGCAACTGGGGGTGGTTGGGGAGGTATCCACGAAGAAGAACGCTGGATCAGTCTTTCATTAGTCTGGAATGTCGAAGAAGAAGAAGAGCCAATAACTTTCTTTTGCCACCAAGGAACTGAAGGAATACTGTCACCGCCATTCACCACATTCAAGTCATGGTCTCCACCATTTTGATCGCGACCAACTTCTACAGGCTGGATTCAAAACAGAAGAATCAATACAAATATAACCAAATTTTAAAATATCTGGACATTGGTAATTTGTTAAGTTAGTTGTCAAGATGAAGTGGAAACTTTTGAACATGTTATCTTCAGAGGTCGGTTTTGATCAAAAAACATTTGGAAATTTTGTTTGACACAAAAACCACCTCTTTTCGGGTCATTTGGCTTACTCAAATATGTTGATCTAGAGTAGAGTATGGAAACAGAGTCCGAAAAACTTCACCAACTGGGAGATCAGATGTTATCCAGGACAAATGTAATGAGCAATGTAACTGATTACTAAATGAAATTTATGATGTATATTTTTGCTTTTGAAATGAGAACCGAGCAAGTTCATCATCTCATTAAAGATTTCGTAATCTTTTCACTAATAATACAAGGACTTTTCAAATTCGCTAGATGAGAAAAGCTATTTTTAAGGGCAATGATCAAAGCAATGGAATTTGGGTGGCATTGAAGTTATATTTTAATGATCATAGTTAGAGAATGTGACTGCATGCTGCCTACAATACAAATGATCTGTCAAATCAAGTGACTCATTTTATTGTGACACATAACTAGCCTTGGTCTGTTTGCAGAGCTACCATCAGGTCGTGTTCTTAAAAGTCTTCAAAATTTACTTTGTAAGACCATATTTCTGTTTAGGGTCTTTTTGGACAAGTATTATTTTGACGGTTTCATCTACACTAGAAGATAGAAAATGCATAGCTCACCGTTTTCTGCAATGTTGTTTGAGAATTTGGTTTTAGCATCTGACCATTGATATCCTGATGAGAATCATAGAGATAGATAAGAGAGGTGAAGAAGTGTTGGACCAACAAAAAGTAAAAACCCAAGTATATGAATATATTTTACTCTTATATCAGGATTCTCCCCATTCTGTATCATATCCATAATCTGCAACCAAATTATCGCAAAATGTCACAAAATATCAAGTATACATATGTGTTTCAATCAAAGTGTGTATAGCCTCTTAGTTCACTATTTCTACCACGTGTTTTAGAAATTTCTTGCCGAATAATTACCTCCTCCATGTATGATTTCTGATGAGGTGTGAGAGAGGATTCAGCCAGTGCAGGCTGCGACTGATACTTTGCTGCATACGTATTTCAAAAAAAATATTATTTGAAAGTAACGTGGTTATTCAAGGATTATTGTCTGGTTACATATTTCAAAATTATATAAGAAACTTAAGGTAAAGAGAAGAGAGGACAACAAATAACGCAGTTATTGCTAAAAAGTGACCTGCTTGCAAGTCAAAATCCGCATTGCCATTTGTCCTGCTGTATTGCTGGAAATCAGAAGAAGCAGCATGTAAGAAACAGAAATCAAATGATACAATAATATTGGCCCAGAAAGTTCATCTTCCAAGCTTACTCTTGAATCCACAGATGAATTTGTGTTTCGGGAACTAATTTGACCTGTTTGTTATGAAAAACGTAAGAAGTGTTTACTGAAAACCTGCAAAAATTAGAAGAAATAAAGCAAGTTTGTTCGTTCTTAAACCACCTTATTACCTTCTAGATTCTTTATGGCACTATTCATTGATTTAATTTCCTTGACTTGTACATCCAACATGTTTTGAAGTTCATTGAAGAATTTCCTTTCTGTCAATCAGAAATTCAATGGTCGTAACTAGCAAACCGACTAAGAACACCACAAAATAAACCAACAGATGAAGGAATATATAGTTAGATAGATACCTTCAGTTTTTGAAGCCATCATTTCTTGGGTTGTTCGTGCGACATCAGCAGCAGCATTGGCAGCAGCTTTAGCTGCTGCACCAGCTTCTTCAGCAAGACTAGGCTTGGGATCAACTTTCTTCTCCAGACTTTCATCTTCTTCCAATACAACCTTTCGTATCCATGACTTCAATCGGGGAATGATAGTTTTCTAAGAAAAACATCGTGTCAAATGATGCTTTTAATTCCTTATGTTCAATACATTACTCCTCAACTAACTTACCTTGAAAAGAACAGCTGCCCCTGCACCCGAGGCAGACAATATTCCGACAGCAAGAAGAGTTTGACGCAGATTGAATCGAGACTGATTCAAGTTAGCTGGAGCAGCAGCAGCAGCAGCAGGGTGTTGTTGAATGTGATTTGAAGATTGCTGCTGGACACCTGATGATGATGATGATGAAGAAGCTATCTGTCCATCTGTTTGCAAAAAGGAGAAACATTTATCAACATATTTGAACTTGATGCAATTTCAATGAAAACTTGACCTGTACTGCTTGACTGTACGCCTGTAACAGAAGAGGGTGGATCCTGTGATTAACATTTAAAACCAAGAATGAATAAAATATGGAATTCATGGATACTTCAATTGAAAAAAGGAATAAAGAAAGAAAGATCTAACAGGGACACGACGAAAAGCTTCATCAATCTCCTCCTTTGTAAGGCCTTTCCGCTCAAGAAAAGATCTTCTGTATACTACAGCTGAACCCTTAACTTTAGGGTGTGAAAGGAACTTGACTGCATTTTGAACTTGATCTTCTCGCACGGGTTCAGAATTCACGAATACTGATGTAGGGCTTGTTTCTTTAATGGGTTCAACTTCTGAAGCTGTAATGAACAAGAATCTCCAGTATATGAGCAAATGACTAAGCAATCAGATAAAAGCTATATGTAATTGGAAAAGAGTTATTTGAAATCAAGAATCACCTGGATTTGGGGGTTTATTATCATCGGTGGTCGCCATAGCCAGAATCAGTTCAAGTGATGATGATGATAAATAAACAAAGGGAAACAGAACACCATCTACTATTCAATATTTGATACCATTTGAAAGAAAGTGTGGTAGATAATGTACTAAAGGATATTATAAATAAAAAAAAAAACTATTTGTTCATAAACAGATTTATTTTATTTTATTTTATTTTTGTTGGGAAAAGCAAAAATTGAGATGAGAATTAGGGCAATCCAATCATTTGGCATAGGGTGACAGTTGAAATCGATTATCCAATCCAAAACATATCTTCTCAACTTAAACTTAAGGTGTTACATAGATTAAATTTATAGGGTTTATTATCTAAAATTATTAATTAGTATTTTTTTTTTTATTATTAGTATTTTTTTTTTCCTAAACTCATATTTTATTAATTTATTTATATAATATCTCGATTTGAGTTTTATTTAAATTTGGAATTTGACTAATTGAATTCAAAATTAATTATTATTAATCTTGTGTAAAAAAAATATATATACAATTCCAAATATAAGAAATTTTATGTAAAGTCATTTTATTCTTGTCCCCCTCCAATTAATCATGCGTCTAGTTTTTATTTTCATAACTCACATATGAGTTGTTATTATGTTTTGTTCGATGTGACATTTGTCGGATTGGATTTTTTATCTCGATTTTTTTATAATTTGAATAATATTCACAGGTCGTTTGTTGTTCATATCCTTCTATTGTCTTGGTGATTATTTCTCGAGTTCGTGTATGTATCATTCGTAACGGCTTAAAAGATGAAGTTATCGGATCTGGATTTATTTTTCATTTTTCCAATAAATAGTTACTGAAACGGATATTTCAGTTGGATGCCCTCTTACACGTATCCACTCATTATTTATATGAGTTTCTCATTTTTTTACCATATACGTAAATGATCAGTTATCACTTTTCATAATATTTTTCGACGTTGCTTACCACTCATGGTCAAAGACAATTTTCATTGCCGCTAAGAATTTTTCGTAGAGATATTTTTGATATCATTTGATTAGTTTGTTTTACTCAAGCATTCATTGTTACGGATCCTTGGAGTCACCCTCAAGAATTTGTAAGATTGTTGGATCTTCTTTTTAAAATTTTAATTGTTGTAAATACGTCATATTATTTAATATCTAGATTTTTATTTAGTTGTTTTTATTTTGTTGACGTTATTTTATTTTTTTAATAAATGGTAAGCTTTTCATTAAAGAGAAAATTGTTGTGAATGCGAAAAACATTTAAAAGAAACTTAAAGAACTGAAAAAAGAACAAACACAGTTAAAGAAAATTAGATTTTAATAAGCTCAAAAAATTATTTTTCTTGATAGTTGCGAAAGTAAGGAGAATGAAACATTTGATCTTAGCAATGTTTGAAAAATTATACGATTTATTTCTTTCCAAATAAACAACCACATAGTTTGGACAATTGGCTTCCAGCTTGAGCCAATATTGTTTGGAGTGCTCTTATCATTCATTTTCTCTGATATTCCCCCACAATTAATGGCATCTCCCATAAGGAGATTCTGGACAAGGGACCAAATTTCCTTTGCCATATGACCATCCCAGAGAAGGTGGTTGACTGTCTCCTCGAAACTTTCATAAAGAACATATCTATTTGCAAAATAGAATCCCTTAATTTTTAGTTTGTCTTGTGTAAAATGCCACCGTGAATGGCTTCTCATGCGAAGTACGTGATTCTCGACAGTAACTTGATTTTTCATAAGTCCTTCCAAGGCAAAGAAGGTAGACTGATATTGTTGAGGGAAAAAAATTTGACTTATTAGATTTAAGGAGTCGTGGATCAAAGGATCAATATTAACGTCAGAGAGAAGGCCTCTAAGTAAGTCAACCCTCATACTATTGGCCGTTGAGAGACGAGATGGAGTCCTCCAAATATTTTGACCGTCGAATAAAGTGTATAATATGCAATCTTGATATCTTTTCAGATGGAAGTCGAGAAAATGCCGTGAAAAGAGACTACAAGCTTACCATTGGGGAGCCATGAGTCTAGCCAAAAATGGATCCTTCTTACATTTTCCACTTTAAAATCAAGACGAGGGTGAATGGTGGTCCAAGTCTTGACGATATATCCCAAAGACTATTACCGATATATTTCCTTCTCGAAAAGGGCATCCACTCAAAATTATGATGGTCATACTTTGCAATCAACATCATAGCCTAACATCATTATTTTTAGGGGTGTCAAAAATGAACTCAACCCGCCAACCCGACACGAGTCGATCCAAAAAATATTGGGTTAGGGTTGGGGGTTTTCAGGTTTAGGTCAGGTTAGAACCAAAATTTGACTTGAAAAATAAATTGGGTTGGGTTGGATTCGGGTCAACCCGGGTTGGCCTAAACTCATTGTATTCTTTGTTTGCCTTAGCCATCTCAAACTCTCCTAGAAAATTCAATTCAATTACTATCACATCTTTCAATCCTAATTTTGTATCCTTTATTACATCCAAAAAAGTGTGTTCACCTTCTTGCAGATCAAATGATTTTTTCCATTTTAATTTTGAGACAACACAGTTGAATCTAGCATCTCTTAGGCGACTGCAAACCTCTATCATTAAAATATTCCGGGAAAATTCTATTCCCGACCGTCCACAACTATAATTCAATGTCATCTATAATTCTTTCAATGCTTTGTGTGTCGCATCACGGATCCTTGATTGTATCAAAGATGTTCTAAACAACGTTGACTGTCACAAATTTAAAGGAAAATTAAGAATCAATCAACATTAAATCCTTTAAGTCGATAACTTACTTGAATAATGTTGGTTTTCTTCTCCCAGAACAGCTTATCGTCTTCACTACTACCGTCGTTGATATTTTGTTCTCTCTACGTCATCAGCACACTCTCGTCGAGAAATTTGAAAATTGTGTCCGATCCTCCTCAGCAGAATTACAGGCTTTGTCGCCGGCGCTGGCGCACAAAAACGGGTCGCCACTTCGAAGGATTTTTTGTCAACTTCCCAGCCATGTTCTTTGTCTCTCTCTCTATTTATTTAAATATTATTATTATTATGTATTTTTAATTTTTATTTAAATATTTTGTTAAATGATAAAAGAATAATTTTAATAATAAAAAATCATTTCAAGTTGATTGGGTTGGTCGGGTTGGCCAGGTTGGTCTTGATAAAGTATTAAATAAATAAGAGAAATTATTTATTTATCTCCTAATAATTATAAATAGATAAACTATTGTAAAGATTATTCATTAAATCAATAATATTATTTCAATCTTTCTCTTCAAGAACTCAATCAAATAGTTCTTGTTTATTTTATCAATTCAAGAAATCTAACTTGGTATCAGAGCGTATAAGGGAAAACTCCCGAAAACGATTTCAATGGAAGAACAATATCACTCCTCAGTTCTACCAATAATACCTGGAAGCGTAAAGCTTGATAAATATAATTATTTCTATTGGAAATCACAAGTTATTCCAATCATGATAGGTTATGATTTTATGGATATAGTAGAAGGAAATTTTGAAACTCCTCCCAAATTTCTTCAAGAAACAGATGGTCAAAATAATACAATTCAAATCAAGAATCCAAAGTTTAAACAATGGCGTATCCAAGATCAAAGGGTACTTGCATGGCTCTTTTCAACATTGACCGACGAGATTCGTCAACAAGTCTCAAAATCATCTTCGGCACAAGAACTTTGGAAAACCTTAGAGAAAATCTATGTTTCTCAATCAAAGAGCCGTCTATATGAGTCACGGAGTCAACTCCTAAACGCACACAAAGGTAGTGATTCTCTTCTTAACTTCATTCAACACATCAAAAACCTATCAGATGCACTTATCGCTGCCGGACAATATGTTTCTGATCAAGATCTGCAACTAACTCTACTCAACGGGCTTGGAGACGAGTTCGAGCCGATGATATGTGCTCTAACTTCCGGACAAGATCTATTGTTTAATGAGATGACAGACATCCTTCTAAATTATGAACAACGACTCATATTCAAGAAAAGAAAATTCCATTATGAAAATATTTCGCGCTCAAACGTTTCGGCGAATGTTGCTTATATTTATAGGCATGGAGGCGGAAAGAACCAAAGACAGAACCGAGACAATAATCGTCCGCAATGTAATTTTTGTCATAAAATTGGTCATCGCTCCGAAAGTTGTTTTTATAATCCATCTTGTCAAATATGTAATGTACAAGGACATAGTGCTCTCGAGTGCCCTCGTTTTAAACCTTCTACAAATCCTGCGACAATATTAGTTACATCATCTACTATTGTAGATCCCACTTGGTGTCCAGATTCAGGTGCTACCGACCATATTACTTCCGATCTTAATAATCTACATGTACATGCTCCTTATACAGGTACTCAAACTATTAAAGTCGGAAACGGTATGCCTCTGAATATTTATAATATTGGTACGACTAAAATTTTAAATCAACAAAAATCTCTCTACTTACGTAATATCTTACACGTTCCGAATATTACTAAAAATCTGATGAGTGTCGCGAGATTTTCATCAGATAATAACGTATTTTTTGAATTCCACCCAAATATTTGTCTTATTAAAGACCGAGATACGAAGATAGTGCTTCTTAAGGGATTACTCAAGGACGGACTTTATTGCGTTGAACCTACTGAAAGTTCGTTTTCAACATGTTCTAATAAACAAGCATTTATTGGTATTAGATCTCCGGCTCAAATTTGGCATTCACGACTTGGACATCCTTCTAGCGCTACTACATCTTTAGTTATATCACACTTTAAATTACCAGTTTCAGGTAGTAATACTATTTCTTTTTGTGGATCATGTCAATATGGAAAAGCACATAAACTACCTTTTTCAGCTTCAAAATCTACATCTATGGCTCCTTTAGACCTAATTCATTCAGATGTTTGGGGACCTTCTCCTGAATTTTCATCTAATGGTTGTCGTTATTTCGTACATTTTGTGGATGATTTTAGCAAATTCACGTGGATATATCCGCTAAAGAAAAAGTCGGATGTTTTGAATACGTTTATCAACTTGTTGAAAATTTATTTAGTCGTAAAATCAAAATATTGCAAACTGATTGGGGAGGAGAATATAGAAATTTCAAATCATTAACAGATAATCATGGTATTTTACATCGTTTATCTTGCCCACATACTAGTGAGCAAAATGGCATTGTTGAACAAAAAAATCGTCATATTACGGAAATTGGTCTCACTTTATTGGCTCATGCATCTATGCCACTACATTATTGGAGTGAAGCTTTTGAGACAGCCACATATCTTATCAATCGTCTTCCTACTCCGACATTACATCAACGTTCACCATTCGAGACTATATTTAACTCTTCTCCTGATTATGGTTTTTTGAAGACATTTGGGTGTTCTTGTTATCCACTCACACGGCCGTACAATCAACACAAACTCGATTTTCATACTACTGAATACAGTTTTCTTGGTTACAGCTCATCTCATAAAGGTTATAAGTGTCTTCACATTCCGTCTGGACGAATATTTATCTCTCGACATGTCACTTTTGACGAACTCACTTTTCCTTTCAAAAATAAGGACCTTGTGCGCTTGTCTAAACCACAAGAAGATAATGAGACATCTCTTCCAACAACTATACTTAATTTATCAATATCACCTCTATTATCTCATATCACTTCACCGTCTTCATCATCACCCTCTTCGACCTCAACAACATCACTAAACACTATAACATCTTCTTCTACTACTATTACTGTTCCTTCAACACAACCAGTTACCACAACAGTTAATGCACCTACATCTTCTACTCATCAGATGATCACACGCAATAAAGCACGGTCTATGTCCTCATCAGCTCTCATTGCTACTTCTTCCGCTACTACACCTACATGTTTTACCAAAGCTAATAAGGATCCGCAATGGCGTCTTGCCATGACAAATGAATATAATGCTCTTATTCAGAATAAAACATGGTCTCTTATTCCTCGTACACATTCTCATAATATTGTTGGATGTAAATGGGTTTTCAAACTCAAGCATAAAGTTGACGGGTCTATTGATCGACATAAAGCACGTCTCGTGGCTAAAGGATTCCATCAACAACAAGGTATTGATTATGAAGAGACATCCAGTCCTGTGGCAAAACCCACTACTATTCGTGTTATTCTTTCTTTGGCAAAATATTATCAATGGTTCATTCATCAACTTGATATTAGCAATGCATTTCTTCATGGGTCTCTATAAGAAGAAGTTTACATGGCACAACCACCCGGTTTTGTCCATCCAGATTTTCCTAATCATATATGCAAACTTCATAAAGCAATATACGGTCTTAAACAGTCTCCTCGTGCCTGGTATGCTACTCTCCGGACTGCTCTACTATCTCTTGATTTTATAGAATCAAAATCTGACACGGCACTCTTCACGTATCATGCACCTCAAATAACATCATACTTTTTAGTATATGTGGACGATATTATTCTCACAGGCAACTCTAAATCGTTTCTAACAAAAATTATATTTCAATTAAATAAATTATTCCCCGTTAAAGATTTTAGGTCAATTACATTACTTTCTTGGAATGGAAGCCACTCGTACCAAAGATGGCTTATTTCTTTCTCAATCCAAGTATATTGACGATATTCTCACTCGGGCTGATATGATTCAAGCAAAGTCATTACACACTCCCATTTCTGCTGGCTCATCCCTTTCTAAACATGATGGTGATCCTTTATCTGATCCTTTTCTCTATCGTAGTATAGTAGGGGCTCTACAATATCTTACACTAACTCGTCCTGAGTTAGCCTTTGCTGTCAATCGAGCTTGTCAATTCATGCAAACTCCCACATCTTCTCATTGGGGAGCGGTTAAACGTATTTTTCGATATCTTCGTCATACTCCTCGTCATGGGATCTTTCTTCGTCCAAATTCACAATTCACTCTTGCTGCCTACTCTGATGTTGACTGGGCCGGATGTCCCGATGATCGTCGTTCAACAACTGGATTTTGTATTTTTTTTAGGTGACAACCTCGTTTCTTGGAATTCTAAGAAACAACAAGTAGTTGCTCGCTCTAGTACCGAATCTGAATACCGTGCTCTTGCATATACAACTGCTGATCTTTGTTGGATTCAATCTCTACTTAGTGAACTTCGAGTTTCACTTTCTTCTTCCCCGGTTCTATGGTGTCATAATATTGGTGCCGCATTCTTATCAGCAAACCCGGTATTTCATGCTCGCACAAAACATATTGAAATCGATTTTCATTTTGTTCGGGAAAAAGTTGATCGTAAACAACTACTCATCCAATATATTCCTACTGAAGATCAAGTGGCTGATATCTTCACCAAAGGTCTTTCTTCTCATCGATTTGCTCTTTTACGTAGCAAGCTCACGGTTTGTGCCTCACCTTTTCGCTTGAAGGGGGATGATAAAGTATTAAATAAATAAGAGAAATTATTTATTTATCTCCTATTAATTAGGCTAAATATAATAACCAAATCCTATATTTTCTCAATTTAGTTATTTCTATATTACTATATTATAAATAGATAAACTATTGTAAAGATTATTCATTCAATCAATAATATTATTTCAATCTTTCTCTTCAAGAACTCAATCAAATAGTTCTTGTTTATTTTATCAATTCAAGAAATCTAACTGGTCTGAGTTCGGGTTGGTTGTTTTCAGGTTGGTTCGGACTCGGGTTTGAGTTGAAATTTTTTATAATGCACCTACTTCAACCCAATCCGAATCCACCCGAATTAACACCCCTAATTATTTTGAAATCTCCGCCATCATTTGCACATGAATGAGATGTTAAAAATTGTTAAAGTTTTTTAGACCAAGTTCACTGTCATTTTGCACAACTTAACTGAATCTTATTTGACCAAGTGTGTCACCTGTGAGGGAGTTAGTTCTACCCCCACAATAAATTTTGCATAATAGTCTCCATTTTTTGTCGTCGATGAAGGGAGTGAAAAAAGTGATATTGTGAATGTAGAAATTGATGCAAGAAAGGACTTAATGATGGTAATTTTACCCCATTTGGAGAACAATTTACTTTTCCAAAGAGCTAATATTTTCTCCATTTTTTATGATGGGATTCCAAATATCGTGACTTTTGATTTTTGGTTATAACGGATGATCCATATATTTAGTTGGAAATTTCTCAACTCTGAAGCCCATGATATCAATGAGAGAATGATGATCTCGATGTTTCCAACAAAGAAAATTTCAGACTTGTCTCTATTGATCTTAAGGCCAGAGCACGCCTCAAAAAGAATGATGATCCTTCTAAGATTAGATTTTTTTTAATTAACGGTTTTGCGAGACAAAGTGTATCATCGACAAATAAAATATTCTTAATAATGTGGTGTCTTCTAACTGTTCCGACGTTAATACCTGAGAAGATGTCAGAGCTGGAAACCTTTAGAAATAGTTTAGAGAGCGCTTCCATGACGATGGTGAATATAAGTTGGGGTGTTCAATATTTGGTTTGAACTGAATATCTGACTGAATTCACCGAATTTGAATAAACCGAAGTCAAATTTTTTATTTTTTATTTTCGATTTTCGAATCAAATTTCAAACCAATTCGAATTCAAATACGGTTTTCAAATTGGTTTTTGAGTTGTGGTTAAAACTCAAAAACCAAAACAAAACCGAATTCATTTTTTATTATTTATTTTATTATATATTATATAATTTATTATATATAATATATAATAATTCCTTAGCCTATTAATTTAATCTATATTTTCTTACCTAATTTTTTAGACGTTCATCTCATATATATATATATATATATATATATATATATATATATATATATATTCTCTAAACTTAATCATTTTATATTCTTTAACCTAATCAAATAATCTCTCTACCTCCCTCATCTCTATTCTCTTAACATAATCCTAATGTCGCCTCCTCCCTCCTCATCTATATTATCATATAAAAGATTCTTCATCTGTCCACCTCCCATCCAACCACTCACTTAAAAAAAATAGACTATTGATCTAATCTCGTCATCTTTGACCTTTGGGCTTCGATCTATCTAATCTCGCTATTTTTTTATCTTTTTTTGTCAAGACTTTTAAGTCTTGATCTATCTCCATCGTTCAACACTTATTTCAAATTTAAGATATATTTTCTTCGTTCAACATATATCTACGTCTTTCAACATCTTAATTTAAATTTTGTTTTGAATTAAAATATTTCGAATTCAAGATTTTACAATAAAAGAACAAAGAAAATCGAATTTGGTTCGAATTCGAATTCGGTTTTCGAATTGACTAAAAATATAAAAATTTGAACACCCCTAAATACCCTAAATATAAGAGGTGAACAGGGGTCCCATTGTCGTAACCTCCTACTACTAATAAAAAACGGGTAACCTCTCCATCTCCTTTAATGATGACGGATAATTTAGGCTCAGAAAATGAATATCTTAATTCACTTATCTGTTTATCTCTAAATCTCATTCTCTTTAGCAGGTAGAGAACAAATTAACGTGGTCAAACGTTTTTTCGATGTCAAATTTATAAAAACAACCCGCAATCTTCTTTTTAATAATCGATTATAGGTTTCATTGGCAACTAAAGAACCATTCGTGATTTGTCTACCTTGAACACATGTCATCTAATTAGGGGAAAGAATATTTAGGAGGAGTATCTTCAATCTATTGGCAAGAGTTTTAACAAGAACTTTGTAAAAACTTGACACAAGGCTAATTGTCCTATAGTGTTTTAATTCACTAACCTCCTGAATTTTTTGATAAGGACAATAAAATTTGCATTCCAACTCTTTTCAAAAGAGACAGTGATGTGAAAGTGTTTAAAAGAGGCAACATACTCGTCTTTAAGAAAATCCAACGATCCTTTTTTTGGAATTAAAAATGGGACAACGAATTAAGCATATAGCCCGCAATCACACTTAACTAGGCGTAGAACTTGCTGACAGTCTCGAACCCAGAACCTTAGGGAGACTAAGAATATCTACATATTTTTGTCGCTAGGCTAGAAGATGGGATCCCACGATCCTTTGATAAAGGTCATTGAGTAACAATCGGGGCCCGGTGCCTTGTCTCCGTCACAATCCTTAATATGTTGAAAATTTTCTTTGCTAGAGAAATCCGCTTCGCTGATAGCTCGTTCCTCAATGGAAATCTTGTCAAAATAGATGTCGTCAAGAGTGGGTCTATCTTGGCTAGTCTCAGTAAGAAGCTCATTGTAGTATGAGAGGATATCGTTACTAATGGAGTTCAGGTCCTCCATATCTTGTCCATCAATTTTAAAAATAGAAAGTTTATTATATCTCTTTTGGGTGTTTGCGAAATTGTGGAAATCTTGTGTTAGAACCCCGTCCCTTAACCATAAAAATCTTGATTTTTGCCTAATATTTTTCTCCTCCCATTTGTACAAGTAATTCAATATATCAAAAAACTCAAATTTATTAGCGGTTTCTATTTTCGTTAGCTCCATTTCTTCATCGACTCTATCTAACTCGTCGAATTTCCTAAGCTTTAAAAAAGGTAGAAAGAATGTTTTCCTTCAATAGGGGTTGCTCTATGTCCACCATTTGCAAATTGCTTCATTGAAGCTCGGGTCCTCGAGGAGTGAGTTTTTGAACCGGAAAAGGGGTTTAGATTGAACATTAAAGCCACAAGAAAGAGTAATTAGTCGGTGGTCTGATAAACGTCTTGCACGAGCTACTTGATTTTTGGGAAGAAAAATAGTCTTTCCCATTCCTCGTTGAAAAGAAAACCAATTGATTTGTTGAGGTGTTCCTTGCCATTGCGGGCGGGTTTTAAATTCCGGGTAAACGGGTTAGGGTTTTCTGTTATGAAAACGGGTTAGAGTATAAATATTTTTTTTTTGGTATTTTTCTCATAACACAGTAAAGTTGAGAGAGAGTGAACAGATCTAGGGTTTTTCTTCTTCTTCTTGTTCTTTGGCTGATCTAGAGTGAGATGTTGGGGAGCTTTTGATTGTGGAGGATTTCAATCATTCCTAGTGTAATCACTTCTTTCATTTGAGAGTAGGACATGTAAGTTTCTACTATTGATATTTGTTTGATTTAGTGAAACTTATCCCTCCCGTGGACGTAGGTCAATTTTGACCGAACCACGTATATTGTGTTGTCGTTTATTGTTTTGTGCTATTTCAGTTCTTGGTAAATCTATTATTCATAGACGATTTGGAAACTGATTTGTTACAGGTTTGATTTCTAAGAAGATCCGTAGTTTTGCTGTTGCAAAACCTAACATGATTCTTGACATGCTATCATTATTATTGCTTCTTTTCCATTTGAAGTTAGCTCTGTCTAAGGTGGATTGATAATGAAGAAATTATCTATAAATGCATTGAAGATGTTTATTTTTCTTGTATATCTTTTGGAAGGAATAATTTTTATTGGACAACGGTGAACTTCTCGGGACATTCAGGTGGTATTCTTATAATTTGAAACTTTGATATCCTCAAAGAAAATGATATTCGAAGGGATCATATTCTCTATCCATAAAATTCAAATTATCTTCAACGACAATATTTGGGTTTTCTCAAATGTACGGACCAATTGACTACACCTGAAAGATGAACTTTATCAGCGAAATTAGTGATATTCACAACAGTTGACCTTTGCCGTGGTGCATTTACAGCGATTTCAATCTCGCCAGATCTCCAAACGATAGAAAAAACATCTTAGGTACATCATATCATCTTCTAAATCGTTTATTAGAGTTTCTTGAAGAGCAATGAGATCACACTTACAAGATTTTATCTTGTAAAGGAAAATATGTCGCTTCTTTATTCGGGGTTATTAAGTCTCTGAACGTTTCACGATATGAGATTGCATAACATTAAAAACCGGGTTGGGTTGAAAGTTTTTGGTAACTACACCTGTGATAACCATTACGGCAGTGACAATGTCTTTATCATCATTTCACGAGCTGCAAGTTTATCTTAATGTCAAAATCGCTTCTTCTTCGGGGTCACATTTTGTCATACCCAATTTGCCTCCAAGTTCGCTTTCTGAACTATCTGATTGCTCAAAGATGTTGGGTGTGAAGAAATGTGGATTGAGGAATATAGATTGGTTGGACGGTATTGGGTTGGAGTTGGTGGGTCGGAACCATAGAGATTTGGATTGACAAAAGTTGGGTGAGTTGGTTTTGTCTTCTTTTATAATAAGAGGCGTTAGGTAGAAATATTTTGATATGTACGACTACGGTATCATTCTTTTGACGTTATTTTATAATTTAGTTTTTAGTATTTAACTCCTTATTTGAATTTTAAAAAATTGTTAGGAATTTTTAATGTAAAAATTAGAATGACACAAAAACTATGACCTACACTTCAACTTAAGGGGTTATAAGTTAACGTTTATTTATTAAATTAAATTTAATTAATATTAAAATTGATTAAAATTAGTTTAGAACTATATTGAATTTATAAGAAGAGAAATTCGATAGTGTGCTCACTAAATCTCCATAGTATCTAATAAAAATAATTCTTAGTATTTTTCACTCAACTCACATTTTATTTATTTATATAATACATCAATTTGAGTTTTATTCAAATTTGTCCGACGTTTAATAATTAATTTGGATGAATTCAAAATGAATTATTATTACTTATGTGTAATGAAACCTTTATAGAAATATTTTCGAAATAATTTCATATGGGGATTAAAAATGAATGGCTACAAAGTTGTAACGTTGAAAATAAATTGACACCTCGAAAAATCAACTCAAATTGTTGTAAGACCCATCTCATTTTTCTCTTGAATCCCGAGTGTGACGATGAATCAAAATGGTAGGCTTATATTAAATTTAAATTTAAGATTGTCGGCTTATACTAACTTTGACTTATAAAAGTCGCACCTAATTTATTTCATTAAAAATTAGTATAAAGATATCACGTGTATGAACATTGGTTTTAAGATTATGTTTTAGGGTTTCGGTGCTTTGTTACATGTGACCCCAATTTATGGTTTTTACTACCAATATTTGACCATTTTATCAAAAATACAAATTTTATAAGTTATTTGTATTTATGTAGCCTCTAGATTAGAGTAACGGTGCATCAAAATTAAATAGGGACATTTAAAAATAAATAAAAATTAAACACATGTGACAATATGTAATAACACCTGTCTTTTGGTTTTTGCCAGAAGAGCATGAAATTTCTCCAGAAAATAAATCATCCTAAAATATAATTAATTTGTTCAATGTATAACACAGGTTTTGGTTCTAATTGTTTTTTCATCTATACTTTTATAAATTATATCAAAATCGAAACTTGTAACCCACCCATCAGGTTAAGTTTTTACATGCACAATCTTTATTAAAAAATGTTTACCCTAGTTTATTAAGGATTGATAAACATACATGTATAAATAACTATAAATCAATAGTTTATAAAAGAGAGATGTAAAAATCAAATATTCTAGAAATCTTTTAAATATAAAACAGGTAATTACAATAAAATTACTCTTTAACAGACTCTTAACTACCTAAAAATACCTGAATATCATACAAAGGACAAACCCCATTGTATAGATGGAACAGGATTTAATAAGAAAATGTTTTAACTAACTTCTTGATACAAAACAGTGACAAAATTCAAAATCTAAACATACAACCAAACCGGCACAAGAAAGTTAAACCCACGACGATATAATACGAATGTCTCACACAGTGGAGCTAGCTCGGCCTGATTATCAAAACCAAGAATCAGTAACAACCCTAAAAAAAATTACGGGACCTTGGGGTAAAATATGTGAGTAAATATATTCATTACTTACTTTATCACTGAACTCTTTGAAGCAATTTCTCAACCATAATTTTCTGTTGCACTTCACTTAAAGATTCACAATTCATGATTGCATTCGACACGAGTATGATTGAAGCTGGTGCTTCAGCATTTACCCAAACACGACCATTTAAGCCAATTGCTATCTCAAATGATAGCTTTTTGCCAAGTGCTTCAAGAACCGGACAAGTAGGAGAACTCAGCAACCTAAAAAAAGGAACTTTATCTTTCAGAAAACAAAATATCAGGAGGAAAATGTGCTTGTATTCTTTAAAAATAAAAAGATTTACATGACATACATTCTTGCATGGCCAGTTGATGAATGGAATGTGTAACCATCCTTCAATTGTCCATATCCTGCTGCTTTACCCAAAGCTTTTGCCAAAAAAATTCAATTTTTTAGTAATTGCAGGTCAGAGAAATTGTTAAAGCTTTCACAACTCAGGGTAAAATAGTAAATCTTACCATCAGTGCATGACAACTCAGGGTTCATACCGCTGTTTGCTTTCACAACTCGAGCATATATCAAAGTCCCAGCCTGTGAGAGGACAACATAAGTTGTAGTAGAATGAAATGAATCAACAGACATTATAAAATAAACATCAAGTGTAGAAGAGAAACCTCAAATTTCGGAATGTTTCTACGGGTCCCTCCCTCGAATGCAAGAACAGGAAGAAACGCCATAACAGGTCCTTTTATGTCCACGATAAAGTTCTGCAGAGAAAATATGTTAAACAAAATATCTAATAAGGGCAAAATAGTAAATATCTCTCAGATTAAGCCAATGATTGTAAGCACTTACATCAGCTCTGGTGTCTAATACAGTTCCAAGAACATTATCCCCCTCAGATGGAACATACTACATGCAACAAAGAACAAAATATACACAATTATATATAAGAAAATATATAAATGACTGAAAATTAACTCTTAAGTGTTGCAAATTTCACAATACTTAAAAATAACTACCATCCAGGCAGGTATAAAAATGAAACTTTTCAACTTAACTGGTTCAAGTGAGCATTGTATTTGATATTATTCTTCAAATTTTAAGGGAAAAAAACATGAATAATGCTAGAGAAGTGAAGAAGACTGTTACGGGTGGAGTCAAAGTTGTCAATAGCAAGCGTAGCGCTCACTATCGCCAATAGCGTAGCGAAGATGGAAGTCTATAAGGCGCAATGGGCTACACGGTTTGTGAAAGCCAGCAGTTTCATCACTATATGAGTTATAGCGGTGAAAGCTATAGCGCAGATAGGGACGCTTTTTCTATTTATTGAAATTTCAATCTCTCCGAAATTTTTCATCTTTTCTTATTGAAATTTCTCTCTTTCCCCTTACAATTTCCTCGTTCCACATTTTCTTTTTCTCTCTTTTAGACTATGATGGTGAAAGCTATTTCTCTCTTTCCCCTTAACTTCTCTAAAAAGTGAATAAGAGAATGACACCAAACATTATGCAATTTCAAATTAAGATGGTGCCGATTTTGATGAAGAAAATGATCATAATGAATTTTAGAATATGTTTTTCACTTTTCTAATTTTATAATGGATGATTTATATGCCTTAGAACTTATTTTGTTTTGTTAGGTTTTTCAATTTTTTAAATTTACATTCTTCCTACGCTTTATTTTCAAATAGCCCTCACTACATGTTCGCTGTATGCTATATCCATGAACACCTTAGACGCTACGGGGAGCACGGAGCACTACACGCTATTGACAACAATGGGTGGAGGATTGATCCTTATTGATATAGTTTCTCCCTATACAGCTAAGTAAAGCAATTATGTATTTAACTAACAGACCTTAATCGTGAGAAAAAGTAGGTAAATTTGAAGAAATTGACACAATCCATATATGAGCAATACATAGACAAAGTATAATGAAAAATTTAGTTCAATACTCACCCTCTTATGGGAACTTTCAACCCAGTACTTGTTCGGTTTCTTAAATCTCAACTTCCCAGCTTTGGTGACAGAAATTACATCAAATTCCTACAAGTTTACAAGTAAGCACAAGATGTTAATCAGTCTTTGGTTTATGAACAGAAAAAACTAACAATTCCAATGAATTTCAAGTGGGTATATCTCCAAAATCATCAGGTAGAGAAATTCTAGTGAAATAAGCCTACTGCAATGATCAAACATTCTTCCCAGATAAAGGAGATGTAAATGAAACAAACCTGACGTAAACCACCTCCAAGTTTAACAATTTGATTAGTCATGTTGGTAAGGTCTAAAACAATATCTCCAGGCATCTGAAAACATAAAACATAATTTGAAGTGATTAATTCTGTATGAAAAAAAAAAGTTCCTTTACAAAGTATAAAAATTGGAACTTACAACAAGACGATCAATGGAGGTTGATGTAGAAATTGAAGGGTTAGTCGCCATTAGTTCTTTACTTTGTCGATATGCAGTTTGAGATGATGATGATGATGATTCGATACTCCACGAAGAACAGTGATTTTGTTGAAGACGAAACAGAAGAGAGGATTTACAGCCCATAAAATTGGCTTCTGTTCTTTGTTCTAGATTGATTAGGTTAACTAGTAAATGGGCCAGAAAAAATATATTATATAAGCCCATTAAATTTATAAAGCCCATAGTAATTTATATTAAAAATATATTTAACTTTGGTTTATTCGTTCCACTTTTTATGCCTAACCAATTTAATATATGTTTCTATTAAATTAATACTTTTTAAAAATATATATTTTATAAAATTCATTGATTTATTTAAAAAATTCAATCCTAAATAAAATGATTAGGGTAGTTTAATAGTCTTAAAATAAAATTAAAAACATTAAACATTAATTTTAATTTAATTATAAAACTTGTTTAATAAGGAGAGTCAAATACTGGGAAATGGGAACGGGACCTTTAGACTGTATTAATAAAAAATTAAAAAAAAAAAAAAAAAAGAGAGAGATGGGGAAGCCGTAAAATATGGTCCCCCTACAGAGATCAATGTACCTTGTACAGAAAAGTGTGCCAATAACGGGTCTTAATCAAACCACTATAGAATATTTAATATTTTATCCTTCAAATTCATTTCGATCTAACTATTTCAATTCTTTTTCAAATAATCTAACAAATTCAACTATTTTTTATCTATATAAAGTTAACTTCAAATAATTTCACAAATTTTATTTTGTTTATTAATTATAAATCATTATTCCATCTAACCTAACTAATATATATTTGTATAAGCGTGGAATTACATATTTTTTTATTTTTTAAAGAGACCAAAGAAGAAACTTATTTTTTTCTATATTTTTTAACTAGATCAAATTTATCATTATAAAATTTTATCATTCAAATAATACTTCTAGCATTTCTTCAATTGTTTTAGTGATCATTTTTAAAAAAAAAATAAAAAATTAATATTTTAAATATATGAATTATTCTGATTTGTTACGCCATTGTTTACCAACTCACGGAACAATAACAATTTTAATAGTAGCTTCTTAAAATATTTGATAAAATAATTTGAACACCACTTCATTAAATATTTTTTAGTCATTATGAAACAAAAATGAGTTTGCAATAAATTCAAAATTGTTAAATAGGATTTTAATTTTGTAAATTTGTTGTAATATTTAACATCTAAATTATCATTTAATTGTTTTAATTTTATAGTTTTATAATTTAATTTTTTATTATGTAACAATTTATTTAAATTAATAAAAATTAACTCCTTACTAAAAAAATCAGTTCTTTATCTCATATTCAATTTCTATTAAGAACAACTTAAATTGAATCAATTTTTGAATATACCAGGTAATAAGAAAATTTGTCGTACTACCGAAAATCCTCTAAAAAGCAAAACTCTCCATACTAACAAAATATTTCCAAAATCACATAAAGATGGTGTTCTTACTATATCAGTTTAGTTTGATTAAACTTAATAGTTAATTAATAAAGTGTTATAAATTATAAAGAGAAAAAAAATCACAATAATAAGGTTCTTTGATTCAACTTAGTCCATAATAGTATTTAAGGACAAAAGAGAATGTACAAGTCAACTATTTGACAAGTAGTTGAGTGAAAAAAAAATACAATGCAATGTATGTACTTCATGACCTTTTTTTTGGTACGGCCATAACTAAATATGTATTTATTTATTTTTCACCACTGTTTTCAAACACAATACTTTGACTGTTTAACATAGTAAATAGTAATAAATGGAGTTTTATTACCAAGGCAACCATATAAGATAGAAAATATAACACAGTAAATATATATATATATATATATATATATTATTACAACAGCTGAATGGATTTTTACTAATAATAAAACACAGCTGTTCTAATTCTTCTTCTTCTTGAAATAACCCTCTTAGAAGAGAGGAAGGAAAAACAAAGGTAATTTTCTACACCTAATAGTTAAAAACCACTATTTATCTCCTAAACAAACATATAATAATAATAATTAACCAAATATATATGGTACAATTTTCTTGACATTACATTTTCAATAACAACAATATCAAGGATTCTTATGCCCTTAGGAATCGATTTAAAAAACGCACCTTGGAATAAGGCATCGAAGTAGCGAATGGTCATGTGTTGGGTTATACTTTGAAAAGAATTCAGGATCATCTTCGAGCGATGCTGAGTAACTTTCAAGTGTATCAACTATCTCATCGAAATGTGGCCGTTTATTTGGATTGCTTGACCAACATCTGTTCACCAAATGTCTGAATGCCTTTGGGCACGATGCTGGCATTGGTGGTCTAGCATTCTACACATTCATTATCAAATTCAATTATGCTCAATCCATTAAGTTTTACGATAATTGAAAGGGCGTTTTTTTATACCTTTTGACAAACAGCGAATGCAGCTTGTTCGGGAGTCATGTCTTCGAAAGGGGTTAACGCAGTTAAGAGTTCCCAAAGAACAATACCGAAACTATAAACATCAACCTTCTTAGTATGGTGTTTTTCTTTGATCATTTCAGGAGCCATCCATCTATAAGTACCTGTGAATCCTTTCGCACTACCACATTGAGATTCCAAACAAGAAATACCGAAATCTGCAACCTTAACAACCATATCTTCTCCTAGAAGTAAATTCTCGGATTTAAGATCTCTATGAAGTATCCCTTGAGCATGAAGATATTGTAAACCACGAGCAATATCTAGGGCTAATCTTAAAACAAGGCTAGGAGGTAATGAATAAGGTTCTTGTTGATGAAGATATTTCCTCAATGAACCACCTGATAAATACTCTGTGATTATACAATATACTGGTGTTTTCTTACATGCCGCTACAAACTGTATTCAAGAAATTGAATACATCAATCAACAGTTAATCAATAGTGTGAATAAAATGAGATTAGATTAAATGAGATGTTTACAGTGATGATATTCGGATGTCGCAATGGAAACAACAAAGCAACCTCCGATTTGAACTGTTTCTCGAGGAAATCGGCTAATTCGCTGTCTTCTTCGGGTTGGCTTATGAGCTTAATAGCGACATCGATCTGTTTATATATACCTCTGTAGATCCTGCTATGTCGGCCGGAGGCGAATTTGTTACCGATTAGAAGCTGAGACATGTCCGCGCTCCATTGTTCTTCTCCTTCGCCTTTGATTTCAGCTCCTGATGATACTAAATACTTTGACCAGGAAATCGCTCGTTTGTATTCTCCTAAAGATAAACGGCGATTATTCATCATTCCATTCTGAGGTAACTGCTTAAACCAGTGGAAGTTCTTCATTGATCCGAAAACACGAGATTTTAAAATCCCCAAATTGATTGAGAAATTACCGCAAATCCAGCGATTTGAGTTGCATTCTGAAGATTTGTACTAAAACGAAGCTGTTAAGCTCATAAGAGTGTACCGCATGCAGTTAGATCAGTTACAGACGGTTATCAGCGGCATTTCTGTTACAACGGAAGAAACTGTTTTGAGAAGGAATGCGTGGCTGCGCGTGAGTGATGAGATCCGAACCTCCATTGATGGAGCTTCAACATACAGAGATATATATATATATTTATATAGAGAGAGAAGACGGTATGAGTTCAGTTTCTCTCACTATATCTAACAAGTTGTAGCTCCAGAGAATGCATAACGTGCGAAGATCCACTCTAGGGGGTACACTCAGGGTCTCTGGAAAAGGACTGCCGCTCTTTCTTTTTTCCTTTTATACCCTTTCTACATTTTCTAAATTTCAATTCTCTACTATTGATGATTAATTATAATATTTATTGTTTATATACATAATTTATCACAAGATTATTTTTTAAATTATAGTAAATAAATCTACACATTTTCCAAATAAACAACCTTTTTATAATACTTTTATAGTTTTCAATTTATAAAAGTAGAAAAGTAATTAATGAGCCTATTGTAACATATATGTTCTTTGACCAATCTTACACTTTACCCTCTCATTTGGAGGAATAAAAATATAATGTATATATATTAATTATTACTATAACTATTAAGAACGTGATCAAGAATGTGACCTGATAAAAAAAAATCAATATATAAATAAATGAGGTAATGCTTCACTTTTGTGTATAGGTGTTATGAGTGGGATAAAGACAATACAAACATGTATAAGTAGCATCAAATTAACTCGATAAGGCTTAGAGAGGGATTGATCACAGTAATTCAATTTGCTATTCTAATTTGTGTTTTTTTTTTTCTTTGTATGAACTCGATAAAATAAGAAAATATATATTTTTTTTTCATACAAGATTTTATAGTATTGTTTTAACAAATCAATTAAATATTAAAAGTTTATATTAAATTGTTATTTTTAATACAAATTTAATGTAAAAAAAATACCTTAATCAGTTGGCAATAAGAGATGGATATTAACTGTAAGTTCTTGAGTTTGAGCTCGTCATGAGACAAGTTCTGCGATTAATTAAATGGTTAAATGTGTTTGCGGGACATATTTAATCCGTTGTTCTATTTTAACAAAATTTGAATGTAGTTATAGAAAGCAAGAGTTTGTGATAAAATACTTTATTCTAGATTAACTTAATTAACTTAATGAGTTAAATCAATAAATTAAAGAATAAGAGAAAAAAAAGTAATATATAACAAATTAAAGAATAAGAAAAAAAATAATATATTCAAAGTTATAACTAATAAGAAAACACTAAGTTTTGTTTTATAAAATTGCATTAAGAGTAAATATTATTAAAAATTTGTATATATATAATTAATATAATATATATATTCAAATAAATTTATAAATACATATTTTAAAAAGGACTGAACGGTGAAATTGAGGCAGCCAATTGGAATTTTAGACCTTAAAAATATCATTATTAAAGTTATACGAGAAGATGTTTTGTTTTCAATAATTTTAAAAGTCGTTAACTTATTATTTAAGTGATATTTATAAATAAATAAATAATTCATGTGATTAATTTAATTATTTAATTTCAGTTTTGAATTTCCAATTTTAAAAAATCAAAATTTTAAAAATAAAAAGATTATTATAAATTAATTTCATAAAAGAACCTATAAGATATTGAGTGAGTAAAATTGAATATGGGATGAGAAAAGAGGGAATAAAATGGATATTTGTAACCCAAATAATATTTTATGTTGAGAGGGAGAGAGAGGGTATTTTGGTAAAGTAGGAAGGGTTGAAAGGTGGGGACCAGTGAGAAGAGAAAGGGGGCTCCAAAGTATAGCTGGAGATGGGAGTTGGACCCACGCGCTTTTTGAGGTGTCCGTGGTGTTGTCGGACGGTGCCGTATGGTCCTTCCGTATACGGTCTCTGGTCTCTCATCCCTTTCTCTCACACACAACACACACACACAAAAACACAACATAATTTTGATTCATATATGAAGAAAAAAAACAAGGGGACGTGATCCCCTGGATCTACTCCCACTAATTATGTACTTTTATTTTTAACTATTAAAGATATAATTAGTCAAAGTTAAAAGTAAATTAAGAATATGTATTACATATTCAATTTTAATTAAAATGGTGTTAGTCATTTTTTTTTACATTATTTAAATAACTCAAACAATCCCAAGGTCGGTTCAAATCGAGGTTTTTCAACAGATTTAGAGAAAAAAAAAATAATGATGATTTATGATTTTAAGGAGGTGATAATTATTTTTGGTAAAAAGATTTAAAGATATTGATAATTTGATATATAAAAATAAAATAAAAAATAATAATTTAAATTAGATGATATTTTAGTATTTTGGTTAATAATATGACTGATATAATTGTTGAGAAATAATTGATTCGAAAATTAATTTGGTTTGGATTTTTAAAAAATACAAAGAAAAAAAAGTCCAATATTATTTCATTTTACTTCTCCTTTCATTCGTTATAATACTAAAATACATTTTAATTTTAATTTAAATTATTATTTTTTTATTTTATTTATATAAAAAAATATGATTACAAAGGAGTTAAACACATAATCTGCAAACACACTTAATCATTTAACTAGATACATAACGGGGCTCAAACCCAAGATTTCTCAAGGGAGGTTGGGGATATTCACCTCTTGACGCTAGGCTAGAAAAAAAAATATTATATATATATATATATATATATATATATATATATATATATATATATATAATACTTGTAATTTTTTAAAAAAATTATCACAAATTATTATTTTTCTCTTTTTAAAATTATTCAAATAACATACAAAAATAACTTAATTTAAAATGGAAGAACATAACTCTAAAATCGTGAAAAATAACACAAAATAAGAATACTATAATGGACACTATAGTCCTGTCTTTGTAAATATTTAGAACAGATAGATAGGTTTGGTTTGAATTATTTAAATAATATATATAAATTAATTGAACATGATTATATCTCTCATCTATTAATCACTTCACTAATTAAAATATTAAAATATTTTATATTTTAAATTATTATTTTTATTATATTTTAATATAATTTAAAATCTTTAATAAAAAAAATTATCACCTTTTTAAAATCTTTACAAATTCTAATTTTTTACATTTTCTAAAATACTTCCACTTTTTCTAACTAGGTGAACTATACAATTACAAAATACATAATAAATAAAAAACAAAATCCTAACCAGACAAAAGAGTATTTGTATAAGTGGTGGATAAGTTTATAATAATCAATCAATTTTGGATGTAATTAACAATTAAAGATAAAGTGTGACAGGGTGTATACAAATAAATATCACATCAAATCATAATAATAGCGAGTTGCAAGTTGTGTTTCGTAGTGTTCATAATATATCTTTTTTAAGTTGATGACTAGAGTTTGTTTTGGCGTGGGTTTAGGAGAATAAACTTAGTTTATTGTGTGGTGGTGATTTAAAAAAAAAAAAATGTAATAAAAATGATTTATAGTATTAATACATAATACATAATGATAAAATATATTTTATTTTTAAAAATATAATATTTTAGTTAATAAATTAAATAATTAAGGATGAAAGAGATAAAATAATATTTGATTATAATTGATTTTTTTTAAACTAAGCATCTATAAACAGTTTGATATAGATTTTATTTATTTATTTATTTATCAGTTATACAAATTTAATTATCAAATTATTCATTTTATTAAATAAAATATTAACCTATTTTAACTTTATTTTCATTAAATTTAAATAAAAAATATTTTAATAATTAAAACTTAAATAACCTACTTTTAATCAAACAAAATTTTTAGACAAAAAAAAAACAAAAAAAAACAAAATAAAAACAAGCTCTAAGTCTATCAATAAATAAAAATTCAGTAAATTTATGTCTAATTAATATTAGAATCTGCTTGTTAACCTGAAATTAAAATTCCGAAGTTTGATAAATCCTTTAATATTAAAAAATGAAATTATAATTTCAATGGAATTTAATCTATATTAACTTTATAATTTTCAATTTCACTCTTTTAGGTCGAAATTGTAATTTAAATTTTTTTTTGTTATGTTTTTAAAAAAAATTGTAACTTCTTATTTTATTATTTAAAACATGATTAAAATTTTCAATCGAAAACTTATTTTTTGAAATTTAGAATGTTAAAATATTGAATTGATATTTTTTTAATTAATAAGTTAACATTTTAAACTAATATATATATATATATATATATTAATATAAGAAGTTAAAATGTTCTATCAATATTTTATTTTTGAATATAAGAGGTTAAAATGTGATCATTATTTTTAATATATAAAATTAAAATATCGAAACTTAAAAAACTTTTTATCTTTAATTATTGTGTCAAACTAATATTTTAATAAAATAAAAAATATATATTAAAATTATTTTTTATTATATTCTTTTTTACCAACCTAGTAATTGTGATTGAATTACAATTTTATAATTTTCACAATTATATGAATAAATTTAAGTGGCATGTTATATGAGCCATTAATTGAGTGAATCTATTTTTTTACTCTATAAAAAATAAACTCTTGGATAAATAACTCTTGGATAAATGGAAGGTCATTTTCTCCGTGACTCCTTTCGTTGTATTTTTAGCATTAGACAATTTCTTATTTTTATTTTCATAATTTAGATTTAAGTTCGTGTTATATTTTATTTGTGGATTAAATTTGTAATGTCGGATTTCTTTTAATTCAAATAATAATATAATCATTGGTGTTTCGTCTACTCTCGTACCTTCCAATGGTGTTGGTGACTATTTATCGAATCTGTATTCGTCTCTTTTTTTTTACATAAAAAATATGATGTTGTTAGATCTAAAGTTTTATTTTTTAAATAAAGAGTTTTTGAAATTTATCTTTAATCTAAATGTTTTTTTTATATATCTTTTAATGATTTTGTTGGTAATCTTATTTCGTAACTTACACATAAATATTATATCAACACATCAAAATGATAATAGAAAATACAATAGATTACTAAATAAAACAAAGAAAAATATTCTTATTTGCTCTGAGATCCAAGAAAGTCACAGTTCCCTTAAGACAGTTTCACCGTCTCCCGTTTGTGTTGGAAATTTTCGTCGGTGACTGCTTCCTAAGATACAACGGAACCTGCAATGTTTTAACACAAAAAACCACTACAATAACAAACTAGTCAAAAATACTCGAATCACAATCATCGGGTTTCAAGAGAGCTAGTCGAGTCAATAATTCGAAAAACACTCACAAAGATAAGCAAAAACTCTTAAAATTCTGGAGAGAAAACTGATAAAATGATGTGTAAAAAAAATACAAGGTGAAAGAATGTATAGTTGAAAATTAAACTCTAAAATCATTGATCAATTCTTTAATCCAATCACCAATAATTTTCTTTCTTGCCTTTTTATTATAGTTGCAAATTACATTTATCAATAAATATTTTGTACTTACAATATTTGTTAATTGTTCGCATTTAAAGCATTAATATTAATTTTAACAATTAACAAATTTATGATTAAATTTCATCATTAATCATTTGAATTTTGTCCGAATATCATTTCTATTTAATTAATGCAATTAGTTTAACTAGGAAGATCCCCGTGCGATACACACGGATAATAATATATTGTTATAACGTTCCACGTTTATCAAATTTGGTGTTGAAATTAAAATATAAAGTACTATTAGCCTATTTGGTTAAAAAATTGTACTTGTTTTATTAGGTTGTGAGTTTGAAACATACGTATAACATTTTTAATTTTATTTTTAACCGTTTTAAGTTTATGGACAGCTCAACTCAGAATTCGACTCAAATATCTATTTACTCTCACATATATATCCAAATTAACCACAACTCTCGACCCGGTAATCTGGACACTTTCAAAATTAAGCATCATTTTATATATATATATATATAGATTAGTTAGTTAAAATGTCTCGCGTTTGTCAAATTTAGTGTTGAATTTAAAATATAAAGTGTTATTATTCTAGTTGGATAAAGAGTTGTATTTGTTTTGTTAGGTTGCGCGTTCGAAACATACCTATAACAATTTTAATTTTAATTTTAACCGTTTTAAGTTTATGTGTAGGTCAACCCAGAATTCGACCCAAATATTCATTTACTCTCACATATATATTCAAATTAACCACAACTCTCACCCGACAATCCGGACACTTTCAAAATTAAGCATCATTATATATATATATATATATTCCAACAAATTTATTGTTAGCTAGTTATAATTTTGACATAACTTTTTACAATATTATTAACCAATTCTCCAACAAAGATAAATAAAAATTTATTGCCTTTCAAAATTTAGGGTAGAGATTTTTGAGACACAATTAATTAGTTTGTTCGTTTGGTCTCTTTTATCACTCATTATTATTGAATTCAAAATAAGTTCGTCTTTGAAATCACCCTAAAAAAATTGCATAATTGGTGGATCATTTTAATTATAATTTTAATCTTTGCATAAAAAATTTAAATGTTATTTTCTATACAACTTATAATGCCCAAATGAAAGTGAACAGTTTCTTATACTAGTTTTCTAAACAAACAAAATAAAAATAAAATAATGAGATAAAATAAATAAATAAATAAAAGCGCGTGTGTAATAATAATAAAAAACAGGGTCATGCATTAATTGAAAAAAAAATGAAAACGGAACAGACCCGACAAAGAGTCACATGCAATCCTACTCGGACCCGACCTAGGGAGTGAAGACAACCCAAAACATTACATAGCTGACAGACAGACAACCAACCCTACAAGCAGCCTTATTATTATTATTACTATTTCATCTCAAAATCAGTCCTTCAACTTCTCCAGCATATGCATTTCAATCCCTCTATTTACATTCATGTCCTTCACCTTTTACCAAGTTTATAGAAATTAAAAGAAAAACCCAAGTTCATGCTTCCGCTTAAACTCAAAGTGCTTTCTTCCGCTTAAACTCAAAATGCTTTCAAATGAAATTAAATCTGTAACATTTTAGTTTATTAAACCGGCTCTTACCCTAAACTACTTTGATGGACCTTTTACCAAGTTGAATATAAATTAAAATGGATAAATATTTGTGCAAAGAATAACAAACCATATTCACCAAAATATAAAACAAGTGTGAAGAATGAGTAGTAGTTTATTATTATTAGGTATGGTAGCAAATTACAGTAATATCCCTCTATCTCATGAAATTTGAATTCTCTTGGTTGTTAATTACAGTAGTAGTAGTTGCGGCCTGCATGATGATCATGATGATGAATTGATGATATGGAATAAGAAGAAGAAGAATCTCTTCTCCAACACTGAATGCTTTTCGAGTTTCAGCAGCAGAAGAAGCAGAAGCAGCAGTTTCGTATTCATGAAGAACATCTGCTTTCTATAACATTTCTTGTTACTGTTCTTGATGGATGACAAAATAGCTAGTTTACGCCACCAGATGACTTGTTACAGAGGTTGTAACCGGAGATGAGAGAACTAACAGCAAAGGCTGCGAAAGCTAGGAATGACATTACAATAGATCCGGTAGCCATTTCTGTGAATTTGTCCTTGCCCCAATTTGATACCCAGTCATCTACTCTCGTGGCAGCACACGACGATGCTGACATTAGTAGGTACGCCAGTATCTGCAGCCAACCGAAGAACCAAGTGTTATTTTTAAGTGCAGCAAAGCATAAAGAAAGATAAGAGAATTGGGGGGGATGACTTGCCTGATCCATTGAGAAATCAAAATGATAACGAAATTGAGGTGGTATAACATGATTTCCATTCACATGATGATATGTCCAGTCACTTGCTTGAAATGCACCATATACAAAACCAATCACACTCATCACTACACAGTACCTGTTTCATAATCACCATCATCATCATCATCTTCCAATCTATAACAGAGCTGTTTTTTTCCTCAAATTGTGAATGTTTTCTTTATTTTTGTGAGAAATTCCATTAAAACCATAGTCAACGCTAAAGAAAGTTGCATCAGCTATGGTAGAAATATAATGGTGTACAAGTCACAAAATGTGCAGTCAAGAATTTAGAAAGAAAAAAAGCATGTTAGTGGTGATCAATCAAGAAAAGTGGAAAAATCATGAATCTCATAATAACAATAAATTCTCTTTTGCTCTTTTTGATTTCCTTATCTACTTTATTATTATTACTACCAAATTTTGTTTTAATCCTTAACCGTTCCTTTGACATTAGAAGCTCGCACACGTTTTCCAAATCATTTGTACCGAAACTTCGATACAGGATAAGGTTGCTTTTAGCAATAAAACTTTGATACAGCCATACAGGATTAGGTTGCTTTTAGCATAAAGCCTTTTCTCCCAATCTTCAGTTGAATCCACTAATCGGTTATCTCCTCAATCACATCGTCCTCACCGAGGTGATAAACAATGGTTGCATCCTCATGTTCTGTGGGAGACATGAGGATGCAACCTCACCTAGTGGACCCACTGGGATGGGACCTCCGTTTCAAAGACCGGAGGTCTCGCGATAAACATTTCTCATAATATTACATGGAAATCTTCTTTGTTATGTCCCTTGACGAGAATGCAAAACTAATGATGTAATCAATCAAAACAACAACTTATTGAAATTGTCAATCAAATCTAATCTTAATCTATTTTATCATCGTAAAAAACCCTCTTATTTTTACCAATAAACTAGGTCAATATGAGTTGAATAACTTACTAAAGATTCCTGAGAAAACTTCCGTTTTGAGCATCTCAATCATCCAAAATATTTCCTCCTCAGATAGGTATGTTCCAGTTCTACGTCTCATTTTCTTGCAACGTTCGTCCAACACAACATTCTCATTGTCTAACACAACTGCAAATCACTTCTCGTTGCCCTAAATTGTCAGTGGTCACATTTTGTCGACCATCGTATAATATCCCCAACCAGAGCCATGAGGAAGCCCTCCAATTTCTCGAAAACCTCATGACCAGTACCCTAATGAAGACTCATAACTCACCAGGGTAACACAATTGTAAAAAGTCTTGCATAAAAGATCAAAGATCTCAGGCTCCATCCCCACTAAAACACTCTGCTAGCCTCCTCGAGGGAATAAACCCTAGTCGCAAATGGGATTACACACGGTGGCCTAGGTTCTGATGGGCGAGAGTTGAATATCAGACAATGACTGCTTGTGGAGGTAGATATATAATCTACTAATAGTTCATATAACAATGGTATAGATCAAACTATAAACTACGCTACAAATGAACATCATATCATCATCTATGCTAAGTCTTGGTATGGATCCAGTCCTTATCCAGACATTACATAAACTCAAGCTATTGTTTTGGCACTTCAATTATGAACTCAACATTATTAGTTAATCACTCAAATTGGTATAAATTTCCTTTACCTAATCAAGTAGCTTTTAACAAAATTCCCAAAATATTTCATCCATCCATGAAAGAACTAATTAAAAGATACAAAATAACAAACCTGTATTCCTTGTAACGATCAAAAGAATCACCACTCCATCCTTCAGTTTTATCAGCAACCATAACCGAGAAAGAGATCAAACATAACACCATCTCTAAAACCCTAAACCCTAATTCAACCTTTTTCAACACCACAGCTCTTTTAGACCTTCTCAAAATCGCAGTAACTGCCGACCTAGATTGTCTTTCTCCTCCCACACCACCACCACCACCACCGCCTCCTTCCAAATCCCCTGCGCTAACTTTCGTAACACTAGGTGCCCCGTCATCCTTTACAGATCGATTAACCACCACAACCGGCGAACGGTTCTTCTGTTTGTTTAAATGTTTTGGAGATGGAATAGGAGAGATTGACTTGTCGACGACGACAATTGCCTTGGATGGCGACGTGATTGGATCTGGATCGTCGGAATGGAGAGGAGAATGGAAACAATCGTGGAGAGAATCGGCGTCATCGGATAATGATCTTTGTTTACGATGTTGTTGTTGTTGTTGTTGTTTGGTTTCTCGAGCTTCCATTTCTATGAATTTGATGTTTCTCTCTCTATATCTCTTTGTGGTCTATAACTGAAAGAGAGAGAAAGACTGTAAATTTGGACTTGGGAAGAAGACGACTTGAAAATTGAAATCTTTATAAGTTGAACACGTGGCAGGAATTCATTCCTCAATAGGGAAGAGTAGTTAATTATTTGTTATTCAAATTTTATTCCAAACTTAGCCCTCTATCAAACCTTTTTTTATTAAATATTCTTAAGTGAAATTTCTTTTTTATTTTATTAAACAATGTATTAATTGCTTCATATTTAAAATTACTATCAATCATTTTTTTTAAATAATTTAAAAACATTATATTCAAATAAGATAACTTTTTATTTATTATCTTATTAATTATACTAATCAATTCATTAATTAAAATATTTTATATTTATATTTTTATTATTATTATATATTAATTAATAATTTTAAATATTTTCATATAAATCTAAAATTTATTACTAAACAAAATAATTTAAATTCAAATAACCCAATTAACCTTTAATTATGATAGTAAGAAAAAAATAGATCTTTACACTTGGTTTGGATTTACTTCATATAAATAACTCATTTTAAGTCAAAAGGAGATGGATATCAAAGGTTTCCCGTCTTTCTGAAGTACTGGGAACGACAAGTTTTGCTCGTTTGTTAAATTGGTTAAGTAAATTTGTGTTTAACCCGCGAGAAATAGTCGCAATTCGAAAGAGAATAAGAACTTATCGTTCTAATAATATTATTTTATGTGAGATTATACAACGTTGAGTTATTAATGAAATGATATAAAAATTATTAATATTTAATAAAAATAATTAGAAGAAAGTAAATTAAAATTATTTTAATATTCTTGTTAATAAAAAAATAAGTGAAAAGATAATTAAATATGTTATTCAAATAAAATGAAACAAGGTCTTAAAAAAATATGATATGATAATGGATGGACAATTGGCAGCAATCATTGAATAATAATGCCTCTTTGTGGTTGAGAGGTCACCTATTAATTCAAGTATCACATTATATAATACATCATCCCTTCTCTCATTGGAATATTCATTATGTACTCATTTAGAAATATTCCATAAGTAATTCATTCAATTTAATTCAATAGTAAACATCAAAAACACATATTTGTAAGCTTATGAATTCAAAATTTTCAACAATAGACCAATGCCTAAGTTTAGACAAATAAAAATAAATTTTTTGTTAATATGTTTTTATTCATTCAAACCCAAATCTAAAAAGTATTTTCAATTGAACCATATAATAATTTAGTACATTAAACCATTTTTCAACAACCAAAAACAACTATAATATATTTCTTTCTTTTCAATTTAATTATTAAATTCATAATAACTGTCACATTTCCACATCAACACATAAATGATTTAACAAGCATATATAAATTGATATAAAATAGATTGTGAAAGAAGATGGAGAAAAAAACAAGATAACCTCCAATGATATAAAAAAGATTAATCTCACAAAGTGAAAACAACAAATACATATTTTTTTTATATAGAATTATTTATTCTTTGTGGGGTTGGATGAGGGAAGACATCTTAATTTTGGGTGGGATTCTTTGATGCTTTCCTTCCGCCTTTATTATATTATTAGAGCTAATGAAATATTCTTTATGAGAAAGATCAATCACAAGAGGAGGACCATCAAAGAAATGCATCAATTCTTCCAATTTTTTTTGTTAGTAAAGGGAAAAAAAGTTGGGATCAAATTTTTACAGATTCCTTTTGTAAAGAGAATGCTTATCTGCAAAGATAACCCATCCAAATTAAGATCCCCACCCCACAAAGAATAAATAATTCAACAAAACCCCCCAAAAAAACAAAAAAAATAACAAGAAAAGAGCATAACCAATTAATCCTTTGCTCTATTATTGATGCAAACAAGACAAACATGACACAACCACCTTTTACTTTAAGCTTCTTTTGTTCATAGTTGTTAAACCTTAACCTTTCATAGTATGAGACATGCCATAAAAGAAAGATGACCAAATCAACTCATAAATAAACATTGGCATGGCTCTGTTGACTTAGATTTCGACAAGGTTCTAATCAAGATATACGTCGGTCCAAAATTGGGACGAATCAAATTAAAAAAAAGTGTAAAGAAGTGGGGGCATATAAACTCCTTACATTTAAACAAAGCAGTATCAGGTATCATTTTCCTCTATTCCATCACTCTTAACAGCCTTCTTTTTGCATCTATTATAATAATTTATCGTAAACAAAGTAAAAAAAAAAACATTTTTTATCACAAAAACTCCAGGCCAAAACTTACATCCCCTACTTTGAGTGTTGGTTGTAAGGATCGCTCTAGCTCCCTACTAGTGTCAGTATTTTGTACTCATTCGGGTAGTTTTAACCGGTTGAAAAGTACTAGAAAACTCTGGTCGGGCACAACATAAAGGAAACCGAGATCTGCTCCTCGTACATAAGGTCCCATTCCCTGAGAGACAAATCAGCAATGTGAAAAAGAGAATCATTTCATCACTTCAATCAACAGATTCAAAACTGACTGAGTGCTTCTGTTACCTTGCCATTGAGTTGGAGTAGTTCTCCATCGACCCACTTTGCCTTTCTGAACCCAAATTCTGCTATCCGTCCTTGACCTTTATAGCTTGCAACCTAGAAAAGCAAGGGGTTCTTAGGCCAACTGCATTTCTAAATATTCTAAAAACAGGAAATCCTTAGAAGCAAACACTCGGCAGAGTTTTAGTCATTAAACACACATCTTTTTAATGAAAATAAATAAATAAACATGCATTCCAAATGAAGATCGTGATGATAAGCAAACACTGGCTTAATATGTTGGTTGTTGTTAGGGAATGACAACTTTACCCTAATAAAAGACAAAAATTCATAATGAAACGTAGATCAACAAAATAAGGAAATGAAGAGATAGGTCACGGCATTTCACATATAGTTATTGCTTTCACTTTAGGGTTATTTTTACTTTAAACTAAGTCATCTTTTTATCCTCAATTTAAAGGTTGGTTCGGAAATGCAAAATTCAAGGCTTTCACACATAAGATGATGTTCTAATCTGACATGACTGTTTAGTTCAAACTAAATAGAAATTAAGAGATGCAAGCATCATTACCACTCCCAAATCATCTGGATAAACACCCCTATTGGGATTACGATTGCATCTTCCAATTTTAGCACGAAAAGTGACCTGCAGAACAGAGGCCACATAATTTTATTTTAATCACATGTAGAAACATTAATAATAAAGCATATAAAATACACACCAACTGTCAAAGCTGAATGGGATAAAAAATGTACCTCGCCAGCAGGAACATTCAGATCTCCCGTAAGTTTTACTGCCTCGACGTATTCAAAAAATTCAACATCTGAAGATTTGCCAGAATCACTTGTAGAAGTCCAGTTTCCATACTTTCGTCGCAACTGCACCACTTCAGTTCCATAGGGACCAAAAGCGCCAACGTACAAGCCTTCAATAACCAACAGACCAGGTCAAGAAAGATGAAACTGCTCACCTTTTTGAAAGATAAAATGGGAGGTTTTCACAAAAATAAAATCTACAAAATGGGTAGGGAGAGAGAAATTACCATCAAAAGGATCTAAATCGCCTTCAGAAGTTAAAACTCTGCTAAAACTTGTGAATTCGGTTAACCTGTCCCTCTTCTGAGCTTGACTAACCGCAAGTTTGACAATTTCACGGACGTTTTTTGATATCTGTAATCCAGAATATTATGTCATTGACCATGAAGCAAAAGAGAAATGATTAGGTGAGGGAATTTGGTGAGGGAATTTGATGAGGGAATGACGTGCCATAATCTTATTCGCCGAAAAAATCAAATAATTTATTTCTTTTCTCTCTTTCCTCTCACTTTTACATTTTCCAACCAATGAATGTGATGCCAAGTCATTCCCTCACCAAATTCCCTCACCAAATTCCCTCTCTCTATTACTCCTCGAAGCAAAACTAGCCACTATGGAAAATAAAACCAGTCAATCCTAAGAACTGAAATCCTATATTTGATTTCTATAAATAGATTTAGACTGATGTGAACAAAGAAAATGAAGGAAACCTGGCATCTAGAAAGTTTGTCTCTTGTACTCTGACACTAATGTAAACAAACAATTTTTTTTCATTTTTAATATACATGGACCTTTTTCAAAAAAAAAAAAAACTAATGAAAACAAACTCCAGAAAAGCTCAAGCCATTTTTCTTTTAACTATCTACAGTCAACCAAAAATCATTTCCCTGTGGATGAAGGTTGTAGTGACCAAGATGCTACAAAATCCTTGATTATAAAATGAGGTTATAAAGCATGCAAATGTACATATATGATAAAAGTGAAACGTAAAACAAGTAATAACCTAGCGTATTAAGATGCCAAATGTCTCACCTTGGAAGATATCTTATCAGAACCCAGAAATGCCTTGGCAACATCTGAAGGCATGAGCTCAGAAATTCCTTTAGCAGCAACAGCTGCGACTTTGACATTTATTTTCTCTTCCCCCGTGGTATCTTGGGTCAGTGCAGGAACATGAAGCACAAAGGAATCTCTTTCCATATTTTCAATTTCAGCTGGAACACGCACAAATTCGTCCTTAATAGTAGTATCTTCTTTATTATGCAAGACTCCACCAATAAAAACCTTCATATCTAGATTTTCACCATCTGCTGATGCATCTTCACTTTCTCCCATAATTACTCTGTCAGGTTCAGTATCCTCTATGATATTCGCTTCATCATCAGAACTCTCTATTGATGATTTATCCTCACTGTCTTCGTCTATTAACTGTTTCACTGCATCAATATCCCCAATCACTTCTTCAGAAACATTGAATTTCATAAGTTTCAGTTTCAGTTCTGGAATTTTTTCTTTCAAAAAGTTTATCACGCTTGTTATCCCTTCCTCGGTCACTCCCTCAACGCTCACAATCTTGTCCTCGTTTTTCTCTGTCTTATTCTCGTTCTTAGTAACATCAGCATTTGAGTTATCACTAAGATCAGAAGTAGAGGGGCCTTTATTGGACTTGGATGATGAATGTGTTGAGATCTCCAGGTTTTTCTTGGCTCGTTGCAAGAATACAACCTGCAAAGAAAAATGAGATGCTCTTAAGTTTTTCTTCATGGCTTAATATAGATTTCAAGGAAATGAGCAGATCTAACATATGATTCCCAAATCTCGAGCAAGAAAAATGAAAATGATCAAGGAGAGGTCTTTGTGCATCACCTGAGAAGTATATGTTCCGTCAACATTTTTTACCACAAAAATTTCAAATAATGGTGATCCAGGAGATGAATTGACCAGCTGTCTATAATAAGGCATCATCAGTAACTTTACACAAAGAAAGCTGAAAGTAAATTTATGTTGTAATACTACCTTGGACTGTAGCTCCTCCCAACGAATCTACCCACCCCTGGACTGATACGAATCAGTTTACCAAAAGGAACATTAGAATCCTTTGGACAGCCAACCCACCATCCGATCTACAAATGAGAGGAGTAAAATTAGAAGTCAAGCCAAATCCCATGCTATTGTTGCAATAGGAGAAATTGCCAACCTAATCTTGAGACAGTGATATAAAATGTAGGTGCAATGCTATTAGGATGTCCACATGCAATAATCCATTTTTTCCTTTAATATTTCCCCTTGTTAGGTTTTATTTGTAATCATGTGTCATTTTTTTTCCTTTTTATTTTGTGAATAGAAGGTTTGTAGTATCTTTTGTCAACTAAACTTCTCTGTTCTGAAAGAGATATGGACAACTTACTAAAAATATCAGTATTGCATAAAATCACAAAACAAACTAAAATAGCATTACAAAGACAATGGGAATACTATAGCTTTGTAAGATATCCAGAGACTATTGTCATTCTGAGTCCTTTGCAGATGATCATCAAGAAAACTAGTGTTCTGCTTGTGCAATGCATGATAGTTTTTAAAGTATAATCTTAAGTTGACATATTGTACATAAACTTTAAAAAAATATTACAATTGCATATTTATCATTTATAATATAGATAATTAATTGTATATATGCAAAATATCTTAATACTGACATTTTGTAATTGAGAAAATTACATGTTAATGTATCAAATTAACATCCTTTTTGGAAAGTGGTATTTTGTCACAATCACTTTGAAAATTGCCAAAGTGAAAGTGATTTTGTTTGCATGTGGTATGAAAAATATGATTGAAGTAGATCAAACTTTTTTAGGTAAAAAGTGGATGAAAAAGTGTATAAAATAAGTGATTTTTATCAAATTTGTATATCATGCTGCCAAAAAATTAGATGAACCTTTTTTACCAAATGGATTTTATTTTTGGCCATTTTGACAAAACTAGATACCAAAACAGCTAAATTTATCTAATACAATAAAATACAAAATTCAATTTTTAAGAACAATTTTATCTTGGCGTGTTGGACGACGTTAAATACTAATATGAACTAAAAAAGTAAATATATAAAGTATAACCATCAAAAATATCATAACAAAATCTAAATATAATAATTATATAAAATGATAATAAATGAAACACAAAAGTTCTTTCCATTTTTTTCCGGACATGATTCAATATTTTCAAGCAGAGATAATTAGTATTTTGACACTCAACCCAGCATCATTCATTTTTCCCCTCCAACTTTAAAATCCTTTTTATTTTACCCTAACTAACAGACCCCACAAACGGCATGAACCATTTTCCAACAGGACAAACTTCAAAAGTTTGATGTCATTTGCAAGGATATGATAGTAGTTATGGGTAAAATCAAAAGAGTTCAAAATTTTGATGGAAAAATCCAATCAGGTTAGGCTTGAGGAGGAGAATCAAAATCAAAACAAATTCCAGGGGCAACAAATTATCTCATAAAGAAAGCTCTATCATTCACGTTAAGTGGGGAAACTAATAGAAAGTGTGCAACAAAAAAAGAAGATACTGGAGACTCAAATATGATATAAATGTTATACAAATATTATTACCAGTCCGCTTCCCATGCATTTAGACATCTGTGATGCATCATGGTAACGTTCCTCATCAATTGCTTTCTGCATAAGGTAACTTACCATCATCAACCCCAAAAAATCAAAAAGATCCTTAGGGATGATACTACAAATTCCATCAATTAAGAAGTTATCAAACCTTCAATTGGGCCATCATCTTTGCGACACTATCACTGGATGTTGCTTCTGTAATAACAGCTTTAAGTTTTGAAGCTTCCTCAAAATCCTCTTTCTCTATTGCCTCTTCCAATTGGAACTATAAAAATAAAAATTCCCAATAATATTGTGAGATAGAAGAAGTCCAGGAATCATTCAAATAATACTGATAGCTGCTGTCGAACACCAGACTTGCTCAGCATTGTTGTTAATAAGGATACAAATGAGGGATTGTTGGGAGGAGGAAACTGGTGGGCGTCCTATCACTAGAAGACAACTAAGAGAGTATGAGAAGGATAGACTTAAATCCCATCAAGAGCTCGTGTGTATGGAAAAAGTGATGTTAAAGGCTTGTTGGGAATGGAAGAGTTTGAGAAAGAACTTGAGTGTGAAAAGTTTATATGCATTCCTAACAAAAGGCACATAAGGATGATTTCATGTGGAAAAGGCTTTGAAATCCTATTGTCCCATTTAAAGTTTCATTACATACGTGGCATGCTTTACATAAGGCAATAAATGTGGAAAAGGTGATACAAAAAGACATTCGGGTGGCAAGTAGGTGTTCTATTTGTCACAAAAAGGAAGAAGATGATTTGCATTGATGTGGATGGGGCCCATTCTAAGTGGAAGTGTGGAAATTGACGACTTCAAATATATTGGTGAGTAGAATGGATCCTCGATCTTTGGAAGACCTTTACAAAACATGGTTTTCCTTTGCTAATACAAAAAAAGAAAGAAGTATACATACAAGGGTCTATTTTATTGGTAGTCCCTACACATCTGGCTCGAGAGAAATGAAAGAGTTTTCAATGGTAGCGAAAAAGACTATGTCCATGTTTGAGCATTACATGTGTACCAAGTGTGTTGCTTAGAATCCTAGTAATGACTGTTCTTAATTTATTTTTTTTCGTTTATGGTCATTATCGCTTGTATTATTGTAATCGACTAATCGTACTATGCAACATTTCAAATTATATAAGCATGAACTTTTCAAAACAAATTAAATCAAACATTTAGAGAACACACAGCAACTATCAACATGTTTAGATACCTATATATACCATGATGGGGACAAATTTCTGTTCATCTTCCTAAAATTGAATAGGTTTCGTTGCGATATGCTTTGTGTCATTAATTCTGTTACTATGGTCTAATTCCTTTAGTCCCTTAAAGTGTCTTGAAGCTGTGGAAGGTGTCTTAAGACCAGTATATGAACAGATATCTTATATGCAAAATAAGTCATTTTCATCCCTAAATAAACCTACACTTCCAACCACATCCCTTGTGTTACTCTTGATTGGAATTGATCTCTAGAAAGAAATACAACCATGGGTTATTGAAATAAAACAACAATGATGCCAAGAGCATATTATCTGAAATCCCTATGCTTTAAGCAGACGTTCAAAATCAGATACCAATATAAAGGATTATGAATCTTTTGAAAAAAAAAGGAAGAATAATGAATCTACTAGATGTACTTTAATTAAAGAATCAATAAAGAAGAAATTCAACAAAAAGAACTGAACTGAATGATGTGAGATATAAGAATTAACCTTAAGAACGGAGGTAAAGCTTTCGGCTTGTTCAATTTCGGAGAAATGGCGTGTCCAACGATTCCAATCCCAATTCGAAGAAGGGATTATATCATCGATACTGTTATTCTGACCAAAGCTACAAAGACAACAAAGGTTCCTACTTTTCCTCCCCTTGTTCAGAAATTGTTTCTTCTGGGTACCCCAATTTCGACAGAGTGCGAATTTAAGATTGATTGGATTCTTCAGGAAACCATGAAAGGAAACTGAGATTGACGAAGTGGGTGAAGAGTAAAACGAAGAGCAGGGTTTGAACTGGGTGATTGGAATTGAATGCCCCGCTCTTTCCCATCCATTGGTGACTGCCATCTCTATCTCTATCTCTTGAACAGTAAAAGGAAGAGAAAATGGATGATGTTCTTCACGGTCGGGAAGAGATTATTGCTGATTCATATGGATAGGATCGCCCGATGGTCCATTTCTTGCCCCCGGAGAACAAACACGACGTCGTCTCTTACAAACTTTTCTATTACCTTTTTACCCTCCCTATAATAAACAAAATTAAATAAATCCAGATACAAATAAACGAAATTATCGACTAAAACTTGAATCGTTTTCATAAGACTGGGTTCGAATTTTAAATGGGAAGATTGTCAATTTTACACACTAAGTTATAAGAAAGTGTCAAATTTATTTATTAAGTATCAAAATTCTATTTATATGTATGAATTTGTCAAAAAGTGTCAAATATATTTAAAATAACAGAAATATTAACGACATTAAAAATTTCGCCACATGTAATTAGGGATGGCAACGAGTACCCTACCCGTCGGGTAGTGAAGTACCCGTTTCCGAACCCGATTTACATTTTAATACCCGACCCCGACCCCGAACCCGACGGGTATCTCTATTTAGATCCCCATCCCCGATTTGTAGGGTACCCGATACCCGACGAGTACCCCATTACCCGATTAAAATGTGAAATTATATTTATTATTTTTAAAATATACTAAATATTAAAAAAATATTGTTTAAATTAACATATTTAGACTAAAATAATTTAAAATTATTATAAATTAAATATAATATCTTAACTAATATGTTATTACAAAATATAATTGACCAAAAAATATTAATACATATTGTATATTTAGACAACAATATCATTCGTACTACATAATATAAATTCATTTTAAATACCCAAACCCAATCTTCGGGTACCCACGGGTATCGAGTATACGGGTACCCATTGTCATCTCTACATGTAATATCCACCTATTTTATTTTTTAATTTGACATTACTTTTAATTATTTTTCCATTCAAATAAAACTTATTTTTACTTACCTATTTTTTTCTCTCTCATCCCTCCACAACTCTCCATTTTTTTATAACTTTTTTCTCTTTGATTAACCTAAGTTTTTTCGGATTTTTACATTCTTCCTATTAACCTCAAAGTGCTAAATAACTGAACTTTAAACAGTCATCGTCGTTGGTGGAAGTTTTTGTTGGCCAAAATTTTCATTAGTCGAACACTAAATCATTGTCGCCATTAGCGAAAAATGCCGAATCAAGGTAAAATCTCCCTTAACCGACTTGTTTTGATTTTAGTTTTCATAATACTCACATTGTTAAACTTTATCAGCTCTCAAACGTAACCCCCAAATCCAAGTCTTTCTCAGTTAAACCTTAAACAATCATCGTCAATGGTTGAAACATTCATTGGTCGAATCCTAAATCGTCAACGTTGTGGTGAAGTCTTTGTTGGCCGAATCCTAAATCGCCAGCGCTGTAGCGAAGTCTTAATAACTCGTTACTTTTTAGAACAATTTTTATAATTAATCAATTAAATATTTTTATTAATAATAAAATTATTTATACTATGGAGAAATGAAGAGAGAAATATTTAAAGAAAATGATAAGTTGTGAGGGTAAAGAGAGAGAAAAAATAAATAAGAAAAGATTTTGATGATTTGTTTGAATAAAAAATAATTAAAGTAATGTCAATTTAAAAAAATAAAAAAATATGTGGATATTACATGTGGCAAAAATTTTAATGCCCGTTTAATATTTCTGTTATTTTAAATATATTTGACACTTTTTGACAAGTTAACATATATAAATAAATTTTGATGTAAATTTGACAACTTCTTACAACTTGGTGTGTAAAATTGACATTTTTCCAAATTTAAATTGTGCCAAATTATAACTATAATAATGTTAGTCATTTAAACTTTTTTTTCATAAACGTCTTTCATATTACTTTAACATAGTGGTTTCATTTTTTTTAATTAATTTATCATATTTGTGCAAACAAAATAATAATTATATATTTTTTCATATATTTCACATATTACACTTTTTTTTAATGTTCATTTAAAATAAAAACAAAAACTTGTAAGCACAACGACAAAACATTACATGAAAAAAAATTAAAAAAACAGTTTTCAATAAATTATTGAGCTTGTAAATTTTCGAGAATAACGATTAACTTTCCGACCGACCTTACTGACTTTCTTAAACTAATATCAGAAAACGTCATAATAATAACATTATGAATGATATACATCAGGCGAGTACGATCATTGAAAGTTCGATGATTTCTCTCAAACTAGATAATCTACCAAAAAATAACTGGATGGTAACCCAAATATGTAGGTCTGTCATATCATGCACATAAATTCAAACTTCTCAATAACTAACCAAAGACTCGGCATCACCCAATGAATCCAAGTAATACTCTACAAAGAAACTACAAATAATAGCAATCCCTCGACAATGCAAAAGTAAGTGAGTTGTTGATTCAACTTTTTCATGACACATACGACTAGCCATAATACAAAAAAATTATACACATATCATCCGTAATAATTCCACTATGAATAACGCCCTATCTAAATAACGAGATTTTGGATGGAATCTTTGACTCATAATTTTTTTCACAACAAATTAGAAGAAACAAGATCTTGAATATTCAGACCTCATTGATTTTTAAAACATTTAACCTTATCCCAATTAACTAGATGACAAAACAATAGTTAAAAAATTCTCATAGAAATTTACACATTATTCTCTCAATTTTCACCGTCACACTCTTGGAGAGAATGAATAACGACGTCATATATGTAGACATAAATGACAACACACTCTTAATGAGTATTAACCAACCCCCTTTCGATATTATTTTACTTTTCCATCTAGACAGTTTACATTATATTTTAGTGATAATCGGGTCCTAAGAGACATTTGATCGTAATTTAACACCCAATTACATATCAATATATGTTGACGGAGGATCACAAATTTTAAACCCAACACATTTGTCAACCTCATCCTTCTTCTATTCGAAACAAAATCCGAGAAAAAAATGCACGATTTATTAATATTAAATCAAAGACTAAAACATGCACTGAATAACCATAAAATATCCCGAAAGTGTAAAAAATTGTAATAGATATCATTAATCATGCAGAGCGTATCATCAGCGAAAAACAAATGTGATATGTCAAAATTATATACTTTTGACTCACAACTCATTCCACGAATGAGTCCCGAGTTTTTTACGAAAGTCATAATTTTTTAGAGCGTTTCCATAAGATTACACATTTCTTAAGACATTTAAACCGTATAGTTTTTAAAAGTTAGATATTTATGGGGTCCTATGTAATTTTTATTTCTTTTAATTGTTTTAATACTTTTAAAAATATATAGAGATGTATAATAGATTAATATATAATTAATATAATTAACCTAACTTAGTTGATTAATAATTATCATTATTATCATAGTTACTATATGTATAGTGTTCAAACCTTAATAAAAAAAACATTTAAAATTTTTTATGGCCTTCTAAGTAGGAGCTATGCAAATGCATATGTTGCATCATCCCTGATTAAGAAGGTGTGTATCTTATCTAAATTACTAGATCAGACACAATGTTATGTCGAAATTATTTGAAAAATAAATACAAAATCTATCTATATTTAAAATAGGGCTTTGTAAAAAAATGGAAAATCGATAATCCAACCGAACTGATAGCTTACCGGTTTATTGGTTAATCGGTTCAAATGATTCCGATTAACCGGTTTGGTTTTCGGTTAAACTATTTTTCTAGCGGTTTAACCGGTAAACCGATAATAATTTAATCATATATATTTATATTAGTTATTTTTTTAAATATTAAATATATTATAAATAATATTTAATAATATATATATATATATATATATTAGTTTTTCTTTTAATTTTAAATTATAATTTATATAAAATTGTTTTAAAAAAGTTAATTTATATGATTATTAGTTTAAAAATAGATATTTTTGAAATATATTATTTTGTTAGAATAATATAATATATTATAAAATATTTTTAAATATATCTATAAAATATTATTAAAATATATTATATTATAACAATTATAACAATAATATAATATATTATAATATAAATAAAAAATGGAGAATAACATAAAAATACGACGCAAATAAGGACATTAAAAATAATAATAAGTTTAATACTTAATTTAAAAAATTGAATTATCAGTTCACTAAATCGTTTAACCGACCGGTACTGATCGGAACCAATGATTCCAAAACCGGTAAAATCGATACCAATACTGGTCAGTTAACCGGATTGTAAAATAAGAGATAAAATCAGACTTAATCAAAATCGTTTAACCGATTAAATACTCCTAATTCAAAATTTTTCAAAATCTTTTATCAGATTACACTTTTTTTAGTCACCAAACTAACTTTAACAAATTAGAATGTGTAAATCTCGAAAATAATATTTAATTTTAAAAAATATGATCAAAATCGTATTTTTATTTTATTTTATTTAAAATATGTCAAATTAATTAAAAAAACGAAAACAATATGTTAAAATAAAAAACCCTTGTTAAAAAAATAAATCTTAAATGTCAAAATTTTAATAATTAAAACCTCAAATAGAGTATGAAATATATAATGAAAACGTCTTAATTTTGAAGGAACTGGAACAAAATAATTAAAGATTTTGATCTTTGTTTAAGACCTAGAAGAGAAAGTGAGAAATCGAGAGAATGGAGTCATCGGGCAGTTGGCTAGAGAAGGCGCTACTTGATCTCTGTAAGAGAACGGAGACCGGCTTGGATTTGGATGGTGAAGTCATATCAGGTCTCGTCTCATACTGTGAACTCGCTTCTCCCGTCGACGCCAAGGAATATCTTGATGTAATTCAATTCCATCTCTTCCTCATTTTTTCCTTTACCTGTTCAATCGCGTTTCTATATATGGATCCGTTCAATCGTATCTGTGTTTTTATCTGTTAACGAATTTCAATTTGATTCAGAACTGCTTAGCATTGAATTGTAAGATATTTTGATGAAACTGATAGGCCTAGTTGTTCGTTGTTAGTATTTGAGATTCTGCAAAGAAATTAGGTTAACTACCTTCAGCTCCATCTTTAGTGACTTCTGCAACTGTTCAATTATATGTTAGCTCATCAAAACGTGAAGATTCATACATTAGAGCTAATGCATAAAATCCTTGTGTATTTTGGTACATTTATCCTCACTGTCTTTGTTTGGCTAGTTTGTGACAGATGAAGATTTAATCCCTAATAAGATAGAAGCATTGAATTGAATATTCCAACATCCCTTGATTTATTCTCTTAGCTATCTGTAATCCTGTGTTCCTTATAATTTGAAATGAAAACCAGTTCATCAGCAGAATTCCTTATATCCTACATCACTCCATGTCTCTTGTCCTTGAGTTGGGATAATATCGTGAAATCTGTTTCAACCAATGGTTTTTTGCTGCATTTTTTTGCAAGGTTTTAAAGTTGGATTATGTGTTACACTTACAATATCTTATGCCTTTCATTTTGTTTGAATACCAAATGATCTGCCTTTTTAATCACATAAGTTGATTGGTTCAATACGTGCTACATTCTGTTATTGTAGAATATCATAGGCCAGGAAATAGGTAAAACTGCGATAGAGGAGTACTTGAAGCGGAGAGGCTATCACAGCATCCCCAGTAATACCTCAGAAGCCTCAACCTCAAGGTTACAAGCATATGTCAAACCGCCTTCCAATGAGTTAGTTGGTGGAAATAAAAAACCCGTTAAGGCATTAAAAGATGCAACAGTTATCAATAATCAGGAGAAACGGGTTCCAACTGCGACCAATGGTTCAACAAGAGGCAACCAAAAGGAAAATCAAAATAATTCTAGGAAGAAAAAGTCTGGTAAAGTAATTTCTCTGGCTGAGGCAGCAAAAGGATCAATTGTTTTCCAGAAAGGAAAACCATGTTCATGCCAAGCCCGAAGTCATCGCTTGGTGAGCAACTGTTTGTCTTGTGGAAAGATTGTATGTGAACAGGAAGGGGAGGGACCTTGCCACTTCTGTGGTGCACTTGTTCTGAAAGAAGGAAGCACGTATGCTGGTCTTGACGAAGGCTCATTTCTTCTAAATGATGCTGAAGCAGCAGCTGAAGCTTATGCAAAGAGGTTGGTCGATTATGATCGGAATTCAGCTGCTCGTACGACTGTTATTGATGACCAAAGTGACTATTACGAGATTGATAGCAATAGCTGGCTCTCTATTGAGGTAATTGTTCCTCAAAAATTATCACTATCAGTATTCCTTAGTACTAATTGTTTGTATTGTCGCAGGAAAAGGAGCTTTTAAAGAAGAAAAAGGAAGAAATTGAACAAGCTGAACTTGCTATGAAGAGCAAAGTGAAAATGTCCTTTGACTTGGTTGGGCGCAAGGTTTGTTCAACCTTAAACTAACCCTCCTATTTTGCCTTAATTTTTCCTGCATGTCCATACTATTTTTTTGAAACAACCCCATTTAGAAACACTTAAGCCTTGTTTGATCTTGAGTTATTTGAATAACCAATTAGTTTATTTTCGAATAACCTTGTTTGAGGTAGGTGATAAAATATCGGGTTATTTATGTAAAAAGACATTAAGGGTATAAATATATAATGAATATTTTTTTAAAGAAAGTAGAAGATATTTTTGGTTGATGATTTGAATGATGGATTGATAAGTAAATTGTTGATTTGATAAATTCAAATCATCAAACAATGCCGAAATGTTTCTATATTCTGATCTAAAACAATCATTAACTTTTTTAATCTATGTCTAACTAAGTTTAGTTTCCAAACATAATCTCGTCTATATATACGTTCTTGGATCCTGATTTTTGTAACCATGTGTTTCCCAAATGGGTAATTATCTCAAATTGTTTATTAGATGAAATACATAATCAATACATGTTTTTTAAATAGACTCATAGTATCTTTAGACCATGTGATTGGTTTCTCAACAAATAGAAACAACCATGTATTTTTTTTTTGTGTGACCCGGGTGGCTAGCACTACCCCCTTTAATCAGAGCATTTTTAGTGGGAATCGAACCTGAGGCTTTTGGTCTACAAGGTAAGGTAAGAACCATTGTCAAGTTACCCTTGTGTGTTTAATATCTATACAAACAATCATACAATTGTTCCATACAAACAAGAAAAATACTTGTTTCTAAATGGCTCAATTGTATCTCTTAGGCCTAGTTTGATCTTGGGTTATTTGAATAACCAAGTGTTTATATTCAAATAATTGAAGTGGAAATATTAGGTTATTAGGGTAAAAAGACAATATGGGTAGAAATATGTCATGATTTATTTTTCATCTAAAAAAATATGGTTGATAATTTGGATGATGTGATTGCTGATTGAATGACGAGTTACAGGTGCTTATAAATGAGGACGATACATCGGAATTGGAAACGAACAACCACATACTTCGGCCACTTAAAGATCGAGAAATCAATAGGATTAAACCAAATCCATTTCTGGAAATCCAACCGGTCTACATTGATCCAGGCAACAAGAAGAGAACACCTACTAAACGGGAGAACTCGAAGAACAACAAGGGCTCATCAAGCAGCAACATGTGCTTTGAGATAAGCGGGAGAGTTCAACATGATCAAAACGATTTGAAACGTTTTATTGTTGATAGTCAGCAAAGTGGAGAAACTTGGGGCAAACCGGCCACATCAAGCAAGTCGCATGTGGACGATGACAAAGAATGTTCTCTCGATTACGACTAAAACCTTTCGCTAGCTTTTCCGACAATTGAGAAGTCTGGTTTAATTTGTTCTATATCATGGTTATTATTGTTATCTGTCATTATCCAATGTTATTATACTAAGAAATGTTTTTGTTTTTTTACAAAAATACTAGAATGGTTACCTTGAGAACAAAGTGTACTTCTGCTCAATCTAGATTCTAGGTTTACGGCCTGATTTCCAAAATTGGTTTATTAAATACAACACTAATAAACAAATATATTTATTTTTATACTTAAATCTTTTTATATTATGTGATTTATTTTCCAAGAAGTTGACAAAATATTTTATCATTGTTTTCGAACCAAATTTATTGTCAAATATAAATGTTTATGAGAATAAAGTTTTATTTTATTTTAATTATATATAAGTGTGCAACTTAAACATCTACAGAAAACAATTTCATTTTAAACAATTTTCATATACTAGTCTCAAATTATTGTAAAAAAAATATTAAAACCATATTAATGCTAAATTTAAACTTATAATAATGAAATAAATTAATGTAACTCTTATTCATTTTTATTTATTTATTTTTAAAAATTTCCTTTTGTAAATTTTTTAAATCATAAAGTTTGGGTTAATTTTTAAATTTATATTATAAGGCTTTTCTTTGGTTTGAGTTAAACAAAATTAAACATTATTTTACTCTTTTCTTATTTATTATATTATTTAATTTATTAATTAAAATATTAAAATATTTTTATCTTAATATATTATTTATTATTATTATATATATATTAATACTCTTTAATTTTTTTTTTTATCAAAAATAATAATTACTTCCTTAAAATCATAATTATTATTTTTTTCTTCATTTAAATTATTATAAAAAATTATATATCCGTACAAACTCTTAAAATTTGTTTATGTATTCATGTAACTTATAATTATATCATATATATTAAAATGAAATTATTATTTGAAGGACTTGTTTGATTAATTAGTTATTGGGATAAAATTTAGTTTTTATTAAAAAAAATTTAATCATTACATTATCAATATAATCTATCTATTTATCTCTTAAAATATCAAAATTATTCTTTACTTTTTTAAATATAAAATTAATTATTAAATAAAAATTTAGAGAAATAAAGAATATTTTGATTAAAAATAAATAAAATTTAACTTTTTTTTTCGCCTTTTAATTCTAATTTTTAGAATGGTTGGAGGTGAGTATGATAATTTAAAAAATTAAGGAGATTTTTAAAATAAAATTATCACCCTTAATTAAAAAAAAAAAGTTAGAATATTTTTAGTCTTGTTATATAATATCATAAATCTATAATTAGAATGGAGTAATGTTTCACTTATTATTTATTTGTTTTTTTTATTATTTTTTTTAATAAAATTAAAGATAATAGTAAGATATTAATTTTTTTTTGTTAATTTCAAATTAGAAATGGTAAAAAGCATTGAAACATTTTAAAAATAACATATTATGAATATTGTATTATAAATTATCTATTTTATAAATTTAAATATAATAATAAATTATTTAAATATATATATATATATATTATAAAATATACACTTATTGTATATTTTAAATAATTATATATATATTTATTAATGTTGTAAATTGAGTGGTTGAGAATATGGTGAAGCATAGATTGGTTTGAATAAATATGAGATAACTTGAAGTATCTTCTATGAACATTCCTTGGATTAATTAACATAACCTCTTTAATTGTAATGGTAAGTGGGTTTATATATATGAAATTTTATAATCGATCATATTAGTTTTAGGTTGATTAAAATGTAAAAAGAATAGTCAAAAATAAAATAAAATAAATAAATAAATAAAGGCAAATGGAAATGATTGTGTGACTGAAATGGGACCCACCTATATTTCTCCTTTGATAAATTTTCATGTCATGGTAGCGGGACCCACACTTTATTAAATCATCTTTATGGATTGAATGAATGAAAATTCAAAGAGGCATCCCACGTGGACGTCTGAACCAAAGACTTTCTCATGTTTTTTGTTTTTTATTTTTTATTTTATTTTATTTCCAATACTAATAAAATTACCATTATATATATATAAATATATTTTATTTAGATACAAAATTGATTATTCTAATAAATATAAAATATTATTTTTTAAATAATAAAAAATACTGTCTAAATAAATTCTCAATTTCTTTATATAATTTTAAGATTGATAAAAAAATACTTTTTAAATATAAAATAATACATAAAGTTAAGTGACAAAATATTTAAATGCTATAGTCTACGTGGACGGACGTAGAGACAATCAGACTAATTCCGCTAGTAAAATTAATTGGTTAAATATGTTTGCGATTAATATGTTTAATGTCACACTCAAATAAAGAAACATAATATAGTGTTTAAAAAAAATTATGAATAATAAATAAAAAAAATAATATATTTTTGAAAGAGATAATATTTTGGATTTGTAAATTAAAATTTAATATAAAATAATTTTAAAAGTTTTATTTTACTCATAAAGAAAACACTATAATGTTTTGTGTGAGTAAATTAAAATTTAATATAAAATAATTTTCAAAATTTTAGTTTACTCATAAAGAAAACACTATTACAAATTTTGCAATATTAAATTATATATAAGATTAAAGGTAAATTATCAAGATAATTGATTATAAGAGGAGGGTATAGTAAAACTCTCTCTCTCCATATAATAATTCTCACTCATTATCTTTTCCCTGCTTCAAGCTTTGCACTCCTCATTACCTTATCCTCACACTCTCTCTCACACACTGACACACACACACACTCACAGTTTCATCAAATCAACAATTGGATCTAACCCATCAAAGAAGAACAACAACAAAGACACAAACTTTCTTCATTTTGATAGAATCAGACGATCGAAAACTCTGTCTGTAAATAAAAACAAGAAGAAGCTGATGTGATCATGGAAGAAGGCGGCGATGATGATCTTCACCACCACCACAACCACCACCGTTCAAATTTCCCATTCCAACTCCTAGACAAAAAAGAATTAGACCCACCACGAGAACCCTCTCTAGCAATCTCAACAATCTCCGGCGCCACCACAACCACCACCACCGCCGCCGCCGGCGAAACATCCACCAAGAAACCACCTCCTAAAAGAACATCCACCAAAGACCGACACACAAAAGTCGACGGCCGTGGCCGTCGTATCCGCATGCCTGCTCTCTGCGCCGCCAGAGTTTTTCAACTTACACGTGAACTTGGTCACAAATCTGAAGGAGAAACCATCGAATGGTTATTACAACAAGCTGAACCCGCCATCATAGCCACCACCGGTACCGGCACGATTCCGGCCAATTTCACTTCACTCAATATCTCCCTCCGCAGCTCCGGTTCTACCTTGTCTGTACCTTCTCATCTCCGATCTACTTCTTATTTCAATCCAAATTTCCCTCCTGCTTCAAGAAACCTCAATTTTCATCCGACCCAGAATCCAATTCTACATGGGAAATCGGAAAGAAACAGTCTTGATTTAACGGATGGCACAGAGGAGGAAGATACAATTAGCCGGAAAATTCGGCCGGAGGAACATGAACATGATGGTAATAGTTATTTAGTACAATCGAATTCAGGGTCGATTCCGGCGGGTCATGGATCTATGGCGCCGGCGAATATTTGGATGATGCCTAATTCAATTAATCAAACAATAAGTGGCGATCCAATTTGGAGTTTTCCTCAAATGAACAATAGTGGTTTACATTTCATGAACTTTCCAACTCATCTTGCCTTACTGCAAAATCAACATTTGACGGCTGGAATTGGTGCCGGTGCCGGCGCCGGCGATAGCAACGGCGGCGATGTACATCTTTCGGATGTAAACCCTTATAATAGGGGGGCAATTGTTAGCAAACCTGAAGATGATAGAAATGATACAACAACAAGTCATCATTCATAAGTGAATTAATATATTTGTGTTGTTTTGAGTTTTCCTAATTATCATCATTTCAAGATTCTTTATTTTTATTTTTATTTTTATTTTTTATTGTGTGTTATATAATGTTTTTTTTGGGGGGATTTGGGGACTTTTGCAATAGAGTTCTTCAATTGCTCGATTTAAACTATATAGACTTTGATTGTATTGTTTTCTTATACATATTGGATTAATGTTGTTTAATTGAATATATTAATGTAGGTCATCAAGATGTTGGTTAATTTGGAGCTTTAATCAAGTAAGTACAAATGTCTTATGTATTTGGTGGAGACTATGTTAGATTACTTGGCATAGAATGTCATAAATACAATGATTTATGTGAAGAATTATGATATGATAATTTGATTACAATCCATTAAGTTAACTCATTTGGTGAGAATAATTGTTAGTCATTTTAACTTCTTAAACTTAATTATTATACTATAATATATATTATAATGAAATTCTTTAAAATCATGAAATTCTTTAACTTAGATATATTCTAAATTAAAGAATTTTGAAAATTTGTAACTTACATACTTTCTCAAAGTTAAAATTGAATTAGTAATTTTTATTTTAATAAAAACTGCTATTTTAACTTATAAATATAGGGTAAACTTTACAAATATTATTAGTTTTTAATAAAATATTTAGTGCATGATACATGCCATGTATTATAATGTTTATTGCATCATTATTATCTATGTTTATTATTATTAAAAAAAAAAAATGTTTATATGTTATTATTATTATTGTTAGGTTTTTCTTTCTGGGCCAATTTAATATTTGGATAGAAATTGGATTATGGGCCCAAAGTCAAGTGCTATTAGCCTCTTGACTTTCTTTGCATAACAAATATAATTTATTTTATTACTTTATATATTTATTTATTAATTTAATAAGTTATATTTTTATTAATTTAATAATTTAATAAACTATTTATACAAATTAGTATTGTAAAAAATAATTTCTATTTATTACTACTATTATCTTTAATTTTGAACAAAAAAAAAAAAATATATTTTAATTTATATAAATAATTTATTTTTGTTATTTTTATTATAATTTTATAATTATATATTTTTATTTTTTAATATTATTTTTTATTTAATAATTTAACAAATATTTATTTTTTATATTATTATATAAATTTATTTTTATTTTTATTTTATATATTGTTTTTATGTATTTATAAAATTCTATTTTTTTTTTTTTATAATATTGGTGTATCACTTTAGTTTATTAATGAATGATATTTCTAAATTTATATTCTAAAAATGATTTTAAAATAAAATTTTAATTTTAAAATAATTTTAAAATAAATTTATATATTATAAACATTCTTTCATATTTTTTTTATTAAATAAATTTTATGTTTTAAAATAATTTGTTATCATAATAATTTATTTAATATTATTACTTTTTTTAAATATAATTTTTTTAAATTATATATATTTTTAAATTATTTAATTTTTTTCTTAAATAATTTGATGTTTTAGTTTTAAAATATTAAAAAATATTTAATAATATTATTAATTTTAAATTTATGTTTTTAAAATACATTTTTATATACTAGTATAATAAATTTATATTATTTTAAATTGAAATAATTTTATTTTATTTCTTCCATATTATACTTATTTTCATTAATATTTTAATTTTATATATTAATTTATGAATAAATATTATTTAAAAAAAAGAAAAAGAAAACATTTAAAATGTTGGTATTATTAGTTATTTATATTTTTATGTTATAAAAATATTTTTTATTATTAAATATATTAATTTTTTTTTTATTTTTTTTTTATAATAATTTATTATTTTATCATTATTATATATTTAATTATATTTTATTTTCTATTTAATAAAAATAAATAAATTATAATAACTTTAAAATAAACTTATTATTATTTTCTAATATTTATCTAATATATATATATATATATATTATATTTCATTTATTTAAATTTTATTAATTTTCGAATTTTTTGTTTTCTAATAATAATATTTATATTTAATTCTCTATTTTTAATTAAAAAATGCATTTATGGTTTATAAATTATATTTTATTTTTTTAGAATATATTTTAAATTTACTATTTCATTAAAAATTAAAAATTAGTTATTTACATAATTTTTATCAACTATTTAATTTTTTTATATTTGAAAAACAATTTTAATTTACATATAATTATAATTATTGTTGTAACATATTTCATTATTTTAAATTAATAGTTTTTTATTTCAAATTTATTTATTTATGTTTAATTTATTATTTGTTTAATTTTTCAGAAATAATATATAATTGTTTCTTATTAATTTGTTTTAAAAATAATAATTTGCAAAATTATAATTATAATTTTAATAATTAATTTAGTTATTTAATACATTATATATCTCATATATTCTTTTAAATATTTAATATTATAAAATTTTAATTTCTATTTAGTTTTGAATTACTAATATTATATTTAAATTTATAATACATTTATTTTAATTTTAATTGTTAATAAATTGGATTTGATTTTGATTTTATAATTAATATAGTTTTTAATTTTAAAATAGTGTTAATTTGTTTTATATTATTTTAAAAATTATAAGAATTTTAGTTTTTTTATTATTAATTTATGTTTAACTAAATTTGTTTTTTTAGAAAATTTTATTATTAATTATTTTTATATATTAAATGTATTATATTTTTAAATCATATTTTTAAATATTAAATTTATTTTTATTTTTTATTAATATCCAATATTTTAAATTTAATTTTTTTAATCTTAAAATTTGTATTTTTAAATTATTTTTCAAACAAAACATTATTAATTGATTATAAAGTTTAATTTTCTATTACTTTAATAATTTTTGTATAGTTTGTTTTGTTATAATAATTTATTTTGTATCATTATAATATATTTAATTATATTTTGTTAATTTATGTCTTATTTAATAAAAATAATTAAATAATTATAATAACTCTAAAATAAATTTATTATTTTTTATAATTTTTCTGTAATATAAAATTTTCATTTATTTAAATTTTATTAATTTAAAAAAATATTATTATTATATTTTTGAATTTTGTTTTTTAATAATAATATTTATATTTAATTCTCTATTTTTATTTTAAAAAATGTATTTATTATTTATAATTATATTTTATTTTCTTTACAAATATATTTTATATTATTTTTTAATTTTTTTTTATTTAAAAACTGTTAATTACACAATTAAAAATAAAAATGTATGATTGAGAGTTACAAGATATGTTTTATAGCAAACTGTTAATTATTAAAATAAATATATATTTTTGGATTACATTTTTATTTATTTATCACTAATTACATTTTATTTATTTTTTTAATAAAAAAGTATTATTGTATCATTAATTTTTTTAATATTTATATTTAGCACTATAATTTTATATAATACTTTCTAATTTCTATATACATACAATATTTAAATTACATTATTTTATAAATTAATTTTGTTTTTATTTATTTATTTTTTAATTTTAATTTATATCTTTTAATTTAATCTAAATAATTATTTTAAATCCAATAATTATTTTATATTTCTTCCAAAAAAATGTATTATTATTTTTGAATATAATTTAACATTTATTTATTGAATATTATTTTCTATTATTTTCTTCTTTTAATAATTTAATTTTTCACTTTTTAAAATTATATAATAACTAAATTATGGATTTTTATTTAATTTTATTATTATTATTATTTTTGTTTAATTATTTTTTTATATTTTTTTTATATTCTTATATAAATTTTAATTTTTTACTTTAGTTTTATACAATTTATTTATTTTTATTAACATTACTAATTTTAATTAACTATTGCATTTATGTAATTTTTATAGATATTAATAACAATTATATAATTTTTAAGAATTTATTTAATATTTATTGATTTTTTATAAATACAATATTTTAGTACTGGTATAATTGTAAATTTTATTTTAGTTAAATCAATTTAAATATTTTATTTCTTTTCTATTATATTTATAATTTTCATTTTTTTTATTATTTTTTAGTATTTTTTGTTATATAAATTTATTTTTTATAATTCTTATATATTAAGTTATATTTTCTTAATTTATATTATATTTAATTATTTTATTTTCTATTTTAAAATTATTTTCTAATTAATTAAATTTAAAAAAATATCATTTATATCCATTTATAATTAATTTCTAATATATATACAATTTTTATTTATTTAAATTTTGCTAATAAAAAAAATAATTATTATATTAAAAAAAATCTAATTATTATTTATAATTTTTTTGTTATACAGAATTGTTTTTTTAATATTTCTATTTAATTTTTTATTTTAATAATATTTACATTTAATTGTTTCTTAGTAATTTATATAACTATATGTTTTTTTATAATTAATATAGTTTTTATTTTTAAAATGTTGTTAATTTATTTTATATTATTTTTTAAATTAAGAGAATTTTATGTTTTATATTATATTTTAAATTTATTTATTTTATATTTTAAAGTTAATGTATTTTTATCTCAATTTAATTTAATTTATTTTTTTAATTTATTTTTCAAATAAAACCTTATTAGTTTTCTATTACTTTTATATATTGTTTTGTTAATTTTTATATATTTATTTTTATTAAATAATTTTTTTTTTATTTTCATATATGTTATCTCACTATATATTAAGTTTATATTTTTGAACTTAATTTTTTGAATAAATCTATTTTTATTAAAAAATAATGTTTAAATTTTATGTGCTGAGTAAATAAATTATTTAAGATTTAAATAATTTGTATCGATTTTTCTTACATTTTATTTAATTTTTAACAAAGTAATTTTTAAAACTATTTATTTATAAATTAAAGTCTTTAGAGTTGTTAAAACAATTATTGTCAAGTTACTATGTTAATTATTTTTCATAATTTGAAAATTGCTTGACATGTTATTTTTTTGTCTAGTTATTATTTATTTTTTATACTTCACATTTTTAGTCATTAACTAAACGCTCATTAACTAAACGCTTACTAATGAAAATGGAATATATTATTTATAGGGTTGTTTGATTTCCATAAAATAGATTTAATTAGGTTCAAAATTTGACAATGACTTAAAATATTAATTAAAATAAATGAAGTTATTTTTTTTTTTATGGAATTAGTTTTATTTCTAAATTTATATATAATGCCTTTAGAATGTATAATGAGAAAAATATTATTTATCATGATGTATATTTTGTTTTTAGCTATTTGTTTTTTATGTACTAGTTTGAACTATTAAGTTATTTTATTTTTCATGAATTAGTTTAAGTATTAAGTTTATTATTTGAGAATTTTTGAAGTATGCAATTAAAGAAACAATGATATACTCATTGTCATTTTTACATAGGTTTACGATTTTTTTTAATAGTTTAGTTGTTGGGATACCAAAAGATAAAGTATCATTTAATGTAATAACAACTTCAACATTGAATAATTGTCGAATAATTGCAGAAACGAAAGAAAGGGTTAAACTTTGATTTCAAATAATCATTTTATTAAAAATATAAACGGATAATCATGTGTAACCAAAGTTAAGTTTAATTATTGCAGCAGGATTTTGAACCATTAAATCAACGCTGAATTTTTATCTAGCGCCTAGAAACACACCACGCACCCCGCTATAGCAAAAGCGTGCGCGCCCAATCCACACTTGATCAGCTAACGAGACGTTAACCCCATTAGCCTAATCGCCCAAACACAGACGGATCTCTAACGGAACGCAGCGACACGTTTTTGGTTAAACGAAATGACGTCGCTTTGTTCGTCTTTCCTGGTCGAACAGGGCGATCGTCGGAGGCTGCGCTCGACGTTAACGTTTCTTCTAAAAACTTTATCTCCGCCTACATTCATCCTTATCCCTTCATTTTTTCACCATGTGCACGTCTTATCATCGCAATCAATACCCCAAGAATAGATTTCAAATCTTATCTTGAATCAGATTGGCAAGGACAAAACAGAATCCTCAAAGATGAACTTCAGTCAATATATTAGAGTTGAATTCGACCTCCTCAACCGACCTAACTTAGCATAAATAGTCTTTAGTTCTTCTCTTCCGATCCATCAAACAATCATCACATTTTACAACCTATAACTGGATTTTTATAAAATTCTCTCTGGCGATCAAAGTTTTGATCTAGGCTTCGGAAAGCTTCTAACACTTCATTGGAGTATTGGAGTGTTCTCCAAGTGCTGGTAAATTTTTAGATCCTCTGTATTTAAATTTGTGATTGAAAACTAAATTTTTATTAAACTGCTTAATATTAATTTGTTTTATTATTATTATTATTATTTTTAATTATTTAATAAATTTATTTTAATTTGTATAATTATTAAATTTGATTATTTTATATTTTATTTTATAATTAATATAATTTTTACTTTTAAAATTGTGTTAATTTATTATATATTCCTATAGATATATATTAAAAATATTTAAATTAGAAAAAATATATTTAACTAAATAGATTAAGTTTTAAAATAATTGAAAATTTATTTTAGATTTATTTATTATAATAAAACAACATAATGAGACACATGTCTTAAACAATTTATCAAAATTTGTTATTTTAACTCTACTATTTATATAGGTATATTTTAAAAAATATTTAAAAAAAAAACATTTAGACACTTGTACAATTGTCTAACTACCCTAAACTAATAAAAATTATTTAAGTATACGATATTATAAAAAATGAGCTCATCTAACCTCATTTATTTAATGGTCAGAGTTATTTTTATTCTTTCTAAATTTAAAATTTATTAATTAAATATTTATGTTTTCTCTTTCTTTTTATTTAATACTTATTTTATTAATTTCTTTGTTTTTCTTTTCCTTTTGTTTTTTAATATAAATATAAATAAAATTAAAATTAATAATTTTTTTTATTATTTAATCTTGATTTAGGATCTATAACTTTTTAATAGAAACAAACATTGAAGTATTTTATACAATACAATGAGTTACTGTACTATATAAATATTAGTCCTTAAAAAATTAAACAATTTTATAATAATTTATGTTGATCAAATAAAAAGAAATAAAACTAAAATAATCAAATTCTTATATACATATAAAATAGACTAAAGAAGAAATAGATAAAAAAAAGTTAATTAATTAATTAATTAAAAATAAAAAATAAAAAATAATATTTAGTTAATGAATATTTTTTTAAAACTAACCATATTTAGTTAAAGATGTTAGATGAGCCAATTTGTAAATTGTATTTTTTTTTTCTTTAAATATTTTTTAAAATATAACATTTAGGAATATTAGAATTAAAATAACAAATTTTTATAAATTATTTAAAACATGTGTTTATTTTGTTTTTTTATTATAATAAATAAATCTAATTATTCAATTGCATAGCTCTAAATAAGCGTTCAAAATACAAATACATACATGCCTCTAAATGAAGGTTTAAAAATATACATAACTAAATACCTTACGTTTTAAAATAATTAAAAAAAATATATTTATTATAATAAAAAATAAAATGAGACATTATATATTTAAAATAATATTTAAAATTGATTGAAGAATTTAATTTTTTGTTATCAATTACTACATATTTTTTATATTTAATTATTTATATATATTCCAATTAATATAAGTAGAGTGAATTTTGTAATATGAGACATATCATTTATATGTTAAAATTTTGTTAATATTTTTCTCGTAACTACGGGTTTCTACTAGTTATATTAAAATTTGAGTATAATATGATGCAATTTAAGCCCCAATTAATATTTTTGTATGACTAATTATTGTAATTTATATAGAGTTGTACAATTTACTTAAACATTCTTTTATAAAAAAGATAAATTTGTTTTATTTTTGTGAATCAGGTTGAGGATTATACTCTTTATTTAGAATTTCTAAATAATGCAATTAAGGAAATGAAGGCAATGCCTTTGAAATTATTTGTTTTATGTTAAAGTTTATAATTTGTTTCTTAAAAATGCACCAACATTATAGTAATTGTTTAAGAATGCAATTAGTTATAAGACAATATTTTTGTTGTCACTTTTACATATGACATTTTTTTGTTATTTTGTTTTATGAATTAATGTAAGGTTAAGTTTGTTTTTCCATGAACATGGTTGAGGATTAGGCTCTTATTTAGAATTAAAATTATTTAAGTGTGAGTAGGGACAGATCCAGAAAATAGGGTTGGGGTGAGCTTAAAAAAATAGCAAAAAAATTCTGAATAAAACTGGTGGATAAATGTAAGTTTTATCATTTTTTTAATAATTAGATAAACATTAAAATAGTGTGCTCATAATTCCGTCCGTGAGGATAGATGGCCTTAAGCTATTTGGTTTCTAGAATTGTTTAGAGTATAATTTGTTTAAGAACAATAAACCGACCGAAGCACGGACCACTCTCCTACGGACAAAAATTATAATTTGTGTCTTTTCATTTAATTGTGTTTGACGAACTTGTTTAAGATTTTGTTTAAAAATTGGACAACGGCCAATATGTGTTTTAAGAAGTCAATTTTCTTTTTTTTTCATAAATAGTGTTAAGTATTAAGCTTATTATTAAAATTGAATATTAAAATTGATTAGGTCACAACTCACAAGTTTAATTTCTAATGACTTTAGTTAAAATGTAAACCATAAATTTGAAGTAACGTTAAATTCTTATATATAAAAATAAAACTAATTATTAAAATTACAAAATGTAACTAACTCATCTATATAGTTTATTTATTTTTTTAGAGTAGTTTGAGTATAAAGATTAAAATATAAAAATATATCAAAGTAAAAATAAAATACAAATTAATTGGCTGGAATGACCTCCAAAATAACAATAAAATTTCTCCAATTTTCTCAATCTAACCTATTTATTGTCATTATATTTTTTTTCTCTTTCAATTTATTCTTAATTATCTTTTTACCATATTAGTACTGATTTCTATTACTTTTATATATTATTATTTGCTTGCTCTTATTTATATTAATTATTTTGTATAACTTTTTATCTTTATTTTTTTTTTTGCAAACTCTCTCTATTTATTTTATTTTATTTTTGTCTAAAGATATAATTTGTTTCTATCATTATTATATATAATATAACTTTTTTTTTAAATTTTTTTTTTGAAAAATTGATTATAAATTGTGCCTTTTGATCATATCTTTGTCTCTTTGCAAACAACAGCGATATACATATTTCGGATGTAAACCCTTATAACAGGCCGATTGTTAGCAAACCTGAAGATGATAGAAACTATATATACAACAATGGATATTTGTGTTGTTTGAGTTTTCCTAATTATAATCATTTCAAGATTCTTTATTTTATTTTTTGTGTGTTACATAATATGTTTTTTGTGGGTGTTTTATCGGGGTTTTGGGACCGGACTTTGCAATAGAGTTCATCAATTGCTCGATCTAAACTATATAGTACTCAATTGTATTATTTTCTTATGAATATTAGATTAATGTTGTTTAATTGAATGTATTAATGAGATGTTGGTTAATTTGGAGCTCTAATCAAGTAAATACAAATGTCTATTTTATATTTTCATTACAAAAGTTAAAATAAAATAACAAGTGTTAAAATAAAAGTTTTTTAAATGTGAGAGTTGTATGTTAGCTTCAGATAAAAAGTTTCATAAGTTGATAATATATTATGATGGTAAAAAAATAGTTTGGTTATTAGTTAAGGCATACAATACTATCATGTAATTATATTATGATGGTAAAAAATAGTTTGGTTATTAGTTAACATTTTTTTTTGTCCACATGAGCTATCTTAATAAATTTTTGAATCATACTGTATCCTAATATTATTTTATAATATAGTATACTTTTAAAATATTATATTTTATAGACTTACAAAAATAATTGATTTCATTATGCTTTCTTTATTTTATTGCATGCTTGATGCCAGGTATCTCAATCCTTATTACATTATTATTATCTTTATTATTATTAAAAATATAATAATAATAATAAGCTCGTATGTATGCTATTATTGTTAGGCTTTGCTTTCATTTTGGGCCAATTTAATTTCAAAATATAAACTGGTTTATGGGGCTAGACTCATTAATTTTTAGTCACCATGATACCCAACTTTCTTTACATAAACATATGATTTATTGTGGAGAATAAATAATATAGTTTATTATATTTAAAATCGAATTTTTATATTTTTAAAATTTAGATTTTCTTTTTCTTAAATCTGGTAAAAATAAACAAAATAAAAAAAAGATAAAATTTGATATTTAAAAATGGTCATAACTATATATATATAATTCTATTTATTTTATAAATTCAATATTTATAATTTTATAATAAATACTATATTCAAAATAACTTTATTTAAAATATTTTATTTTTAGTTGAGTTGAATTCAAAATTAATTATTATAACTGAAATTATTGTTTACTCTAGCTACAAATAAGGATTTATATTATTATTATTATTATTTATCATTAATTACTAAAATATCTTCTTAAAATATTTTTATTAATTACAATTATATTTAATTTTTCAATACAAAAAAATATTATGTTATTAATAATTTTTAAATAACTTGTATAACTAAAATTCTATAAATATATTTTTTAATATTAATATTTATCACAATAATTTTATTTAATAATTTCTATATACACAAAAATTACATTATTATATATATTAATTTTGTTTTATTGTTTTATTAAAAATCGTTTTATTTTATTAATTTTAATTTATATCTTTTCATAATAATAAAAAGTTAACATTTATAATTTTAATTCAATATATTTTTATTTTTGAGAAATACGATTCATTTATTGTTTTTATAATTGAATCTACATAATTATTTTCAATCCAATAATTTTGTTTTATTTTTCGAAAAATTATTATTATTTGTTTTAATATAATTTAACATTTATTTATTTTTAGAATATTATTATTTTTAAATATTTCATTTTTCATTTTTTTAATTTGTTTAATAATTAAATTATGTTATTTTTAATTTGTATAATAACTAAATTATAAATTATGTTATTTTTAATATTATTTTATTATTAATATTGTTTTTATGTAAAATTTTGTTAATTGTTTAATATTTTTTATTTATAAATAAAATAATTTTATTTTTTTATATTATTTTATAAATTTTATTTTATTTACTTAACTTTTATATATTATTTATTTATTTATAAAATTCTAAAACTTTCATTAATAACATTACTAAATTTCATTCATTAATAATATTTATGTAATTTTTATATTTATTAATAATAATTGATGAATTCCATAAGAAAACAACTGGTTATGAAATTATTAATTTTAATTTATATTATTATATAAATAAAAATATATATATATATATAAAGTTTATAATTTGTAATAATTTTTTTATCATAATAATTTATTTAATATTTATAGATTTTTTAATAAGTGTATAATCATCAATTTTATTTAAATTAGTTAAATTAAATTATTTTATATTCATTTCTACACTTTTCATTTAAAATAATATTATTATATTTTAAAGTTTTTAATTTTTTAATTTTATAATAACTATATATTATTATATATTATTGTTTTTATACACAATTGTTTTTTAATATTTCTATTTTAAAAAAATTAATAAAAAAAGAATTTATTAAGTTATTTTTTTATAAAATATATTTTAAAGTTTTATAAAAATTTAATTTTTAAATTTATTATTTCATTAAAAAAATTGTTAATTTCATGATTTTTATTATTTATTTTAAAAGTATTTATATTTTAAAATCTATTATAACTTACATATTTTTAGAATTATTTTTTAAAATATATTTTATTATTTTAAATTAACAATTTTTTATTTTTAGTTTATTTCAAATTTATTTGTTGGTTAATTTATTCAATTTATTATTAATTTATATTTAACTAAATTTGTTTATTAGATATTTTTATTATTAATTATTTTTTTATTTATTTAATGTATTATCTTTTAATAATTATATTTAAATTTTGTATGTAAATAATAAAAATATTTTAATTTATATATTTTTTTAATTTATATATTTCTATCTTAATTTAAATTTTTTTCAATTTTTTTTCAAATAAAACATTATTAATTTTCTATTATTTTAATATATATATATATATATATATATATATATATATATATATATATATATATATTTGTTAATTTTTATATATTAATTTATATTTTTTTTAATTAAATGAATTTTATTTTAATCTCATATATGTAATCTTACTATATATTTAGCTTATATTTTGAACTTTATTTCTTTGAATATATCTATTTTTATTTAAAAAATAATGTTTAATTTTAAAATTTATGTGCTGAGTAAATAAATTAATTAAGATTTAGATAATTTGTATAGATTTTTTTACCTTTTATTTAATTTTTAACAAAGTAGTTTTATAAACTATTTATTTATAAATTAAAGTATTTGGAGTTGTTAAAAAATAAAAATATTGTTCTCAAGTTATTATAGTATTTGAAAATTGCTTGATATATTTTTTTCTAAGAATATAATTTTACTTTTCATAATTAATTTAATTATTTAATACGTTATATATCTTATATTTTTATTTAAATGTTTAATATTATAATTTTTTAATTTCTTTATAGTTTTTAATTATTAATATTATATAAATTTGATTTGATTTTTATTTTATTTTATAATTAATATAGATTTTACTTTTAAAATCGTGTTATTTTTTTATATTATTTTTAAAATTAGAAGAATTTTATTTTTTTATTAATTCATGTTTAACTAAATTTGTTTTCAGAAACTTTTTATTATTAATTATATTTATATATTAAGTGTATTACCTTTTTCATAGTTATAAATAGAATTGAAACATAAACAAACTTAGTTTATAAATAAATAATAAATTCAAGTTATTTATATATTATTATTATTTTTTATCATTAATTACCGATATAATATCGGTAATTAATGATAAAAAATAATAATAATATATAAATAACTTGAATTTATTATTTATTTATAAACTAAGTTTATATATATATATTTTATTCATATTTTTGGATTACATTTTTATTTATTTATCTTTAATTACATTTTATTTATTTTTCAATAAAAAAGTATTATTGTATTTATAATTTATAAATAACTTGTATAAATAAAAATCTATAAATAATTCTTTTAATATTTATATTTAGCATAATAATTTTATTTAATATTTTCTAATTTCTATATACACAAAATTTTTAAATTACATTATTTTATAAATTAATTTTTTTAATATTTTTTTTTATTAATTTTAATTTATATCTTTCATAATAAATTAATTTTATAGTTTTAATTCAATATATTTTTAGAAATATTATTTACTTTAATTTTTTTTATAATTGAATCTAAATAATTATTTTAAATCCAATAATTATTTTATATTTCTTTCAAAACTTATTATTTTTTTTAATATAATTTAACATTTATTTATTTTTTGAATACTATTTTCTATATTTTTTTCTTTTTTTTAATAGTTTAATTTTTTATTTTTTAAATTTGTATAATAACTAAATTTTGTTATTTTTAATTTAATTTTATAATTAATATTGTTTTTTTTAATTATTTTTTATATTTTTACATTTTTATTATATTATTATATAAATTTTAATTTTTACTTTAATTTTATATAATTTTTTTTAATAACATTCATTAATATCATTATAAGTATTAGCATGAAAAAATGAGTATGCCAAAATTAATGATAAAGTTTAATGTAAGATTTATACAATCATTTTTAATATACGAAGATGAGCAATATGATTCAACAAATTTCTCCCACTTATCTTTCTCTTTTCAAAATTCTCTTACTCTTTTCAAACCCTCCAATAAAACAAATCTTGGAATTTAACATCAATTTTATTTTATTTATATTGTTTAATTTTATTTTATTTATATTGTTTCTTGTTCATTTTTGTTCATTTGAATAGTAATTTATATAACTACATGTTTTTTTTTATAATTAATATAGTTCTTATTTTTAATATTTTGTTAATTTCTTTTATATTATTTTTTAAATTAAAAGAATTTTATTTTTTATATTTTATTTTAAATTTATTAATATTTTATATTTTAAAGTTAATGTATTTTTTTAATCTTAATTTAATTTATTTTTTCTAATTATTAGTTGTCCATTACTTTAATATATATATATATATTTGTTAATTTTTATATATTAATTTATATTTATTTTTATTCTCATATATGTTATCTTACTATATATTTAGTTTATATTTTTGAACTTTATTTCTTTTTAAAAATCTAATTTTATTAAAAATTAATGTTTAATTTTTATGTGATTGAGTAAATAAATTATTTAAGATTTAAATAATTTGTATCGATAATTTACATTTTATTTATTTTTTAACAAAGTATTTTTTAAAACTAGTTATTTATAAATTAATGTCTTTAGAGTTGATAGAACAATTATTGTCAAGGTACTATGTTATTTATTTTTCATAATTTAAAAATTGCTTGACATGTTATTTTTTTGTCTAGTTATTATTTATTTTTATACTTAACATTTTTAGTCATTAACTAAACGCTTACTAATGAAAATGTAATATATTATTTAGGGTCGTTTGATTGACATGAAATAGATTTAATTAGGTTAAAAATTTGACAATGGCTTAAAATTGTAATTAAAATAAATTAAGTTATTATTCTTTTTTATGGAATTAGGTTTTATTTCTAAATTTATATATAATGCTTTTAGAATGTATAATGAAAGAACAATATTATTTATCATGTGTATATTTTGTTTTTAGTTACTTGTTTTTTATATAAAAAACAAGTAACTAAAAACAAAATATACACATGATAAATAATTTTTATATATTATCTTTAATCTTTAATCATTAACTTTTAATATATATATATAATTATTAAATTTATTTATATATATATATATAATATTTATATAAAATATATTTAAAAAATAGAGTTAAAGGTAAATAAATAGTTCAAAAATATATTTAAAAAATAGAGTTAAAAGTAAATAAATAGTTCAAAGGTAAATAAATAATTTGTATACATATTATATAAATATTTGATAGGTATAGGAAAGATATTTAATAATTATATATATAAATTTAAAATTAATGTTTTACATTATTAACCACGACTTTACCTAATGCCTTGGTTAATAAATATTTTTAATCACGGTTTAATATAACGCTGTGGTTAATAATATATTATATATATTTATATCTATATTTAGAAAATAAAGGTTAAAAATAATTTTTATATATTATCTTTAATATTTAATCATTAACTTTTAATATATATATATAATTATTAAATTTATTTATATATATATATATAATATTTATATAAAATATATTTAAAAAATAGAGTTAAAGATAAATAAATAGTTCAAAAATATATTTAAAAAATAGAGTTAAAAGTAAATAAATAATTTAAAGGTAAACAAATAATTTGTATATATATTATATAAATATTTGATAGGTATAAGAAAGATATTTAATAATTTTATATATAAATTTAAAATTAATGGTTATACATTATTAACCACGGCTTTACCTAATGCCGTGGTTAATAACTATTATTAACCACGGTTTTACTTAAAACCGTGGTTAATAATAGTTAACCGTGGTTAATAATAGTTTTATATAACGCAAAAATCATTATTAACCACGACACTACCCATTGCCGTGGTTAAAAATGTTTGATTAAGGAAATATTATCTTGTTAATTATGTGTTTAAAAAAAATTAATCATCAAATATGTAAAACCACATTCTCTCAAATTGTCTAATTATGTACTTAGATGTGGTCAATCAACAAACTCTCCCAAGAATTGGTCAAGGAAGTTAGCATGAGTTTGGACTTAAGGTTTTTTACAAATCATACACCATATCATATCATTTTTTATTATCTTATTAATAAAAAACAAAAATAATCTCAAAATATGTAAACACATGAGAAATTAGTTAAGGAACGTGTCATGACGTAACTACAAGAATTGATTTTTCTTTGTGATCTTTAACAAAAAATTCTAATTTGAATTGATAAAATAATTATTCTTAACCACGGTTTGATTAATAAATTATTTATTAATCACCGTTTTATTATAACGATGTCCTTAATAATCAATAATTGGGAAATTAATATAGGGAAATTTTTGTGAAGGATTAATAACCACGGCGTTATCAGAAAACCGTGATTAATAGTATAGTATTTTTAATCACGGCTTTATGCTATTGCCGTGGTTATTAATTATCTCTAAAAAAGAGTGGAGAAATGACTTTTAGTCACGACATTTATCATTAAACTGTGACTAATAATAATAGCGGGAGTGTGGCGGGAAAACAAAAATATTAGTCACGGCGAATACAATGAGAGCCGTGGGTAATAAAAATTATTAGTGTGGGCTTTATATAGCCGACACTAATAATAATTATTAACCACGGCGTATATATCACCGACACTAATAATTTTTATTAGCCACGGTGAATGATCGCCGTGATAAATGTTGGTTGTTAAAAATACTTTTTCTACTAGTGTACGTACTAGTTTGAACTATTAAGTTATTTTATTTCTCATGAATTAGTTTAAGTATTAAGTTTATTATTTGAGAGTTTTTGAAGTATGCAATTAAAGAAACAATGATATACTCATTGTCATTTTTACATAGGGTTAAGATTATATATATATTTTTTTAATAATTTAGTTGTTGGGACACCAGAAGATAAATTATCCTTTAATGTAAGAACAACTTCAACATCGAATAATTACAGAAACAAAAGAAAACAACTAAAGAACGCAAACACAAGATTTAGAATGGTTCGATCAAAACAGGCTACATCCACTTTCGAAGCACTCTCAACTTTATTAACAATATTATTAAAGAAGTATTACAATGATTCTCTAATAATGAAAGCTCACACATAACTCATAAGGAAGCGATCTCTCAATGCAAAGACTTGAGTATTTTCTAAAGTGCTCGATTGCACCTTTAAATAAACATCAATTCGGTCAATATCAATATTTTTTTCAAAACTCCCTGTATCATATTTCCTAATTGTATTTTCATAACAAAAGATATAATTTCTTTTTGTAATAATCTTATTTCATAATATCAAGATTATATATCAAAAGATATAGTTTTCTTTTACTGAATATACTCTTTCCTTATACTAAGATTAAGCTTGTGTATCATAAATATACCATATTTGTAATATATTTGTAATATTGTAAATTTATTTTCAACATTATCTGATGTTTAGTTTTTAGAGTTTGACCGTTTCATTGATTTTTTCATGAATTGTTGTAAATTTAAGTTCTAGATTTGACAATTGCTTATAATTGCAATTAACGAAAGAAGATGTTATTTTTTATAAATTAGTTAAAAGATTAGGTTTGTGATTTAAGAATTAACAAAGTATGACAAATACTTTCTATTTTTACATATATTCTTTATGAAACTAATTTAGATTCTTTAGGTTTGATTTTCATTAAAAAAAAAATATATCGATTCAACATGTTAACTTCATATATTAAAATGAAATATCAGTTCGACATTTTAACTTCATAATTTCATAAACAAAATATTGGTTAAAATGTTATAACTTCTTAAATTAATATATATATATATATATATATATATATTAATTCAAAATGTTAATTTACTAAATTAAAAAAAAACATCGATCGATATTTTAAATTTTAAATTCCAAAATTTTTTTTTATCGATTGCAAAATTTAATAATATTTTAAATGATGAAATAATAAATTATTTTGTTTGAAAAAACATAAAATAAATAAAATAAAATTTGAAAATACAATTACGACTTAAAAAGAGTGAAATTGATAATTATAAAATTACACGAAATTAAATTTTATTAAAATTCTAATCCTAATTTTTAATATTGAAAGGTTAACAAACTTAAGAATTAAAATTACACTTGAATGCAATTAACAAAGTAAGATGGTCTTTTCCATTTATTACATATAACAATAATGGGTTATTTTGTTTTTTTGTGTATTAACTTTAGTTTTTAATTAAAGTTATGAGAATTCCTAAAATTTATTTATTTGGCAAAGTCGTTTTAACAACAAAAAAAAAAAAAAAAAAAAAAACATTTATGGTCTTGAAAATGTTTGTAGATGTCTTATTTATTATATTTATATATTTTATACATCTTTGAAAGAAATTCGTTTTGCGGGTTAAATGTGTAACAAAATTTCATTTTATAAAATGCTCCTAAACTCTTGAAAATATTAAAAAAAAGGGGACACACACCTTAAACCATGATCCAGCAACCCATAAACCATGTTACTTTGTATAGAAATACTCATAGTTGAATTTGGGTTTAAACAAACAAAAATTAATTTCAAAATTTTAGAAGATATAATATTTTGAAATATATAAATTAATCTTGCACATCGATCATATAAATTTCCCCGATTCCTTCTCTTTATTGTAAAGGAAGTCTGAAAGCTTGAAAGCACCATCTACTACTACTAGAGATGTCAAACTCAATGCTTACAAGTTTCAATCAATTAGATTAATAGCAATCTAAAATTGAAAATTCAAATTCTAATAAAAATAATTTTTTCTTTAGCTTTTAGAAAAGCCTTAGCCAAAGTTCAAAAAATGGAGCTCATAATCATATGCATTAGTATGTATAAAAGTTTGACCTACCATAATTTAAAAAAAAATATTATTAAATTATAATAATATTAAAATAATATTTTAAAATTTTAAATTTAAAATACCCAAAAATAGATTAAAGATCAAATATAATTTAAGGTTAAAATATTGTATTTATTTTATCTAAATTAACCCCAAAAAGGATTAAAATTATTTAATTATGATTTAAACATAAATTATATATAATATATGACTTAAAACAATTAAATAAATACTCAAAAATAAAAATAATGAACATAACTTTTATTATGCTTCCAAAAATATTTTTTATGAAATTTTTGGAAAGAAAAACGCAAGAAAGGGTTAAAAATTAGATTTTAAACAATCATTATATTAAAAATATAAACTGATAATAATGTGTAGCCGAAATTATGTTTAATTATTGCAACAAGATTCTGAACAATTAGAAAATTCAGCGCCCAGAAACACACCACGCACCCCGCTATAGCAGAAGCGCGCACACCCAATCCACACTTGATCAGCTCACATGACGTTAACCCCGTAAACCTAATCTTCCAAACGACACATCTCTAACGGAACACAGCGACGCATTTTTGGTTACACGAAACGACGTTGTTTCGTTCGTCTTTCCCGGTTAAACAAGGCGATCGTCAGAGGCCGCGCTCGACGCTGGCGTTTCTTTTAGAAACTTTATCTTCGTCTACTGTAATCCTTATCCCTCCATTTTTTAACCATGTGCACGTCTTCTCATCGCAATCATTACCCCCAAGATAAAATTTCAAATCTTATCTTGAATCGGACTAGCAAGGACAAAACAGAATCCTCGAAGATGAACTTCATTCAATAAATTAGAGTTGAATTCGACCTCCTCAACCGACCTAACTTAGTATAAATACTCTTTAGATCCTTTTCTTCCGATCCATCAAACAATCATCACATCTTACAACCTAAATCAAAGAATGAAGATTCCGACAAGAATTGGATTTTTGTAAAATCCTCTTCGGCGATTAAAGCTTTGGTCCAAGCTTTGGGAAAGCTTCTAACACTTCATTGGAGTGTTCTCCAAGTGTTGGTAAGTTTTCAGATCCTCTGTATTTAGATTTGTAATTGAAGATTGAATTTTTCCAAGTTTGGTCGGTTTAATATATTCTAGGGTTCAATTATGTGTTTTCTTTGTTTAGAATCACTCCTTAGTAAGGATGACAATTAGAAACTGCCTTACAAAAATCGAATCGAATTGCCCCATTTGGGACGGTTTCCCCCCTAAACCGAACGGGAATGAGACGGGAATGATACTTGTGTCCCCCGCCTTGATCCGCCCCGATTTTACCCCGATTCTGACCCGAACACTATGAACATAATTAAATATATTAAATCACCAATATATTTATTTATTAATTATATTTTATAAGAGTCGTAAGTTTATTTCTTTATAATAATATAAAATTTTAATATATTACAATATATATTATGTTAAGAAATTCGTTTATATAATTTTATTACAATTTTTTTAACGGTGTCCCATGGGGATTTTCTGAAACCGAACGAAACTGAATGGGGCGGGGATGTTATTGAAAAAATCCCCGAAATAAAAACGGGGCGGGGATGGTAAATGCATTCCTCGTCCCGAACCGCTCCATTTCCATCCCTACTCCCTATATGATGCATGAACTTTATATTGAAAGAGATTTGATCAAATCAACCTAAAACAAAAAAACGAAAAACTAGTTTGAAAATCTGGATTTTTGAATTTAATGTTCTTGAGCTTTAAACTCGGATTTTTTGATTCAAATAGTTTCTAAACATGTTAGGATAATTTTCAGAACATTATAACAATATCCCGATCATGTTTGATTAAACTGAAATTTTGAAAAAATGGATTTGAATTTCGTTTTCAAAAGTTATTACAAAGCTTTAATGATACTCTTGTTTTGGTTGTATTCAACTATGTTCATCATTTCAAAGCTAATGGAACAAGAATTATACCTTGAGATAACCTAATTCAAAATATCCCAAATTTGACCTAAAATCGGTTATGAGAAATTGATCTTTATAGAGATCGATTGATCATCATTAGGGTTAAAACTTTTAATCCCTACAATCATATGAGTTGATTACAACTTACATATCATGAAATATCATGATTTCTTGATCTGTATCACAAGATACAAGACCTGCAATTCATGACCAATTCAAGAACACTCGGTCCTCTTGGACCAAGGCAAAGGACCGAGGTTCTTAGCTTAGGACTAAGAATTAGGACTAAGGATCCTCGATTCGGATCGAGACCAATGATCGATGTTCTTGAGTCAGGACCGAGACCAATGACCGATGATCTTAAGTTATGACCGAGCCTTATGACCAATGTTCTTGAGAAAGAACCGAAGAATCGGACCGAAGTTTCTAACCTCGAACCGAGAGGTTTGACCTGGGACCGAGCCTCCTAGGTCCACGACCGAGAAAGCTAGACCTAGGACCGAACAACCTAAGTTAAAGACCGAGCCGTCCAGTCCCTCGACCGAGTAGTCTGAGTTCGAGATCGAGCCTCTCGAACCCAAGACCGAACCCTTCAAATCCATGGACCCACACTCCTAAGACCTGATCTAGACCTTCCCGGTCTAGATCGAGCCTATCCGAGACTAGATCGGCAAAAACAAACCCAAACCTTAGGACTCTGGTAAAGGTCTCTTTGGTTTCACTTTTCAAAACTCAAAATTATTTTTTGAATTTTGGAATCCAATCCATTTTCAAATAATCTCGAAAGGTCATAAAATGATATTTAAACATTTTCGGGATATTTCCCAAACAAATATTTTGGCTAGGCCCTTTTGGAATTTATTTTTAAATTATAACACTTTTCAGATATTTTTTTGAGTTTTTACTTTATATCAACGTAATCGCAGATAGGAATGGAAACGGATACCGTACCCGACGGGTAGTGAAGTACCCATCCTCGAACTCGATTTTTATTTCACTACCCGACCCCGAACCTCATATGTATCTCTACTTCTATGACCATCCCTGATTCGTCAGGTACCTGATCCCCGACGGGTACCCCATTACCCAATTAAAATTCTTATAACATTATAAGGATTGAAGAAAAAGAAAAACATAATAAATAATTTTAATATTAGTAATATCGAAATATTAAAAATACAAATAAAAACATCATTTATCTACCTTATAATTTTTGTAAATCTTGAAGAAGATAAACTAGAGTAAAGAAAAAGTAGAATGAACATTGAAAAAAATTACAATATGAAGAATGATGAGAGAGAGTAATATTTTGTTATTAAAATAAAAGTTTAAGTTGAAAATTTATGTAGAGAAATATTTTTTAGGGAATATAAAAAAGTTAAAGTTGGAGTGTAGTGTATTTATGACTATATTTTGGAGTGAAGTGTAGATAAGATCAAATTAAATTATATATTTAATATACATTGTAATCATGAAGCATTTGAAAAGTCACACATTAAATTTTAAAAAAAAATATTAATATAGCCGGGTACCGGGTATTAAGCTTGGGTTTCGCACACTTCCCATCCCCGACTCCGTACCTGACCGGGTACCTTCTCCCTCTCCCCATGCTCGACCCCAACTCTGATTTAAAATTCTCAAACCTGACTATGGTACCCATGGGTATCGGACATATGGGTACTTATTGCCATCTCTAATCGCAGATACGCTCTTTTAAATAATTTTATACAATTATTTACGTAATGTAAACATATCCTTGTTTAGGACCTCAGACTACTAATTAAAGGAAATAAATGTTATAAATAAATCTTGTAATAGCCCGACTTTTCTTTAAAAAATAAACCGTCCTTTGACGGGCATAAAGGACATAGCGCGAAAACTCATTCCCGAGCGTTACCAAAAAACGAACCCCTTATAGAAACTCTAGTATAAAATACGTTTATACACGTACCCTTTACTGATTTCTCTAAAATTATTTGGCGGCTCTGTTTTCAAATAAATAATCTTTTAAATTAGTTATATTTAAATAATTTAAATCGGGTTTTAATCAAATTGTTATTTGACCCCAGATCATAAAAATTTGAATAGAATTAATTATTTTTTATAATTAATTTCTAAAACTCCCAGTGTAACCCCCATGAACTGCTCGCCTCCGTAGCATAGCACATGTCGTGGACACATGGCAATAAAGGGAAATATCGCGGAGTGACTCGAAGTTCGATGCGTTTCAACCATGGTTTACCTGTTAGACTTCTTTTAAAAATCATTATTTTAAAAGATTTTTAGAATAATGCTTGGGAGCTTTGGAATTAATTATGTAAAAATAATTAATTTGTTCAAATTTTAATAATCTGGGGGCCAAATAACAATTGGTTGGAACCCGGTTTAAATTAACTAATTTAAAAAAGATTATTTATCTGAAATCAGAGTCGCCAAATGATTTTATGAAAATCAATAAAAGGATACATATATAAATGTATTTATATTAGAATTTATGTAAGGGGTTCGTACTTTGGTTACGCTCGGTAAATGGCTTTCGCGCTATTTCCTCTGCGAACATCAAATGACGGTTTTAAAAATTTTAAAATAAATAAAGTCTGGCTATTTAAAATTTATTTATAACATTTTATGTAGTCCATGGGTCCTAAACAATGATAGGTTTAGATTGCGTAAATAATTGTACAAAATTATTTAAAAGGGTGTACATATGACCGCATTGATATAATATTGAATAAAAACTCTAAAAAATATCAGAAAAGTGTTAGATTTTAAAAATAAATTCTAAACAGGGCCTTAGCTAAAATATCGGTTTAGGAAATATCCCGAAAATATTTAAATAATTTTCTGACCCTTCGGAATTATTTAAAAATGGATTCGGGTTCTAAAATTACAAAAATAAATTTGGATTTTGAAAAATTGATATAGGCTCGGATTAGCTTTAAAATGATGAATGTAGTTGAACACAACTAAAACAAGAATATCATTACATCATTAAAACGATTTTTTAAGATGGAATCAAAATCCAATTTTTTTTTAAAACACAGTTTGATCAAACGTGATCAAAACGATGTTACAGTCATTGGGAGTTCATCTCAACATGTTTACAAACATGTTTTAGCAGCTATTTGAATAAAAAAATCAAGATTAAAACTCAAGAGCTTGAATTTTAAAAATCCAATTTTTTGAAATCTTTGATTTAGTTTGATTTGATCCGACTTCTTTCAATAGAAAGTTCATATAGTAATTGATTCTAAATAAAGAAATTATATAACTAAGCCTTAGAACAGATGAAACCGATCAAACTTAAATTTTTTGAAAAAAGAATCAAATCTTCAATCACAAATTGAATTATAGAGGTTCCTGATTTATACCAACACCTGGAGAACACTCCTTAGATGTGTTGGAAGCCTAGATCAAAGCTAAGATCACCAAAGATGGTTTTCAAAAAAACTAGTTCTTGGCTGGATTGATTCCTACTGTAATATTCGTGAATGTTTGATGATCTTTTAAAGAAACCCTTACGGAGTATTTATAGTGGTCTTAGGTCGGCGTGGCAACCTAGTTTTAGGACGAGGTATTCAACCTAGCTATAGGACTATTGTAGGCGATGATAAGGGCAAAAGAATCATCGGATAAGGTGGAGAAATGATCACGCTAGACCTTTTGGAAGAATCGCGTCGACGAGTCGCGATTCCGATGAGCATTCTGGCACGACGAAGAAGACGACCCAAAACGACATCGTGTCGTGGCGCCGTTACGTGTTCCGTTCGGTCTGTCAGCATTTGGATTAATGGGGTTAGCCTATCCCGTTAGTTATTCAGGTGGAGCGGGCGCTAGCTAGCTTTGTTTCAGCGGACTCTGTGGCGCGTTCTTAGGCGCCGGATGAAAATTTAGGCTGATCTGATGGCTGAGAATCCTGCTGAAACAATATTTTACGAATACGTGAAAAAAACACTCGCATTCCTTTCCTCTATAAGATATATAAATGATAGCACCAATTAGAAACACTTAAAACCACTGGCAATATATTTATTGTCTTTTGCTTTCTCCATAACCAAGTTCCTAATATCATGCCAATGACTTGGACAAATAGGAAGATTCATATGAGAAAATTATATTAGCCCACAACACGATGAGGTTGGATCCTCTGCTCCTAAACCCTCACTCACTGCTCCATGTTCCCTCTCACATAGAGGAAAAAAAACAATATTTTTATAAAAAAAAATATTATTCCACTTTTACCCTACCCCTCTCCTGTGAGGGGAGTAGGGATGGTTTGCTAGAAGAGCATCCTAAGTGCAACACAACAACAAACTGAGCATTCTCTAAGGATGTGGGGGTATCGTGTCATCCTTTCAGGAGTAAATTAGGACACAATATATTTCCAAAATATGCACAAACTTATCAAAAATCTTATCCCTTGTCATAAACTTTTCTCTAAAAACAAGTCATAAAATAATCTGATGCCTCAGAATAACTTTGAGAGACCAAACCAAATGAGACCACTCAACATTCTGTCCATGAACACGAATAATATGCAACGCCAAACTAAAGTTGAACATATTATCAGCATCCATTAAGATTTATTCTACTAATCTCCTCAAGGATCCTCATACCTTTGGGAAATCGCTTCAGAAGATCATTCAATTCCACATCCTTAATATATATCTAGCACCGTACCAATCTGATAGTCCCTTCTAATTTAAACCCTCTCGAATTCCTACGTTGTGAAAATAGGCTTCCCTTCAAACAACGAATCATACTACAAAGTAAGTACTTTATCATTACCAACTTGAATCTGAACCATCTTCCCTTCACAAACCCTTAATCTGAAAATCTTCTTTAATGACCATGTGATATCTGTTAAGGAACCAGACAATCTTACTCCACAAAATTTGCAAGTCAAAGATGCAATCAAGTCACAATATATTCCTCCATAATCTTAGTGATTGCACAACTAATTCTTACCCATATTTAGACTTTACATATAACAAATTGTAATATAAATAACCTGTACATTTCTCATTCATATATACAATTATTCATTTTCAATCATACATCGTCTCTACATGGCATCAGAAGTCTAGATCCTACAATGTCATCAAACGCCTTCTTCGTCCCAAACTCTACCGACCCCGGCTATCCCATCTTCTTTGTCAACCTATCGCAATGCAAACCCTTACAAACTACAAACAACACCACCAACTTTACACAATGGTCTTCCTAAATCAAGTCATTCTTATTTAGTTTCGGCCTATTTGACTACCTCACTGGAGAAAAGAAATGCCCACCACCAACAATCACCAAAGACGACAACACTGTCACCCCTAATCCCAGTTACGCCTCATGGTCTCGACAAGACCAACTATTGTTAGGCTCCCTCATCGGCACTCTTGACGCCAAGATCGCACCTCTTGTAGCCTCTGCTGCTACATCTGATGAAGCATGGACTACTCTCAAATCTCTCTACGCAAATCCTACTCGCAGCCATATCCTCCAAGTCAAGAAACGACTTGACTCAATCAAAAAGACACCCGATCAAACCATCACTGACTATATGCATCAAATAAAACAATGCACCACTGAACTTGCCAATCTAGGCAAAACTCTAGATCCCGAAGACATCATTGCAAAGGTTCTAAATGGGCTCGATCAAACCCAACACTGTTCCATCATCGAAACCGTTGAAGCTCGAGATACTCTCATCCCGTTCGATGCTCTCCATGAAAAACTCATACATCATGAGCTCACCAAACTCCATGACAACACCAACTCCACCTCATCAACACCTACCACCGCTTTTGACGCAACCTACAAACCATCATTCAATACTCGCCAAAATAACAATTACTCCCGACCCCAATACTCTAAAGACAACACCCGACAGTCCTCACCACACTACCCCAACCCCTCCTCCTCATCCAACACCAAATCACCTGATGTCTGCCAATATTGTGGCTACACAGGTCACACCATCTCCGTCTGTCGCCACTTCTCTCACGCCCATCCTAACTTTACACTCAAACCCTTTGTACGTCAATCTTGCTACACTCGTCTTCAAGCCAACACTTCCTATTCATCTCACGCCCCTCCATGTGACTGGATTATAGATAGCGGTGCTACTCACCATGTCACACATGATCTCAATAATCTATCCCTTCACACTCCTTATACAGGCAACGATGATGTTATCATCGGTGATGGCTCATCTCTTCCAATCTCTCACATAGGTTCATTCATTATCACCTCTCAAAACAAATCTTTACTCTTTCAAAATGTTCTTTATGTTCCAAAAATTGCACAAAACATTATTTCTGTCTCCAAGTTTTGCCTTGATAATAATGCACAAATTGAGTTTACCTCTTCTTCCTTTCGTTTCAAGGCTATCTCCACGAACACCATCCTACTCCAAGGAACTTTTAATCATGGCATGTACACCTGGTCTTCTTCCTACAAATGTGCCCTTCAAACATCTCTCACATCATCTACTTCAAAGCTATCCACCACGTCTGCTCTCCTATGGCATCACCGTCTTGGCCATCCGTCATTTAAAATTTTTTCTTATATTTCAAATTTATGTAATTTAGGTTCAATTTCATCCCTTGATTACTGCAATTCTTGCAAGATTAATAAAGCACACAAACTTTCTTTCTCTCAATCCACTCTTACGTCTACAACTCCCCTTGAATTATTATTTTCAGATGTTTAGACCTCACCCCACCTCTCACATGACAACTACAAATATTATCTAATCTTTGTGGACCATTACACTAAATATGTATGGTTTTACCCTCTCAAAAATAAATCCGACTCTCTCACAGTCTTTCTTGACTTCAAAAAATTAGTTGAAAACTATTTCAAAAGAACGATCATAACCCTATTCTCTGACAATGGAGGGGAGTTCATCAAATTGGCTCCCACCTTACGCGCTAATGGCATCTCACATCTTACTACACCTCCCCATACCCCTGAACACAACGGCTATGCAGAACGCCGTCATCGTCACATTGTCGAAACTGGTCTCTCTCTCCTATCTCATGCCAATCTACTTGTCACTTACTAGAACATGCATTCTCCACCACTGTGTATCTCATAAATCGATTACCTACACCAACCTTACAAAATGACTCTCCCTACTATCGACTCCTAAATGTCAAACCTATCTATTCCCAATTACACTCCTTTGGCGGTCTATGCTACCCATTACTACGACCTTATGCTTCCAATAAACTAGATCCTCGATCTCAACCATGCATTTATCTTGGTCGTTCCCTAACTCAAAGCGCTTTTTTATGCCTAAATCTTACCACAAACAAAATCTACACTTCTCATCATGTCACTTTCATTGAGCATGATTTTCCATTCCACCGTCTATCAAACCAACAAAATTCAACTTCGCTTCCCTCACCTCACGAATGGTTTCCCACTCCCCTCATACCTATTTCATCACATAACCCTACAACACCATCCACCACTGCCACACCCCCACAGAACACACCTCCTACGCCACCACATCCATCACATAACCCTACAACACCGTCCACCACTGCCACACCCCCATAAAACACACCTCTTACGCCACCACATCCACCCCCCCTCCGCCCATTCTCCCTCGTCCTGTAACTCGTCTCACAAACAACATAACCAAACCTAACCCAAAGTATGCCCAACTTACCACTATCTCCTCACCCACGTCACTACCAACCACCCCCAAACAAGCACTCTCCATTCCTCATTGGCGTGATGCTATGCTTACTGAATACAATGCTCTACGGAAACACAATACATGGACTCTCGCACCACCTAGTGAAGCTCGAAATGTCATTGGTTGTAAATGGGTCTTCAGAATCAAATATAATCTTGATAACACAATTCACAAATACAAAGCTCGGCTTGTCGCAAAAGGTTCTCATCAACAAGCTGGTCTTGACTACTCTACCACCTTCAGTCCGGTTATCAAACCAGTCACGATTCGACTCACCCTCTCAATTTCTCTCCAACACAACTGGATATTACGCCAACTCGACATCAACAACGCCTTTCTCCAAGGTGATCTCCAAGAGACAGTCTTCATGCAGTAACCATCCGGCTTCATCGACGCTAACAACCCTTCTTATGTGTGTCGTTTAAACAAAGCCATATACGGGTTAAAACAGGCTCCACGCGCATGGTTTACAGCCCTCACCTCCTATCTACTACAATTCGGTTTTACAACATCTCTCACTGACCCCTCTCTCTTCATTTACAAAAAAAATGGCGATCTCCTATATGCACTTATTTATATCGATGACATTATCGTAACTAGTCCTTCACCTGATTTTGTCTCGGTTTTTATTTCCAACTTTTTCAAACGCTTTTCTCTCAAGGACTTGGGGCAACTTTCCTTCTTCTTAGGGGTGGAAGTACAACACAACACTTCTGGTCTCCTTCTCTCCCAAAGAAAGTACATACACGACCTCCTTCAACGTCATGACATGCTTGACTGCAAACCATCAACTACCCCTATGCTTGCTCACCCTCAACTGCTACAAAATACCTCCACACCTCCATGTGATCCTACTACTTATCGTTCTGCTGTTGGAAGCCTCCAATACTTATACCTCACACGTCCTGACATTGCTTACTCTGTCAACAAGTTAGCCCAGTTCATGCAACACCCGCAAGAAGCTCACTGGACAGCTCTCAAGAAGCTCCTCCGCTACCTTCACGGGACTTCTCACCTTGGTTTGCAATTACATCGCAATACTCCGTTATCACTACATGCCTTTAGTGACGCGGATTGGGCAAGCGATGTTGATAACTTCATCTCCACTACATGTTATATCATATATCTCGGCAAAAATGCTATCTCCTGGACATCTCGCAAACAAAAAACGATAGCCCGATCCTCAACCGAAGCTGAATTTCGTGCCATTGCTAACACCACTTCCGAACTCAATTGGATAAAATCCCTTCTACAAGAACTCGACATCCACTTACCTTCTACACCTGTTATATATTGTGATAACTTAAGTGCTAAAAATTACTCCGCCAATCCGATTTTTCACTCTCGAATGAAGCATGTTGCTCTCGCTTTTCATTTTGTTCGTGAACAAGTCCAAGATGGAACACTTCGGGTACAACACATCAGTGGACATGATCAGCTCGCCGACGGCCTCACCAAACCTCTCCCTCGCCCGCGTTTTGAGTTCCTATTATCCAAGATTGGCCTCTTCAATGGAAGGTCCATCTTGAGGGGGAATGTTAAGGAACCAGACAATCTTACTCCACAAAATCTGCAAGTCAAAGATGCAATCGAGTCACAATATATTCCTCCATAATCTTAGTGATTGCACAGCTAATTGTTACCCATATTTAGACTCCACAAAATCTGCAAGTCAAAGATGCAATCAAGTCACAATATATTCCTCCATAATCTTAGTGATTGCACAACTAATTCTTACTAATATTTAGACTTTATATATAACAAATTGTAATATAAATAACCTGTACATTTCTCATTCATATATACAATTATTCCTTTTCAATCATACATCTTCTCTACAATATCTTCATATTGTTTAATTGAATGTATTATTGTATGTCACCAAGATGTTAGTTAATTTGTAACTATAATCAAATACTAATGTGACTGTCATAGAGAGTATCTTAGATTGCTTTCCAAAGAATGGTTTATATGAAAAGTTTTAATAAGTTATAATAATCTAAGGTCGCTAATTGACAAATGGTGTTTAAAAAATCAAAGATTGGGAGTGTTGAAATGAAAGTCACGAGTAAAAGAGATGACTATAAAAATCATTTCAACTTTCTACTTTATAACAAAAAAAAAAAAAAAAAAAACAAAAATTAGTTTGGTTATTAGTTAAGACATACACTACTATTTTTACATGCTTTGGGGTCATATATATATATTTTCTTAATGAGTTTTGGAGTGATATTGTATTCAATTTTATTTTTTAATACTTATTAAAATGATAAACTTTTTAAATTTTATTTTTGTATAGACTGAAAAAACAATTGTTTTCGTGATGCTTTTTTTATTTTAGTGCATACTTCAAGCCATGTATGTATCTCAATGCTTGTTACATCATTATTATCTATGCTTATATGTTATTATTAAAAAATAAGTTCATATGTAAATATGTAAATTTGTTATTATTGTTAGGTTTTGCTTTCATTTTGGGACAATTAAAATTCAAAATGTAAGTTGGTTTATGTATTGAAACTATTATAAAAAAAATTGTATAAAAAAGGAGCACAAGTAAAGATAATAAAACTATGTTCTCATGTTATACAACGCTCTAATTCAAGGTATTGGTTAGGTGATATAATTTTACTTTTGGAGCTGCAGCAAAACAAAATATATAGTTTATTTTATTTAAGATAAAATTTTAATATATATAAAGTAATTAATTTTTTTTCTTAAAATGGTAAAAATTAAACTAAAATAAAGGTAAAATTTGATATTTTAAAAATGTTCATTCATGTTATAAAATCAAATCCCGCATAATTTGTCTTTTATATATATATATATATATATATATATATATATATTATTCTAATTATTTTATAAGTTAATATTTATAATTTTATTATAAAATATTAGATTCAAAATAAATTTGTATAAAATATTTTATTTTTGGGTAAAGTAAACTTAAAATTAATTATTATAATAATTAGTTTTAGCTAATTCAAATATAATTATTTTTTACCATCCAAATAATTAAGGATTTATAGTAATAAATACATCTATTATTATTAATCTTCATACAATTATTAATTTATTTTTTTGTTAATTAAAAATATTTATTATTATTTTTTTATTAACAAAAACTTCTTCTTATATAACTTATTTATCATTAATTACTAAAATATCTTTTTATTTTATTTTGAATTACATTTTTTGTTTAAAATATTTTTATTAATTAATTAACTTGTATTTATTTTTTCATTTAAAATATTTTTATTTTATTAATAATTTTTAAATAAATCGTATAACTAAAAATCTATAAATATATTTTTTAATATTTATATTTAGCAAGATAGTTTTATTTAATAATTTCTAATTTCTATATGAGCATTGATAGAGGGAGGTAAAATAATAAGGGAAAAAATAAGGGAATGATCTGGCAGTCTATGTGGCCATACACCTCGGTAGATGAGTCAGCAGATGACTCTGCTTCAGTTTGAAAAAGGAAAAAAGAACCGAACGAAACAAATAAAAAACCAATATCTTTCTTTCAAATTTACTGTTTGTTTCTTCCTCAATGAAAACCTAAATCTTAGGGAATAAAATACTCGTCATTCGTCATTATCGTTGTTCTTGCCCATCAGATCTAACTCTGTAATCTGATTTATATTCCTCTGATCTAGGTCGCTCAGTATCCCGGTTTATATTACTCCAATCTAGGTCGCTTAGCTTATTCCAATTCGCGTATCGTCAAAAAAGACTTTTACAATGTAATAGTATTTCACAAAGCTCAGACGTTTTCCCTTCCGATGCGGATGAATCAGCCGGCGGTTTAAGAAGGAAAAAGCTTGCTGTTTTCGTCTCCGGCGGGGGATCAAATTTCCGGTCAATTTACGAGGCTACTGTTAATGGGTTAGTTCATGGAGATGTGGTTGTTTTGGTGACAAATAAACCAGGTTTAATTGATTAATCAGATTTCAATCTGCTTATTTCTTTTATGGGTTATGTAGCTGCCTTCCAGGTGTTTGAATAAATGTCACAATGAACTATGCATAACTTCAAATCTATTTACAGGTTGTGGAGGGGCAGAATGTGCTAGAGATAAGGGTATTCCAGTCATTTTGTTTCCCAAACCGAAAGAGAGTATTTCAGAAGATGATCTTGTAGATACTCTAAGGTTAGAGGTTTTTGGTCTAGAAGTTTCAACATGAGCAGGTTTTTTGATCGATATGCTCTTGTTCTTGTAATGAACAGGCGATACGAGATTGACTTTATCATTTTAGCTGGATATTTGAAACTTATACCAACCGGACTGATTCGTGCTTACCCGCGATCAATCTTAAATATCCATCCTTCACTTCTTCCGGCTTTTGGAGGAAAAGGATTTTATGGGATGAAAAGTGCATAATACAGTTATTAAATCTGGAGCAAGGTAGTTAAGTATTTACTTGTCTATTAATGAGCTTGTTTCTTTCTTGATTTTGGTTTGATGATGTCTTGTTTTGTGTGTTTTAGATTTTCAGTTCCTACAGTTCATTATGTGGATGAACATTATGATACGGGTAGAATTCTTGCTCTGATCTGTAATCTTCCGCCCTTTCTTCGTCGCAGGTGCGTTCTATTCTCATATTCCTTTCCTTTTATGTTTATGGTAATACGCATTTTTGTAACAACACTCGGTCGTTTTCGATGATTAGGATAGGATCTCACATACAAACGCTGATATAGAGAACTTTATCTACGAGGTTACGATACTCGTTCAAAACTGTTCATTCTTTGTCACTCTCGCAAGAAATAACTGAAATGTTTGTTTCTTTTGTCAAACTGATAATGAAATTTTTACATTTTCTATATATAAGTAAATAGATATGGGATGTGGATCAGAGGATTCAAATAAAACTATTGTTGTACAATGACGAAAACTTTTGATTGCCATTTATTTCAAAGAGGTGAGATAAGAGGTGAGATGAGATCAACTGTAAATTATTATGGGTTGAGCTGATATTTGACCTATTGTGTGTATTTATTAACAGGCACCACTATCACTTATTGATTAGTAAGTGGCAGAATACTGTAACTGGCAAAGATGGAGCAGAAAAGTTTGAATGAGAAGAAGAAGAATAAACAAGAAGAATGTTATGATTATCTTACTCTTAAAAAAGAGATTATATAATTTAATCCTTAATTTCAATTCTTTCTTCTTAATGTTAAGTTGTTGTTATCTAAAGAATATTCTCAACAAAGTCAGTCTTTTTATTGTAATATTTCTCATTCATTATGTGTCTAAAATAGCACAATTAATAGCTTATTGTTTTATTATTTATATATAGTTATGACTTATATCTTGGTAGAGTGCTATAATACAGGTCTTAAATTGGAATTCATATATTCAAGTCTTAGATTTGAGTATGAGACTGAATTATTTTCATAACAAATTGACTGTTAGATAATATTTAAGAGAGAATAAAGAATTGACACAGAATATTGAAAAAAATTCACACACCAATTCATCATGCAGCTTTACAAGTTAAAATAAAAATACTTCAAATATTGTATTTTACCTGCACTCTATACCATCTTGGCATCAATATTAAATATGTTATAACAATGGAACAATAACATGCATGTAAAGTCCAGAAATTATGCTTTTGTCATCAATTTTTTGAGTTTTGGAGAGGTAAAAATTATATTATACAATTACGAAGTTACAAAACTTCCCAAAACACCTCTCACACAGACAAACAAAAGTATAGTCTTATCACACAACTACTACCCTGACACTTTCTATCAAGCATTTCTTAACTTTAATTAACGGACATAACTAGGAAATTAGGATAGATGGCAACTAGGAAATTAGGATAGATGGCAACCAGGTTCTTCCTTCAAATCACTTAGATTCTTCCTTCAAATCACTTAGACTCTCATTTCTTTGAATGAAGAATCCCACATATCTTGATCCAGCAGCAACCACTATTACTATTATATACTTCTTTTAACCACAACAAACATTTCCTCAAGCACCACTCATAAATAACCCTACAAATATCAGATCAAATATCATAGAACATTCATTAAGTTATAATCTATAGTTTTTAAAAGTTAATTGTTAGTTTTACCTTATGGACAAACAAAATGACTTCTGAGAAAACACCACAAGCATATTTCAACTACAAAAAATACCAATACATCACATCAATACAACAAAATACTCCAAAAGTCATATGAGAATCACATACTTTGCTCCAAAGCGTTCAAAACACTAGAATGTCCAACATTTGGTCGGCCAACTATTGCTATCTACAACATGAAACAAGTTAACATATCAAAATTTAATGTTATCTAAAGAATATGCTCAACAAAGTCAGTCTTAAAATTACAAACATAATTAAAATTGAAGCTTAAAAAACTATGAAATACATATATATTTCAGAAAAGGTTGAATGGTAACCTGGTTCTGCAAACCTAGCCACAACTTCTAGACAAACCTTAAGTGCGTAGCGTATTCACACATCCGTACTGTGACATTACAATTAACACATCAAAACTCAAAAAAATAGATTTCAGAATCAATTCTAACAATCAAGACTTTGGAAACTTTGGATGCTTTCGGGTATTGCTGTACGTTCCTATACACGTTATTTCTGGGAATATTTCCCAATAGTGCAGTTCGAGGTTTTGTTACTTGTAATAGAATCTTGGAAAATAATATTGTTACCTGTTCATGTATTTCTTTATTAGTATAGATGAGTGATTTGTGAAATCAACTAATTAACTTTAAAATTGTCTTGTTGATCGAGGGAATAAACCTTGTTGAGCAATTGCAGCAGTTTTAGTTGGTTGTGAATATTGCAGATAAGAACTTCCAGTTTGCATGGCTTGATGTGGTGAATGATGTAGATAAAAACCTCCAGTTTGTATTGCTTGATGTGGGGATGTCATCTGTCACAAAAGTAGGTAAATTAGATATTTAAAAACATTTTATGAAGCTTAAATAGAAAATATTTATGAATATGTGTGCTATAAACATTTCAAAATATGTGTTGTTGATGCATATATTGGAAAGACAGTGTTGTTAACTGTCGTGGTTGAACATATGCTAGGTACATTATACTTCTTACCTTTTTGCGAGATCGTGTCGCCGTTTTTTTACAATTTCCTCAACTTTTGACTGTTTTCTTTTTGTTGGTGGACGTCCACGAGACCTTACTTTCATTGGACTATGTAATTTCTTCTTCCCAGCCATTGCCTCCATATGTGCTATGTTGTAACTTTGATCATCATCCAACGATACAATAAGATTATTATCCATTAGCCTCTGTTTTAATTCTTCCAATGTTTGTGTTACAACAAAGTAACTCTTGTCATCTTTTGACCCAAGATCTAAGACTTCATATAACAATAGTTGAAGATTGTTTTTTCTTTGTCTTTCTCCCTTATTACAACATGAGTCATCATAAATATTGGTCATTCCTTGATACCTACGCTTGATGTTTTTCCTCCATCGATCTAAAATATACTTTTCAGGAACTGTATGGACATCTAAATGGAACAAAACGGAAATCAAATGTCTGCACAAGATTCCTCGAAACTCAAAGAGACGACACAAGCACTTCATCTCACATTGTGACTCACTATAGTGTACCTGAAAGGTAATGTCTATTTTACTAGTTTCATCTTTCCCAAATACCTTTTCTACCACATTAAACACATAAGTGGAGCCCTCTTGCTTCACTAATGAAGTGTTACAATACATCAAGCCTCTCATTTCATTCTGAAACATCTTAAAGATCTTATTTGTGTACGCAACTTGAAACTGCTTCTCAATTGGATGAACACTAATGGTTGAAAAACAAGAATTAAAAGACGCAAAATCTGAATTAGTTTCCTTTTCAATCTTGCTTTTCATGGCACTATCATATTGTTCAACAAATTGTTTCAATGTTGTCTTCGAATGCACATAATCATCAAAAAATGAATTCATACTTTCACTTCTTTGACTAGTTGACATCCCAGCCCAAAATTTATCTTTCACAAACGCCGGCAACCACTTATGACGAATCTTATACAAAGAATTCAACCAATCATTTTCCTCCAAATTAAATTCATCAATAAATCTCTTCCACTTACTATCACATTCTTCAGCTGTCAATGAATTGTACACAATATTTTTCAAGTTCTTCTTTATGAGCTTATAATTAGCATAACTACTAAATTTGACTGGAATCTTTTTTGTGATATGCCAAAGACATAAGCGGTGATGAGAATTTGGAAATACTTCACCAATTGCAATTTCCATGGCTTTGCATTGATCAGTAATAATACCTTGTGGAGCTCGGCCTCCCATGCATGTCAACCACGTTTTAAATAACCAAATAAAAGTTTCAGAATCTTCTTTAGAAATCAAACCACAACCAAGCAGCACAGACTCACCATGATGATTTACTCCAACAAACGGAGCAAATGGCATATCATAATAATTAGTCAAATAAGTAGTATCAAATGTAACAACATCATAAAAATACTCATACGCAGCTCTACATCTTCCATCAGCCCAAAATATATTTTTTATACGACCAATATCATCTACATCAATCATATAAAAGAAATTTTCATTTCTACTTTGCATACGACAAAAGTAATTATTCAGAGCGTCTGCATCACCATTTCCAAGTCTTAGTCGTCGTGCCTCAACCACATAGTTCCGACATTTTCTCTCATCAAACGACAAATTTTCAAAACCACCAGCTTCAACAACAAATGATTTAAAACTTTTACTCAAAGTAATTCCAGCTTGATCATTCAACTCTAATTTTCTCTTTGTTTGAGAATCTAACACTTTATAACATCTGAAATGTCGTGACTTTGTTGGACTTAATGCATGATTATGTTCAAGTTGCATACTTGTAATTTGAAAAAATCCATCGTTCTTAACTATAATATTAATCTTTGCTTTGCAATTCGTTCTACTAGAAAGTCTATGACTAAAAGCATTATTTCCTTTAGAAACAAGCTTACCTTCTTTGGCGCATCCAAAACATAAATACTTTAGCTGTCCGTCATCTCCTTTTTTGGAACTCTGCTTTCTAATACCAAAACCAAGATTTTGGGCATATGACTGATAAAAAGCATGAACTTCTTCTTCGGATGAAAAAAGCATTCCCAATTGTGGTATATTAACGCTTTTGGAGGTTGACGAATCACACAACAATTGCAACCCATTTGAATTGTCATTTGTTTCCTGCGTCATAATTTTTTGATCTTTAATTCAATCAATGTATTGTTGCTGCATAAAAATGATATAATAAACTAACTACATATTCTACATGATTAGTATATTGATATAAACTAACTCAATTTACACTCATTCAAACAAATTTTGCAAAAAATTGACCTTACATATCAATAAACATAAATAATATATAACATTGTCGCATAAGACTAAGTATTGAAAGGAACTCACCTGCGACGGAGAAAGGGTAAGAGGTGGCTCTAGAATAAGCTTATACGCATTAGGTTCTGGAGGTTCTAGAGCTTCCGCCTTATTCGCCTCCATTGACATCTACAATCTATATTCAGATAAAAGAAATAACATCCAAAACTACCATAGACATTTGAGATAAGGACTAAATATTTAATTGAAACACACCTGCTATGGAAAAATGCAAAAGATAACCCTAGAATAAACTTATGAGATTCAAGATTCAAGATTCAGAGTGAATATCAAATCGAGATACTCAGCGAACTCAACCTAGATCTGAGGTGCAAGAACAACGACGAGAATCTCATTCACTAAGATTTAGGGTTTTCATTGATCAAGAAACCAACAGTAAAATTTATGATTCGATCGAAGAAAGTTTCTGGGTTTCTAGTTTGCTTCCCTCCGTTTGGTTCTTTTTTTTCTTTTTCTTTTTTTAATTAAACTAGAGGGAGAGAGCAGATGAGTCATCTGCTGAGGTGTAAGCCACGTAGACTGCCAGATCATTCCCTTATTTTTTCCCTCACTGTTTTCCCTCCCCTAATCATTTTCCTTTCTATATATACAAAATTTTAAATTACATTCTTTTTATATATTAAATTTGTTTTTGTTTTTTTATTATTTTCATTATTTTTTTATTTTTTTATTAATTTAATTTTTATATCTTTTTAATAAAACTCTTAACGTACACTCTCATTTAAATAAATTATAATTTTTTTAATTCAAAGTATTTTTATTTATGAGAAATATTATTTACTATTTTATATAATTGAATTTTAAATAATTATTTTAAATCCAATAAATTCTTTAAATTTCATACCAACATTATTATTATTATTGTTAATATAACTTAACATTTAATTAAAATTTGATTTCATATTTAATATTTTTTATAGAAATACTTATATTTCTATATCCATCATATAGAATTTATATAAAAACTTGATTTAATTATTAAATGTATATTTTTTTATCATAATAATTTAGTTTTAAAATATAGTTTTAATACTTGTATAATCAACCATTTTATTTTATATATTAATTTAAAAATAAATATTTAAATTTTATCTTTTTTATATTTTTGTTATAATTTTTTTTATTATTAAAAATAGTTTTTATTATTTTTACTTTTTTTATAATAATTTGTTTTTGTATCATTATTATATATTTAATTGTATTTTCTTAAATTATATTATATTTAATTAAAATTAAGTTTTAAAATGTGTTTATTAATTTTAAATTATATTATATTCTCTGTATAAATATATTTTATAGTTTTATACCATTTTTATCTTTAAATTTATTGTTTTATTAAAAAATAGTTAATTTCATAATTCTTTTATATACTATTTAAAAAATATATGTTTTAAAACAATTATAATTTAAATATTTTATAATTATTTTTTAAATATATTTTATTATTTTAAATTAACTATTTTTTATTTTTATTTTATTTAAATTTATTCGTTTACTAATTTTTTTTCACAAATAATATTATTTTTCTTATTAATTATTAATTTGTTCCAAAAATTCATAATTTGTTTAACTAATTTTTATTTTATTTTAATAAGTAATTTATATATTTTAAAATGTTATGTTTTTATTTATTTATTATTAAACCGTTTAATATTATAATTTTTTTATTACCATTATTATTTTTAATATTTAATGATTTGATTAATTTTTATTTATTTTATAATTAATATAATTTTTACTTTTAATTGTGTTAATTTGTTTTATATTATTTTTTAAATTAAAAGAATTTTATGTTTCATTATTAATTTATGTTACCTAAAATTTTTTCATAGAATATTTTTTATTATTGAGTATTTTTATATATTCAATGTATTATTTTAAAATAATTAATGACTTAAATAAATAAAAAAAATTAAATTAACAAATAAAAACAGTTAAATTTTAAGTACTTAATATTTTTTATATTATCTAAATCTAATGTATCAGACATATACATGCTTAATACATTGAATATTTATATATTAATTATATTAGTTAATAATTTTAATATATTGAATATAATTTGATATATATTAAATATTAAATAAAAATAATAAATATAAATTCTAATATTTAAAAAAATATATTATTTTATAATTTTTTAACATAATATATATATATATATATATATATATATATATATATATATATATATATATATATATATGTGAGAATAAGAATACATATATTTTATCTCTTTTATTTTTCTTTTATATTTTATAATTAGTTTAAATAAGAATGCAATTTTATTTTCTAAATAATGTTTAAAATTAATATAATGAAATTAAAAATTTGATAAATTATGATTAAAATGAGAAAAAGAAAGAATTGTTGTATTTGAAAGGAGAAAAAAATTGAATACCTAATATATCTTTATATATTATAGTATTTATATTAAATTTAGAAAGATATTTTTTCTATTTAATAATTATTTTTAGAGTAAATTTTTTTTTCATCACTATTTTAAAATAAGATTGATATATATATATATATATATATATATATATATATTTGTAAGTGATACATGTATATTAAAAATTGAAATAATAGTTTATGCACCACAAAAATCACATTAAAAAAATATGTTTTCAAACTTGCATATGTTCAAGGAGACGGATTCTTATTCTAATTTTTTTAATTTTTTTTTATAAAGGGATGAGAGAACTAAAAAAAAGAGAAAAGAAAATTAAGGGAAAAAAATATATGGAGAAAGAAAAGAGAATTTTATATTTTATTTTTAAAATCTATTTATCATTTGTAGCAATCTCAACAATTTCCGGCGCCACCACTGCCACCACCGGCAGCGGCGAAACATCCACCAAGAAACCACCTCCTAAACGAACATCAACCAAAGACCGACACATAATCTTTATTTATTTGAAGATTTTTTTTCTGTTTTAACAACGACAAAGTTGATTCTTTTTTTTTTTTTTTGTAATTTCTACGAGGATATATAAGTAAATAATACTTTTATTATATATATATTTTTAAATTTTGATATTGTTATTTTTAAAGTAATTTATTATTTAGTAGGTTATGTTTTATATTGTTTCATTTGAGATAAACTAATTCTTAAAAGGATAGTTGTGTTAAGGTAAAAATAAATGGTTGGGAAAATTAAATGTTAAAAGGTTAGTTTTTTAAGGCAAAAATGAAAGGTCAATAAATTAAAACACATAATTCTTTTGAAGAGTTTTTGAAATTACAAGTACTAATTCTAAATGACTTTTATAAATTAATAAATTTAATAAATATTAAATATTTTACTATGTTTAATTATATTTAACTGCAAAAAGATTCCATTATTCTTAACATAAAGTTTTTCACAATCTTCTCGAAGTGTCAAGTTATTTTTCGCAATTCTTTGCACAACTGCAATTATTCTCTTCAATATTTGTTTCTAATGTTCTCTCTCTTTGTTAATTGCTACTTGCACACTTTCATCAATTGTCATTTTCTTTTGAAGTCTTCTTTCTAATTCAATCCAACTAGTCATACAATCAATATAATCTTTACTAGTTTCATGAAGATTAAGGCATCGGCTGATTTTCTTTCAATCTTTGTATCCTTCGTTAGCCAGCTAACCAAGTTTTGCCATGGTTCTCTGAGTTTTGAATAACTTGCAACAAAAACAGAAGATCTTGTCCATAGAAATAGAGTACACTAACCATCTTCTGTTACTTTTCTCACCATTTGTTAATTGTCTCTTATAATGTGATGGATTGAAATGTCTTCCAATGTTATCAAGAGGAAACAAAATATCATCATATCTTTTAGGACCTCTTTCAACCAAAAAGTCCTTAATATTTTACATTTTGTTCCAATTTCCTGGATCATCAAATTTAAAGGAAATAAAATCTTTTGATTTATATCTCCATCAGTTTCACTTTTAGGCATACTTACATCGTTCTCGTTTTCAGACTGTTTTGGGTCTTCATTGCAAAGTTCATTCAATTCACCATGTTCCCGATCATTCAACTTATCATTGATGTCATTCTGGTTCACTTGCTCTACTATTTGATCGCTTGTGAAATACTTATTAAGGCTTCCTACTTGGCTTTGAATTAAAGCATCTTCCTTTTGTTTTTCCTTTCTTTTTTCTGCCCCAGACAATTATTTTCTTATAGGAAGCATTCTTGATAAAACTCTAAATGTTAATCTGCATTAAAAAATTATAGATTAACTAGCATTCTCTGAATCTATGATTAACCACAATGTTGCACTTACGCTATGCAATAATGCAATATACAGATTGTGAATCCACCATTCCACCAGACAAATCCTCAACAACCAAAATTAATCAAGTAAATCGACCAAAATCTCACCGAAATCGGAGGAAGAACTCTAGTGGGCAGTGGCGCAGTGCCGAGAAACAAGGCTGTAACGAGCGAAAAAGGCCCAAGAGCTCGGGGAAGGAGACGATCGAGTTTTCTACTCCGATTCCGGCAAGCTGGAGGATCGACGACGGGCTTGGGGTTTGGGGGAAGTGTTTCCTTTTTTTCCAGAATACTTGTTCTTATTTTTTTTTCTTTTTCCTTGATTTTGTTGATAAATAGGAATCGTGCAATTCTTTTCTCCAAGTAAGATAGTGTTTTTTATTTTTATTTTTTTTGATACAAATTAAGTTAGGGCTTATCATTGATAGGTTATCAATTATATATTATTTATGGGTTTTTTTAAAATAAGCCCATTAACATATCATTATAATTTTTTTTTTATAAAGATTTTGGTGCCCAAAAAATATTTGGACCTGAGGCAATTGCCTCACTTATTACACAGCAGGTGTCAAGGATAGGGTGAAATTTTTTTTCAGCCAAATTATATAGTTGATTTTATTTAAGATCGAATTTAATATATTAAATTTTATTAAATTTTTTTTTCTTAAAACTGTTAAAAATAAAAAATAAAATTAAAATAAAGCCAAATTTTGATAATTAAAAATGTCCATTCATGTTATAAAATCGAAACCCACGTAATTATTATATATATAAGGAATGATTGAGAGCTACTGAGAGAGCGATAGTCTACGTGGACGAAAGGTGAAATTAATAAATAAATAAAAGAGGAATGATAGAGATCGCTACTGTGAGACAGCGACTGGGAGAGCGATGCCTAGCTACTGTGAAGACAGCGACTGGGAGAGCGATGCCTACGTGGGTTGACAGGTGGAATTAATAAATAAATAAAAATATAATAATAATTAAAAACACGTTTTGTAGAATATTCTCTCTCATCTTATTAATTAATTTATCTCCTTTTGTTAAATAATTTATCTCTCTTATTAAACCCTAAACCCTAAACTCTAAACCTTAAACCATAAACTCTAAATACTAAATTCTAAACTCTAAACCTAATTAATATCACTGATTAGTTGAATTATGAATTTATTTCTTTTATTTTTATTTTATTTTTATGATTTTTATCAATTCCTTTATTTATCAAAAAAAATTTATGGTTTCTTTTTTCTTTTTTTTATTATTTTTTTCTATTGACTTATTAATATTTTTTTAGTTTTATTACTTATAAATAATTATAAATAAATGTTTATCTAATATTTTTATTCTCACGATTAATAAGTTAATAAGAAGAGAGAGAAAATAATTAATAATAGGAGAGAAAATATTCCACCTTTGAACCACGTAGGCATCGCTCTCCTAGTCGCTGTCTCAAATCGCGCTCTCTATCATTTTTCTAAATAAAAATATAATAATAATTAAAACACGTTTGTAGAATATTCTCTCTCCTCTTATTAATTAATTTCTCTCTCCTCTTATTAATTAATTTCTCTCTCCTCTTATTAAATAATTTCTCTCTTTATCTCTACAAATTAATTTATCTCATTTATCCATATTCTCACAATTATTATTTTACTCATTTATTTGATATTTATTATCACTCATTTAACCGGTTAAAATAACTCAATAATTTACAACAAACTCTCACATTAAATATTTTAATAATATGTTTAAATAAATTATAAACCCTAAACCCTAAACTTTAAACTCTAAACCCTAAACTCTAAACCCTAAATTCTAAATCCTAAACCCTAAACTATAATCCCTAAATTCTAAATATTAAATTTTAAACCCTAATTAATATCACTGATTAGTTGAATTATGAATTTGTCTATTTTATTTTTATTTTATTTTTATGACTTTTCAATTCATTTATTTATCAAATATTTTTTATTTATTTTTTATGACCTCTTTTTTCTTTTGTTTATTATTTTATAGGATAGAAATTATTTAATAAAAAGAGAGAGAAAATAATTAATAATAGGAGAGAGAAAATAATTAATAATAGGAGAGAGAATATTCTACCTATCAACCCGCATTGCTGGATCATTCGCTGTCTCAAGCGCTCTCTATCATTTTTTTTTCTCTCTATCTATATATATATATTATTTAATTTTTTTACAAGTTAAATATTTATAATTTTATATGAAAATATTAGATTCAAAATAAATTTATTTAAGATAAATTTATTTAATACTATCATACACAAATTTTAAATTACATTTTTAAAATTTAAAGAATTTTATTTATTATATTTTTAATTTATTTTTACCTAAATTTTAATTTTTATAAACTTTTTATTAGTAATTATTTTTATATATTAATGTATTACTTTCAGTAGTTATATTTTTAAATGATGTTTTTAAATAATAAATTTATTTTAATTTATATTATTATTTTTAAAATTTATTAATATTTAACATTTTAAAGTTAATTTATTTTAATATTATATATAAATTTGTTTTTTAAATTAATTTTATAACAAAACATTGTTTTTTGACAAATGTCAATTTATATTAAAAATATTGAAAATAGTGTCTAAAGACAAAGACAAACTAATGACAGGAAGAAAAAATAAATCTAAAACAAAAAAACATTATTAATTTAGTATAAAATTTAATTTTCTATTACTTTAATATATTTTATTTTGTTATTTGTATATATTATTTTTTATTAAATGAATTTTATTTTAATATTCTATGACATGTTATATATATCCGAATATATAAACTAATTAATATTTAAATAATTTGTATCAATTTTTTTACCCTTATATTTTTGTTTTTAATTATTTTAAAACAAAATTATTTTATAATCTATTTAATTTTAAATTAAAGAATTTCGAATTGCTAAAAAAAAGGACTCGATGTACTATGTTAATTATTTTTAATAATTTTGAATTTTGTGGCTTGACATATTGTCTAGTTATTATTTATTTTTCATATTTAACATTTTTAGTCATTAACTAAATTCTCACTAATGATGATAGAATATATTATTTGTTAAAATTAATAACATATATGGCGTTAAATAATTATGTAGAAATACAAATGTCATGAGACTTCACATTTGACTCAGAATATTAAAATTTGAGTATGATATGATGCAATTCAAGGCTAATTAATTGTCTTTTTTTATGAATAGTTCTTAAATTTATATCAAGAGTTGGACAATTTTCTTAAACATTCATTTATAATAAAGATAATTTTGTTTGTGAATCAATTTGAGGATTAGTCTCGTTATTTAGAACTGCTAAAGAATGCAAATAAGGAAATTAAGACATTAATGCCTTATAAACTATTAGTTTTTAGGTTAAAGTTTATAATTTGTTATTTATTTTTGCATGATATCTTTAAGTGTTAGATTGTGATTTGAGAATTTGATTTTAGTATTTGTTTCATTATTTTCATATGGCATTTGTGTAATTATTTTAATGAATTCTTAAAGTTGCTACTAAGAAAAGATTATGTTATTTTTTTCATGAATTAGATTAAGGATAAGATTTATTATTTGATAATAATTTAAAAATATATGTAATGATAAACCAATATTCTTTATTTTAATTATGCTCTTAGAATGATTATGAATGTATAATGAAAGAACAATATTATTTGTCATATATTGTATATTTTGCTTTTAGTTATTTATTTTTTATGTACTAATTTGAACGTTCAGTTATTTTATTTTCATGAGTTAGTTTAAGTATTAAGTTTATTATTTGAGAATTTTTTTTATGTATGCATTTAACGAAAGAATGACATACTCATTGTCATTTTGAAAAAGATTATTTATTTTGATAATATAGTTTAGGGTTTAGTTTAAGAGTTGGACAGTTTCATTGATTTGTTTTTTTTGTTATGAATTAGTTGTAAATTTAAGTTCTAGATTTGACAATTGCTTAATTAGAATTGCAATTTACTAATGTTATTCTTTTATTAATTAGTTAAAAAAATAGATTTATGAAATTAAAACAGTTTGACGAATACTTTTTATGAACTAGTTATAGTTTTTTTTTTAATTTATTATTTACAAAGAATTATGTTGTATGAATTAGTTTAAGCATTAGGTTCATGATTGGAGAATTTGTTAGCTGCTTAAGAATGCAATTAACAATAAGAGATATTATTTTTTTCACTTTTACATATGACACATTTTTTTTGTTTTATGAATTAATTTAAGATTTAGTTTGTTTTTCATGAATATGGTTGAGGATCAGGCTTTTAATTTAGAATTGTTAAAGTTATCATTAATTAGTAAAGGAATATGTTGTTTAATTTTTTTTATGAGTTAACTTAATTACTAGTTTCATCATTTGAGATTGTTAGTTTCTTAATAATGCAATATAGGAGAATTTCAATTGAAAAAAAGATATTGTTTTTACATATAATAAGGATATTAATTAACTTAAGAATGTAATTAACAAAGTAAGATGGTCTTTTCCATTTTTACACATAACAAGGGTTTTGAGAATTTCTAAAATTATATTTTTTACAATTAATTTTGGTTTGTTAATTTAGAATAAGTAATATTTTGAAATATTTTTTAATTAGGTATTATTATTAAATTTAATAATATTTGTTCTTTTAATTTTAATTTCGTTTGATTAGTGACTTAAAATAAAAATTAAATTATGATTCAAATTATATACATTTTACATAGCCTTACAAATAAAAGTATTGTATATTTTTAAAAGAAAGAGAGCTCAAATATATATTTCAAATCTTTTGTCTTAATCTTGAAATATGAAACTAAATAAGCACCTCAAAAATAGAAGGACATTTAACTGAAGACGATTGAAACGATATAACAAGTCACCGTTCATAAGTGAATTAATTGTATAACCCTGTATATTAATATTTGGGTTTTCCTAATTATCATCATTTCAAGATTCATTATTTTTTTATTTTTTTGGGGGTTATATAATATGTTTTTATTTTGGTGTTTTTTCCGGGGATTTTTGGACTTTGCAATAGAGTTCTTCAATTGCCGGATCTAAACTAACTGGATTAATGTTGTTTAATTGTTTTATTTTTGGGAAAATAATTTAATGTTATTTTATTAACAAATTTTAAAAAATACATAAATTTTAAAACAAGTTCTGACCTTCGTTTTCAAAGGAAAAGGTATAAAATAAAAAATGAGAAAGGAAAAAGACATAGTCAACTACACAACAACAACGAATAACCAATTTTTAAAAAAGTTTTAACAGACTAGGATTTTGTGACTTTACATAATACTTCATTTGTCGCAAAGGTTCCAATTTTGTTCACGGACAGAAATACGTCTTTATGTGCAAGAAAATATTTCCCATCAATAATAACATTCTTCCAAACATGCTCAACAGTTTTACGAATACGTGAAAACACACTCACATTCCTTTCCGTCAAGATATGATAAATGATAGCACCAATTAGAAACACTAGCAAGAAATCTATCGACTTTTGCTTTCTCCATAGCCAAGTTCCTGATATCAAGCCAATGACTTGGACAAATAAGAAGATTCATATGAGAAAAAGAAATTACCCAAAACACAACAGCAAAGGAGCATTCTCCAATGATGTGAGGATGTGAGGAATCGTCTCATCCTTTCCGGAGTAAAGGACACAACATATTTCCAGAATCCGCATAAACCTGCCAATCTTGTTCCATTTCATTAGTCTTTCTCTAATAACAAATCATCAAGTAATCTGATGCCTCCAAATAATTTTGGGAGACCAAACTAAATGAGACCACTCAGCATTCTCATGATCACAAACATTATGCCACGCCAAACAAGAATTGAACGTATTATCTACTTCCACCATCCACATATGATTATCAACAAGATCATTAAGATTTAACATACTAATTTTCTCAGTATCCTTGTACCTTTAAGAATTCGCCTCAAAAGATCATTCAATTCTCCGTCCTTAATATCCAACACCATATATAGCAATCTAACCGTGCATTCTAATTCGAACCCTCTTGAATTTCTTTATTGTGAAAATAGGTTGCCCTTCAAACCACGGATAATGTCAGAAATAAGTACCTTTATCATCACCAAATTAAATCTAACCATCTTCCTAGCACAAACCCTTAATTTGAAAATTTTCTTTAATGACCATGTCATATCTTTATCAAGATGTTATTACTTACTTTGTAACTGTAATCAAATACTAATGTCTTATGTTTGGTAGAGAGTATCTTAGAAGATTTTCCAAAAAAATGATTTGTGTGAAAGTTTTAATAAATTATAATTACATACTAAGGTACTCAATTCACAAATGTATTGTTTAAAAAATCAAAGATTACTAGGGTTGAAATGGAAGTAACGACTGTAAGAGTGAAAGAAATGACTGAAAATCATTCCAACTTTCTACCTTATAAAAAAAGAAAATTGGTTAAGTTGATAATATATTATTATAGTAAAAAAAATAGTTTGGATATTAATTAAGACTTACAATAGTATTTATACATGTTTTGGGGGTCATATATATTTTTTCTTAATAAGTTTTGGGGTCATATATATTGTATTCAATCTTATTTTTAATACCTATTAATATGGTAAACTTTACTAATATTATTTGTATAGACTGAAAAAATAATTGTTTTCATGATGCTTTCTTTATTTTAGTGCATACTTCATTCCATGTATGTATCACAATGCTTATTATATCATTATTATCGATCAATGCTTATATGTTATTATTAAAATATAAGCTCATATATAAATATATTATTATTGTTAGGTTTTGCTTTCATTTTAGACCAATTTAATTTAAAAATGTACAGAATGCTCATTAATTCCATGTATTAGTTAGATGATATAATTTTACTTTTTGGAGTTCCAGCAAAACAAAATATATAGTTTATTTTATTTAAGATCGAATTTAATATATATATATAATTATTAGAATTTTTTCTTCTTCAAAATGCTAAAAATAAAATAAAACTAAAATAAAATATAATTTGATATTTAAAAATGTTCATTTTATAATATCAAAACCATATAATATATATATATATATATATATATATATATATATATTATTCTAATTATTTTATAAGTTGAATATTTATAATTTTATAATAAAATATTAGATTCAAAATAAATTTATTTAAAATATTTAATTTTTAGGTTAAGTAAATTAAAAATTAATTATTATAAAAATTAATTTAAGCTAATTCAAATATAGGTATTATTTACTCTCCAAATCATTCCAATTAATTAAGGATTTATAATAATAAATACAACTATTATTATTATTAATCTTCATACTATTCTTAATTTTTTTATAAATATTTACTATTATTTTTTTTATTATTAACAAAAAAAAATCTTATTATATAACTTATTTATCATTAATTATTAAAATATCTTTTTTTTATATTTTGAATTACATTTTATTTGTTTAATATTTTTATTAATTACTAATTAATTAAATTTTATTTATTTTTTCATTAAAAATAGTTTTCTTTTATTAATAATTTATAAATAACTTATATAACTAAAAATCTATAAATATATTTTATTAATATTTATATTTAACAAGATAATTTTATTTAATACTTTCTAATTTCTATATATACACAATTTTTAAATTACATTCTTTTTATATATTAATTTTGTTTTTGTTTTTTTTATTAAAAAAGGTTTTATTTTATTAATTTTAATTTGTATCTCTCTTTTATAAAACTCTCAACTTTTTCCACTCATTTAAATATATTATAATTTTAATTTAAACATTTTTATTTTTAAAAAATATTATTTACGTTATATTTTTATAATTTAATTTTAAATAATTATTTTAAATCCAATAAATTTTATATATTTCTTCCAAAAATTATTATTATTTTTAATATAATTTAATATTTATTTTTATTTTTTTAAATTATATTTTTACTTTTTATTTTATTTTAATAATTTAAATTATTTTATTAAACAATTTAGTATTATAAAATTTAATTTTTATTTATTTTTCATTACTAATCTTTAATTCTTAACCAACAATATTTATTTAATTTTTATAATAAATAAATTTTGTTAATTTTTAATTATTTTTATTATTAATATAGTTTTTTGTTTTAAAATTTTAAATTTTTAATATTACTTTTTTTAATTTAAAAGAATTTTATTTTATATTATTATATAAATTTTAATTTTTCTTTTACGTTAAAAAAAATAATTATTTATAAAATTTAAATTATTTTTGTAGAGAATTAAATTATTAAGAAAAAAATAAATAAATATTAAGGAAATTTTACCAACGTATTTAAATGTATTTAGACATGCAAGTCTATAACTAAAAAACATAATTTAATTACTAAATATTTATTTTTTTATCATAATAATTTATTTATTATTTTTTATAAATATAAAATCTTTAAATTATATATATTTTTAAAAATATTTAAATGTATTAGTATCTTTTATTATTTTATTTATTTAAAAAAATATTTTTAAATATTATTACCACATTTTCTTATTAATAATATTTTAATATGATTTTATTTTTTAATGTTTTATTTTTACAAAATTATATATTTTATTTTTAATAATTTATTAATTTTAAATTTAGTTTTGTAAAATACATTTTTAATACTTGTATAATCATCCATTTTATAAATTAATTTTCAAATTAAATATTTAAATTTTATCTATTTTATTTTATATTTTTGTTATAATTTTATTTTTATTAAAAATAATTTTTATTATTTTTACTTTTTTTTATAATAACTTATTTTTGTATCATTATTATATATTTAATTATATTTTATTCAAACTTATTTATTTTATATTTTATTTAATAAAAATAAAATTATATATAATAATTTGAAATGAATGTACTATTTTTTATAATTATTCTCTAATATATATATACTTCTTATTTATTTTTATTTTATTAATTATTAAACATTATTTTATTATATTTTTTAAATCTTTATTATATAATAAATATATACTATTGTTTATACATAATTATTTTTTTTTTGTTGATATTTCTATTTAATTCTTTAGCATCACAAGATATATCTTTAGACTAAAAAAATCATTCGACTTATTTATTATATTTGTAAACTTGCAACAAAGTTTATCATGAAGATTTTATAGGCGAAAGACATTATTGTTTTGAAAATATGAATTTATAAATTATAAATTTGTTGTTGAGTAGAATTTGAATGTTTTTACACTTGTTGAGTTATGTTATGTTATCAAGAGTGGAAGATCAAAAGTTTATGTTATGTTAATTTATCTTATTTTAATATTACATCATTAAAATTGTACCAACGAAACTTTGCAATAAAATTGAGAATAATGTTTACGGCTTAATAATTTATATTGAACAAAATTTAGAAATTTAGTTAAGAGTATAAAATAGATTTATTAATGATTAGCTTTATTTTTAAAAACTTGTAGAGTTTAACTTATTTAATTAAACATTGTAATATTTCATTTTATTTGTTATATATATATATATATATATATATATATATATATAATTTTTTACATTAAATAAATAAAATGTATATAAAATAAAACAAATTATAATATAGTGGTATATATAATTAATGAAAAGAAAGGAGTTAAGAAATATATTAATATTTAATTAAGAAATAAATTAATTAAAAAATAAAAATTAACTGTGTTTATTAACGAGCTAAATGAACCTATTTTTATTAGGTAGGTTTAGATTATCTTTTATTAGTATAAGTTTATACGTGTGATTGAATTAGTTGTATAAATACATAAATATAATATATATTTTTTCATATATAAATACATAAATATAATATATATATATATATATGAGAGAGAAAATAAGAATATATACATTTTATCTCTTTTATTTTTTATAATTAGTTTAAATATAAATACATTTTTATTTTTTAAATAATGTTTAAAATTAATCTAATAAAATTTAAATCCAAGTCTCATCATTATCGACTTTACCCTTGAGAGCTCTCCAGGAAACTTACAAAAACAAGATCCATCATTCGGATGGACAGCCGACAATCCAACCGGAATCTTCGACACCGATTCTCTCTATAACGTCGCCATTTCATCGACCCTTAAAGTTCTAAGCTTGAAGGATAACAATGTTGGAGGAATGGTTCCGAGTATGAATCCCTTCTAGTCGCAGTTATTACACGTCCAGATTCTATTAATGTCGACGATCTTTCTGGATTACTTCTCACACATGAAATCAGACTTGAGTCTCTCTATGCCAACTCGCCAACTCGCCAACTGCTAATGTTATATATAGCCGTCGCGAAACTTCAACGACTACGAATCATACGAATAAAGGTGTATTTTCTCCCTCTTTTGAATCTACTACTCGTCCATCGACACCAGGTGGCTCTTTTCACTCACAATAGAGTGCCTCTACTACATCTTCTATTTTAGGCCAGCCATCAAATTTCTTTAATTCAAGGACTGGCCCATCTCGCCCTCATCGTCCCTATCGTTGTCCTCAAAATTCAAAATAGGCCTAAATTTCAAACATGTGGTCGTTTTGGACATCTCTATAATATGTGTCGTTCTGGTTTAATTTGTCAACTTTGTAATATTCCAGAACATTCTGTAGGAACTTGTCGACGCAGATTCGACCAGAATTTTTGTTCATCTTCCTCATCGGCAGCTATGATGGCAACTCCATCTATTGTATCTGACTCAGCTTGGTACCCTGATTCTAGAGCAACTGATCATTTGACTTCTAACTTGGACAATCTCTCCATTCATTCTCCTTACAATGGTGAGCAACAAATTATAGTTGGGAATGGAAGTGGGCTAAATATTTTTAATATTGGACATTCGTCATTTACTGGTACGCACAGATTTATGCATCTTAAAAATATTTTGCATGTTCCCATGATTACGAAGAACTTTCTTAGTATGGCTCGATTTACAGCCGACAATAATGTATTCTTTGAATTTTATCCAACCTTTTGTGTTGTGAAGGATCAGGTCACAAAGAAGGAAATTATTCGAGGAACCTTGCATAATGGATTATATCGACTACTTAGTCCAAAGAGTGCACCCAAACAAGCATTTATTAGTTCCCGATCAACTGCATCAGTTTGGCATTCTCGTTTGGGTCACCCGTCTCCTGCAACTTCTACTTATGTTATGTCTCATTTTAAGTTACCTTTGTTGGGTAATATGCATATTGAATTTTGTGATGCTTGTCAATTTGGGAAAGCTCATAAACTTCCTTTTGTATCATTCAAAACGTGCTCTTCTACACCTTTAGAGCTTACTCACTCAGATGTTTGGGGACCTGCTCCAATTTTTTCCTCTAATGGTTTTCGGTACTTTGTTATTTTTATTGATGATTATAGTCGATTTAATTGGCTCTATCCGCTCAAACGCAAATCTGATGTGTTGACAGTATTTATTCAATTTAAAGCATTAGTTGAAAATCAGTTCAGTAAAAAGATAAAAACTCTACAAACTGATGGGGGAGGTGAATATCGTACCTTTGGACATATTACCTCTCTTAATGGTATACATCATAGACTCTCATGCCCTCATACAAGCGAGCAAAATGGGGTAGCCGAGCAGAAAATTTGTCATCTTATTGAAACATCTCTTACTCTACTTGCTCATGCATCTATGCCCCTTTATTTTTGGGATGAAGCATTCTCCACAGGTACTTATCTTATCAATCGATTACCTACTCCTGTCTTGGGTAATCGATCTCCCTATGAAGTATTGTTCAATCAAACTCCCAATTACAACTTTTTGCGCACTTTTGGATGCCATTGTTATCTTCTTATCCGAGCTTACAACAAGCACAAAAACTTGACTTTCGATCCCAAAAGTGCTTATTTTTGGGCTATAGTCTCTCACATAAAGGCTATCGATGTTTTCACATCCCCACGGGACGCATGTTTATTTCACGTCATGTCATTTTTTATGAAACCACATTTCCTTACAACTCATCCTCTCCCCCACAAAACCCACAACCTATATATACATCACCAACAAAAATCCTCATTCTTTATTACCTATCACATCTACTATCCCTAGTCCACCTAAACACACTAGTCCACCTGAAACCACATCACCCTCTTCATCACCTCCACCTTCACCTAACCCAAGCGGATCACCCTTTTCATCACCTCCACCTTCACATAACCCAAGCAATTCACCCTCAACTTCAAATGTTTCATCACCCACTCCATATTCTTCACTACCTACTACCCCCTCACCCATCATCAATCAACGTCATACACCAATTCTCAAAACCCCTGCTTGCTCCAATCATCCTATGCCCACTCGTGCCAAGTCTCGTCTCCCTTTTTCTTCTGCCCTTTTCACAGCCATCACCCCTGAGTCGACATGCTTCTCCTCTGCCAATAAAGATCCCTCTTGGCGTTCAGCCATGACCTCCGAATATAATGCTCTTATTCAGAATCAGACATGGTCTCTAGTTCCTCCTAACTCTAGACAAAATATTGTGGGTTGCAAATGGGTTTACAAACTCAAACGAAAAGCGGATGGTTCAATTGAGCGTCATAAAGCTCGTCTTGTGACGAAAGGCTTTCATAAACAACTTGGTGTTGACTATGTTGAGACTTTTAGTCCAGTTATTAAGCCAACGACCATAAGGACCATTCTTGCACTTGATGTGTCCCGAAATTGGCCTATTCACCAACTTGATGTTAGCAACGCATTTCTTCATGCAAAATTACACAATGGGGTATATATGACTCAACCTCCTGGTTTTGTTCATCCTGAATTCCCTAATCACGTGTGTCAGCTCCATAAAGCCCTATATGGTATAAAACAAGCACCTCGTGAATGATACTCTACGCTACGATCCTCACTTTTGTCGCTTGGATTCTTTGAAGCTAAGTCTGACTCCTCCTTATTCCTCTATCATACATCTACAATCACTGCATATATCATTGTGTATGTAGATGACATTATCTTTACGGGAAACTCAGCCTCACATCTGTCTACAATCATTTCTCGCCTACAAGACAACTTCCCACTTAAAGACCTTGGACAACTCCATTATTTTCTCGGTGTTGAATCTTCTCGCTCATCTGATGGGCTCTTTCTGAGTCAGTCACAATATATTCAAGACCTTCTTATTAGGGCTGACATGCAATACTCCAAACCACTTAATTCTCCCGTCTCTACTGGTTTTTCACTTTCTAGATATGATGGTGATTCCCTTTCTGATCCCTTCTTATACAGAAGTATTGTGGGAGCTCTACAATATTTAACTCTCACTCGTCCTGAATTAGCATTTGCGGTCAATCGTGCTTGTCAATTCATGCACGCTCCAACATCCACCCATTGGGTTGCGGTCAAACGTATATTACGATATCTTCGTCATACTCCACACCATGGGCTTGTCTTTCGTCCATCGGCATCCCTCACCCTTGAGGCCTATTCTGATGCTGATTGGGCAGGTTGTCCTGATGATCGTCGATCCACTATAGGATATTGTATCTTTCTTGGTAATAACCTCGTCTCGTGGAACTCCAAAAAGCAGCATGTTGTTGCTCGACCAAGTACTGAATCTGAATTTCGAGCCTTAGCTCATGCCATTACCGAACTTGGCTGGCTTCAATCTCTTTTGAGTGAATTACGAATTTCATCAATCCATCCACCGACTTTGTGGTGTGATAATATCGGCGCAACATTTCTCTCTACAAATCCAGTGTTTCACGCTCGTACAAAACATATGGAGATTGATTTCCACTTTGTTAGGGAGAAAGTGGCTCAAAAATCTTTACTTATTCAGTATGTCCCGACTCATGATCAAATTGCTGACATATTTACAAAAGGATTGTCATCACCTCGGTTCATTTTTCTCCGTGACAAGCTCACGGTGTGTGCCTCCCCATTTCGTTTGCGGAAGGGTATTAAAGATATGTAGGCTATTAAAGATAAGGATGTCCTTTTACATTCCAAGGAGACTAGACAACATAAAGTCTCATTCATTCCCAAGAAAACGCCAATACTTATCGAGGGTCTACCAATTATATATCATTAGTGTTGTCATTTATTTTTTTAATCTTTCAATGAATTAATATATATATAAATAGTGTTAATGTAATATCAAATACATATATGGAAAATATAATTTCCCTTCTAACTTCTTTAACTTGCGAGAAACCATTGCCAAACGCCTGCCCGACGCCCACACAAATTCCTCATTCCGGATAAAAACAGAGGATCCAGGGTTATGAAATGGCATTGATTTATTCAGGATATGGAATCATCGGACTGGGTTTAACTTGTTTTCTTGTTTACAAACTAGTGAATAGAAAAGAAGAAAAGGAAAAGAATATAACGTCATCGCCACCACCGGTACCGGCACGATTCCGGCCAATTTCACTTCACTCAATATCTCCCTCCGTAGCTCCGGTTCTACTTTATCTGTACCTTCTCATCTCCGATCTACTTCTTATTTCAATCCAAATTTCCCTCCTGCTTCAAGAAACCTCAATTTTCATCCGACCCAGAATCCAATTCTACATGGGAAATCGGAAAGAAACAGTCTTGATTTAACGGATGGCACAGAGGAGGAAGATACAATTAGCCGGAAAATTCGGCCGGAGGAACATGAACATGATGGTAATAATTATTTAGTACAATCGAATTCAGGGTCGATTCCGGTGGGTCATGGATCTATGGCGCCGGCGAATATTTGGATGATGCCTAATTCAATTAATCAAACAATAAGTGAAGATCCAATTTGGAGTTTCCCTCAAATGAACAATAGTGGTTTACATTTCATGAACTTTCCAACTCATCTTGCTTTACTGCAAAATCAGCATTTGACGGCTGGAATTGGTGCCGGCGCCGGCGATAGCAACGGCGGCGATGTACATTCATAAGTGAATTAATATATTTGTGTTGTTTTGAGTGTTCCTAATTATCATCATTTCAAGATTCTTTATTTTTATTTTTATTTTTTTTTGAGTGTTATATAATTTTATTTTATTTTTTGGATTTGGGGACTTTTGCAATAGAGTTCTTCAATTTCTCGATTTAAATTATATAGACTTTGATTTTATTGTTTTCTTATACATTTTGGATTAATGTTGTTTAATTGAATGTATTAATATAGGTCATCAAGATGTTGGTTAATTTGGAGCTCTAATCAAGTAAGTACAAATGTCTTATGTTTGATGGAGACTATGTTAGATTACTTGGCATATAAGGTCACAAATACAATTATTTATGTGAAGAATTATGAATGATAATTTGATAATAATCCATTAAGTTGACTCATTTGGTAATAGCCATGTCTAAGAAAGTGAGACTCACATGTTAAAAATGGAAGGAATAATGGTAAGAGTCATTTAAACTTCTTAAGCTTAATTATAGCCATGTTATCATAATTTATAATAACCTCTCACAAATATAAAATTCTTTAACCTGGATACATTATGTGTGAAAATTGATTGAATTCTTAATTTTTATTTTAATAGAAACCGTCACTCTAACTATTATTTTAACTTACAAGTTACAAATATATGTTAAACTTTACTAATGTTATTATATTTAAATAAAATATAATTGTTTTCACGATTCTTTTTCTTTATATTAGTGCATGCTCCATGCCATGTATCACAATATTTATTAAATCATTATTATTTATGTTTATATGTTACTATTATTAAAAATAAATAAAAAATATGAAAATATGCTATTATTCTTTCTGGCACAATTTTATTTCAAAATATAATTGGAGTATGAACCCAAAGTTACATTAATTCTAGATATTGACCCCAAGTGACGATCCTAGCTTTCTTTACTTAAACATATAATTTTATTGTCAGAGATAAAGAAATATAATTTATTTATTTAAGATTGAATTTTAATATTTTAATATTTTTAAATTTATTAGATTTTGTTTTTTTATTAAAACTAAAATCAAAATAAAGCTAAAATTTGAAAAAAAAAATGAATTCATCCAAATTAAAAATCCAAATAATTATTCTATTTATTTATATATATATATATATATATATATATTAATTATTTTATAAGTTGATTATTTATAATTGTATAATAAAATACTTGATTCAAAATAAATTTATTTAATAATTTCTATTATATTCACAATTTTTAAATTAAATTATTTTATATATTAATTTTGTTTTTATTTTCTTTTATTAATTTAAATTTAAATATTTTTTTAATAATAATTAAAACAAAGTTAACAATTAACAACAGATAATTCAATATTTTTTTGATAAATTTTATTTAAATTTTTTAGAATTGAATTTTAAATAATTATTTTAAATCCTATAACTTTTTAATATTTCTTCCAAAAATTAATTTTAATTTTTTAAATATAATTTAACATTTATTTATTTTTTTAATATTATTTTCTCTTATTAATTAATTTATTTTTTTAATAATTTAATAAAATATATTTTATTTTATTTTTAATTTAGTATTATAAAAAATAATTTCTATTAATTGTAAATATTATCTTTAATTTATAAAGTTATTATAATTTTATTTTTTGATATTATATTTAAAAAAAAATATTCGATAACATTATTAATTTTAAATTAAGTTTTTAAAATACATTTTTATATACTTTTATAATTATTTATTTTATTTTATTTATATTATTTTAAATATAAATAATTTTATTTTATTTACTCTATATTATATTTATTATAAATTCTTTATATTAATCAGAATTTAATTTAATTTATAAATGAAATTTTATATTAAAAAAAGTAAAATAAAATAAAATAAAATAAAAGGTTTGTTATCTTTTATTAATCACTTACCTCTTATTTGTTTTTTATAAAATTAATTTTTGTATTGAATATATATTTTTTAGTTTTTTTATTATAATAATTTATTTTATATAATTATTATATATTTAATTATATTTTTGTTAACTTATATTTTATTTAATAAAAAAATTAAAAAAATTATAATAACTTTAAAATAAATTTATTATTTTTTTATAATTTTTCTCTAATATATTTATTAATTTTAAAAAATATTATTATTATATTTTTTATTTTTATTTTCTAATAATAATATTTATATATAGTTATCTATTTTTATTTAAAAAATGTATTTTATTATTTGTAAATTATATTTTATTTTCTTTATAAATATATTTTATAAAATTTTCATTTAAAATATTCTTATTTTTGAGAAATATTATTACTTTATTTTTTTTTATAATTGAATTTTAAATAATTATTTTAAATCCGATAAATTTATATATTTCTTTCAAAAAAATATTATTATTTTTTAGTTAAATTTAATATTTTTTTTTAAATTATATATTTTTTTTATTAATTTTTATTTTATTTTAATAATTTATTTTTTTTATTAAATAATTTAATATTATAAAATTTGTTTTTTAGTTTCATTTTATTATTAATATATTTTTTTTTAAAAATTTTGTTAAATTATTAAAATAAATAGAATTTTATTTCATATTATTATATTTTTCTTTTTATTTTTATATAAAAACAAAATTATTTATAAAAATAATTACTGTATTTTACATGTTAGGCAAGATCACCCGGATGACGGAGGCGACAACCGCGGCAACTGGAGGCATCCCACGACCGCGCGGCTGGAGGCTATGGCTAGTTTTTCACCTGATAAAAAAATAATATTCATGTATTATATGTAGCAGCTATATAATTTAACATTTATTTATTTTCTAGAATACTATTTTCTCTTATAAATAAATAAATTTATTTAATAATTTAATAAAATATATTTTTATTTATTTTTTAATTTAGTATTATAAAAATTAATTACTATTTAATTATATTTTTTAGTTAACTTATATTTATTTAATAAAAAAAAAAATTATAATAACTTTAAAATAAATTTATTATTTTTTAAAATTTTTCTCTAATATATTTTATTAATTTAAAAAATATTATTATTATATTTTTTTATTTTTTAATAATAATATTTATATTTATTATCTGATTTTATTTTTAAAAAAAATGTATTTTATTATTTATAAATTATAATTTATTTTCTTTATAAATATATTTTATAAAATTTTACTTTTATTTTTAAATTTATTGTTTCATTTAAAAATTAGTTTATATGTTATTTGTTTTTGAATAAATAAATTATATTATATATATATATATATAAATTTATTGTTTTATTTAAAAATTAGTTTATGATATTTTAAATTTATTATTTCATTTTAAGTATATTGATTTTTTTAAATATTTTGTTATATATATATTTAATATATAATTATATGGATTATAAAATAATTAATATAAATTAATTTTAATATATCACAAATTAGTTATTAAAATTATTAATATATATATATATAATTATATATTAAAAATAATTGATAAAAAAATAATCATAAAAATTAATTCATTTTTATTTAAATATATTATTAATAATATCAATAAAATTATTAATACAAATAAAATTATTAATATATTTATAATTATTTATATATTTCTTCCAAAAATTATTATTATTATTTTTTAATATAATTTAATATATATATATATATATATATATATTGAATTATATTTTATTTTATTACTTTTAATTTTTTTTAATAATTTTTTATTATTAAACAATTTAATTTTATAAAATTTAATTTCTATTTATTTTTCACTACTAATTTTTTATTTTTTACCAAATTATATTTATTTATTTTTTATAATAAATAAGTTGTTTTTTTATTTTTATTATATTATTAATATAGTTTGTTTTGTTTTCTAAAATTAAAAAAAAAATTATTTCATATTATTATATAAATTTTAATTTCCTTTTAATTATATATAAATACAAAATTATTTATAAAATTTTAAAATAAAGAATTAAATAATTAAAAAAATATATTAAGTAACTATAACAAATATAATATGAAAACTAAATTTAATATTTATTATTTTTAAAAATATAAAATATTTAAATTATATACATTTTTTAAAATATTTAAATATATTATTAATTTTGTTTTCAATAATTTATGATCTGGTATATAATATGAATATTTATCATATATTCCTTTTTTATTTTTTTTATTTTTTTAAATATTATTAACCTATTTTTTTATTAATAATATTTTAGAGGAGTGATAGAGAGAGGGAATTTGGTAAGGGAATTTGGTGAGGGAATGACTTGGCATCACCTTCATTGTTGAAAAATGTAAAAGTGAGAGGAAAGAGAGAAAAGAGAGAAATTATTTGATTTTTTCAGCGAATAAGATTATGCCAAGTCATTCCCTCACCAAATTCACTCACCAAATTCCCTCACCTAATCATTTCTCTATATTTTAATATAATTTTATTTTTTTAGTGTTTTATTTTTAAAAAATTATATAATATTTTTTTTAATAATTTAATATTTTAAATTTAGTTTTTTAAATACATTTTTAATACTTATATACTCATCCATTTTATTTGTATATTAATTTAAAAATAAATATTTGAAATTTTATATTTTTTATATATTTTTATTATAATTTTTTATATTAAAAATAGATTTTATTATTTTTACTTTTTTTATAATAATTTATTTTTGTATCATTGTTATATATTTTATTTAAAACTTAATGTATTTATTTTTTAAAATTACATTTTATTTAATTAAAAAATATATATATATTAATTTGAAAATGAATTTACTATTTTTTTTTTATTATTATTCTCTAATACTTTTCATTTATTTAAATTTTATTAATTTAATTTTATTATTATTATATTTTTTAAATATTTATTTTATAATAAATATATAATATTTTTTATACATAATAATTTTTTAATATTTCGATTTAATTCTCTGTTTTAAATAAAGAAAACTGTGTTTATTAATTTTAAATTATATTATATTTTCTGTAGAACTATATTTTATAATTTTATAATATTTTTATTTAAATTTATTATTTTATTAAAAAATAATTAATTTAATAATATGTAGTGGAGATTAAGGGTGGAAGAGATTACAAGAAATGGAGAAATTGAGAAAGTGAAAATAACCCGATGAAAAAGGATTCTCATTGTTCAGTCATTATTTATATTGTCTCAATTACAAAATGAATATTAAACTATTATATATAATTTAAATAAGTTCTTAGACTTATATTCGTTATAATGGTGGAATGAAAGTTAATTAATCTAACTAAACAATACCAAAATAACTAAAATAACTAAGATAGTTAATTAACTGCCTTAACAAATATTTTGACAATTAATTAAGTCCTTAACAAATTTACTCAAATCATAACAATTTTGTTAAACAATATTTAGAAATAAAACAACTTATTATTTTATTTCTTCAAACTATTTAAAAAATATATTTCTTTTAAAACAATTATAATTTACATACGAACGCATTTAAATTCACAAACGCATTTACGTAAGACTCACATATACCATCACATCAAAGATATATTCACTCTCAATACGAACGACCATTCTACCATCCCTCATATTTGGACATGCATATAGCATCATATTATTAACATCACTCTCAATTTACACACATACACACATACGAGCATGTCCTAGATTAGTGCGTCATTACTTGGTAGTTAAAAGGTTTGTACCGATCTTATCCTTACTTTTGGTTTTCCCCAATCGAACTCAATTAAATTCACACCCGCATTTACGTAAGACTCGCATATACCATCACATTAAAGATGCATCCACTCTCAATACGAACGACCATTCTATCATCCCTCAAATTTGGACTCACATATATTATCATATTATTAACATCACTCTCAATTCACACCCATACTCACATGCACCATTCACCATTCACTCTAAATACGAGCATGCCCTAGAGTAGTGCGTAATTAATTAGCATTTAGAAGGTTTGTACCGATCTTATCCTTACTTTTGGTCTTCCCTAATTGAACTCAAATTCACACACAAATATATTGAGACTCAAACTCTAGTCTCAAATTTGAAATGTAATCACTTTAACCACTAGACCATTTAAATGATTGTTGAATTTTATTTAAATTTATATATATATATATTTAATCATTGTTAATAGATAAAAGATATAATTAATAAAAGTAAATTAATTAATTATATAAATAATAAATATGTTGAGAAGGTATAAAAGTATTTTTTTTAATAAATTATTTGAATAGTTTAATTAAAGAATAAGATAAAAGTATTTAATTAAGAAAGAGAGAGTGAGTAGGAGAGATAAATATAAAAAAAAAATAATTAAGAAAGAGAGAGTAATATATTTTCTCATAATATCTTGAATTTGGTGTTGAATTTAAAATATAAAATTTTATTAGCCTTGGTTAAATAATTGTACTTATTTTTGTTAGGTTGCATTTGAAATATATATATATATATATATATATATATATATATATATATATATATATATATATATATATATATATATATATATATATATATATATATATATATATATATATATATATATATATATATATATATATATATCATTTTTAATTTTATTTTCAATTAAGTTTATGGGGTCAACACAATTAGATCCAAATATCTATTTATTCACGTATATATCTATTTACTCATTATATATATATATATTAGTTAGAAAGTTAAACTTATATGGTTAAAATGTCTCGCGTTTATCACATTTGAATTAATTTAAAATATAAAGATTTATTAGTTTAATTAGTTAAAGAGTTACTTGTTTTTGTTAGGTTTTAAGTTCGAAACATACATATAACATTTTTTTAACCGTTTTAAGTTTATGGACGAGTCAACCCACAATCCGACTCAAGTATCCATTTATTCTCACATATATATATCTAAATTAACCACAATTTTCGACATGGGAATCCGGATACTTTTGAAATCAAGCATCATTATATATATATATATACATATATATGTGACAACGGATTAAACATGTAACCCGAAAATACACGTAATCATTTAACTAGACGCAGAACTTGTTGTCTAACGGGCTCGAAAGTCGAACCTAGGACCTTAGGGATAGAATATTCATCTCTCGTTGCCGCTAGGCCAGAAGAGGGGATAAAATGGGACAACAGATTAAGTATATAACTCGCAAACACTTAATCATTTAACCAAATATATCATTTAACCAAGTATATAACCCAAGAACTTAGAATGAGAATATTCACCTCTTGTGCCGCTCACTCAACACTATTAATGACAACTGTTGAATTATATTTCAATAAAGTTTAATATATATTTTCATTTTTTTTTATGAATTATTAATTTATAATTTTCTTGAAATCGAAAATTATAAAAATATTATTTTATAGAGTTTTTTTATTTTTTTTACATTGACATAAGTTGGGACCTGTTTAATTTATTATTTTAAAATTTTTATTAATTTATCTAATATTAATTTAAAGTGTTTCTATTGTATTTATTTTATTTTATTTTTGTTTAAAATATAATTTTGTTAAATTATTTCTATCACTATTATATATAATATTTTCTTAATAACTTCTTTTTTATAAAATTGAAAATTGTTTATAAATTGTGCCGTTTAATCATATATTTGTCTCATTCCCATCCTCCTTGTATTGCACCATTTGCCAAATAACAAAACACCCACATGACCATTTCAATTGATTCTGCCGCCTTCTTCCCTCATATTTAATCAATCAATCCATTCTTCTTAATTCATTTCAACTCAAGAACAGAAATGGGCGTCGTCTCCTTCCCAAAGATAATCATTTTCGCAATTCTCATCATCATCTTCAGAGCAAACTCAGAAGAACTCACAACAAAAACGGCATTAATTCAGTTCATGGAGAAACTCTCTCCAGGAAACTTACAAAAACAAGATCCATCATTTGGATGGACAGCCGACACTGATCCATGTACCCACAAATGGAAAGGAATAACCTGCGATTCCAATTCCCAATTCGTTAAAAATATCGTCCTCGAGAAACTCAATCTAACCGGAATCTTCGACGCCGATTCTCTCTGTAACGCCGCCATTTCATCGACCCTTAAAGTTCTAAGCTTGAAGGATAACAATGTCGGAGGAATGGTTCCTGGAGAAATTTCGAATTGTAACCAGTTAACTCATTTATTTCTAAGTAATAATCTCTTTTGGGGAAAACTACCCAATACCCTATCGGAATTGAGCAATTTGAAAAGGTTGGATTTATCGAACAATGCTTTCTCCGGCGAAATCCCCGATATTTCTAGAATCTCCGGTTTGATAACTTTTCTTAGTCAAAATAACATGTTGAATGGTGGAATACCCAATTTCGATTTCTCTAATCTCCAACAGTTTAATGTCTCGAATAACAATCTTACCGGTGTTATACCCGACATGATCGGAGATTTTAAGGTTGATAGTTTTCTGGGTAATCCTCAATTATGCGGGAAACCATTGCCAAACGCCTGCCCGTCGCCGACGCCGACACAAATTCCTCATCCCGACGAAAAACAGAGGAAACAGGGTTATGAAATGGCATTCATTTATTCAGGATATGGAATCATCGGACTGGGTTTAACTTGTTTTCTTGTTTACAAACTAGTACATGGAAAAGAAAAGGAACGGACTTTACCGTTTGAAGATTCGTTGACGTCCGGTGATACTGATACCAGTCAAACAAGATCTTCTTTGATGATTCTTTCGACCCCATTTGTAAACAGGTTGAGTTTCGAAGAATTGCTTAGTTCTCCGGCGGAATTGGTAAGTCGGAGTCTCTATAAGGTCACCGTCGGCGGCGGAGCTCTGTCGTTGGCGGTGAAGAGGATCAAGAATTTGTCAGTTCCGGTTAAGGATGATTTCAAGAAACGGATGGTTAAGATTGATCGAGCTAAACATCCGAATGTGTTACCTGTTGTAGCTTATTATTGCTCTAATCAAGAAAAGCTTTTGGTTTATGAGTTTCAATCAAACGGCAGCCTCTTTAATCTGCTCCTAGGTAATTTTTAAATTAGGGTTTTTTTATGTATGTTTTCAAATGTGACCTCTATTTCAGGATCGAAAAACGGGGAGTTATTTGAATGGGAAAAGAGGTTAGAAGTGGCACATAAAACCGCGGAGGCGTTGTCATTCATGCACGACGAGTTACTTCAAGATGGGATTGGGCATGGAAATGTGAAATCGTCGAACATCCTTTTCAACAAGGACTTGTCTCCTTGTTTGAGCGAGTATGGCATTCGAGCTGAGGACTCGAGCTCGAAGGCCTATGGTGAATTTGAAGAAGATGTTTTCGGGTTTGGTGTGATTCTAGTTGAGTTGGTGAATGGGAAAGTGGTGGAGAGAAATGAGAATAATAATATTAGTGTTGGGTATAATGGTTTAGTTAAGTTGGTGGAATCAATGGTTGAAAAGGAAGAAGTGTTTGATGGTGGATTTGTTGAATCTTCTCAAAGTGTCTCTTCAAAGGTGAGGTTACTTAAATTGGCACTTAATTGTATAAATTTGTCTCCACAAACTAGGCCAACTATGATCCAAGTTTCTTCAATCATAAATTCAATTATTATACAACACCAACAACACAAATCCATGTAAACCCTATCCATTTCGAGCCAAAAAATGTGTATATTTTTGTTTCATTGAATAAAAATAATTTCTTTGGTGATTTTTGAATAAGAGTTATGGTGTAATTTTAATTTTTATATTAATTATGTTGATTAGACAATTTAAGAACTCTAATTAAAATTAAAATTGCAATTCAAATATAATATAATTTAGACAAATGTGATTTTATAATTCTTAATTTCAAGTTTTTTAGTTTGTAATTGTAATTTATATATTTATTTATTTTAAGCAAAAATATCTTATTGTTTATCATTTAGATTAACACATTGAAAGATATTTTATGTTTCTTAATGTAATTAAAAACACTAGACAAATTTCTTAACAATGAGCTATGTTTTGTTAATCAATATGATAATATATATTTAAAATATTATTATTTTCAAACATAAAAATTAAAGCTGAATTCCAATTATATCATTTTTTTTCACATATAAGAATTTAATCAAAATGTCAACTATATGAAAATTAGAATTAAAATTATAATATAAAATGAAACCGAATATAATAAATATCTCAAATTCATTTCCTAATAAAAAAATATTTAATTTAAGCAAATTGCTTTTCCCACCCCTTTCCATATTCCCACTCCCGCTCCACTCTTTAATTAATTCAAAAATGACTTATTTATCCTTATCACCTTTATATATTTATATATTCTTATTTTATTTATTTTACTTATTTTATTTATTTAATTATTAAGTTTTTTTATTAAATATAATTAATTAATTTTTAATATTTTTTTAACTTTATTTATTTAATTAAAAATACAAAATATTATTATTTTTATATTATAATTATTTAAAATATATTAAATATTAAAATGTGTACTAATTTAATAAAATATAAAAATTTAATATTTTATTATATTAATTATATATATATATTAAAATACTTATAAAAATTATTTATTAAATAATAATTAATAATTAGTCTAATCATAATATTTTAATTAATAATATTATATATTAATAATTAGTCAAACATAATATTTTTAATTTTAATTAATAATATTATATATTAATAATTATTCAAACATAATATTAATAATTATTAATATTTTTATAAATAAAATTATTTATTAAATAATAATTAATAATTAATCTAATTATAATATTTTACTTAATAATATTATATTTAATATATTTTAAATAATTATAATATAAAAATAATAATATTTTGTATTTTTAATTAAATAAATAAAGTTAAAAAAATATTAAAAATTAATTAATTAATTATATTTAATAAAAAAAAAACTTAATAATTAAATAAAATAAAATAAATAAAATAAGAAATATAAATATATAAAGGTGGTAAGGATAAATATGTCATTTTAGAGTTAATTAAGGAGTGAGAAAGGGGGTGGGAATATGGGAGGGGTGGGAAAACACCTCCCTTAATTTAATTAAGTTGAATAGTTTTACAAAAATTGTGATTTTTTTTTAAATGTGAACAATAAGAAAGTTAACATCTAACCCAAAAAATAGTATTGATGCAAATGGATTGTTTCAACAAATCTACATTTAAAGTAAATTATCCAAATTCATTTTTTTTTTCTTTTATGTTCACTGTTTACATTTGACCATAAAAAAGAGAGAAAAAAAACATAAAAAACTAAACAATAGAAACCAAAAAAAATGAATAATAAATAAAGAAAAATGATTCCGCCGCCGCGGCCGCCGGCGACACAACTAAACAGATTCCTCCGTCGCCGTCGGCGATTTCTTCAATCCATTGATTAATGCATAACGAGAAGAAAAATTCCGTTGAAATTCAATATCTTCATTCTGACCTAATCCATCTTCAAAATTCAATGCATAACTCAACGGATCATACTGAAATTTCCCACTTTTTCCTCCGCCGCCACCGCCGATGCCGCCGCCGACGCCGCCGCCGACGCCGCGATTAAACCGTCGAATAAATGTCTTCCATTTGGGCCCCGCCACAATCTCCGACCATTCTCGAATCTTCTTCACCGCTTTCACACTACTATCCCACCACAATTTCTCACTATTCTCACCTCTCCCTATTCTCTGCCACCAATTGAATCCAACCGCCGCCGATCTTCTAGAATTACAACAGGGTATTATTAAACAACAAAATCGCCGCCGGTTCAGACCCATTTCTGGTATATCGCCACCGCCGTCTTCCATCGCCGCCGGTTTATGTGAAAGGTTTGAAGTAATTAAGGTTTATATAAATACCACAGAGGAGGAGGAGGAATGGGAACCGGGAAATGCCGGTTTGTGTGGGTGAAAATGTGTAGTGAGGTAACCGACACGTGGCAAATAGGTCAAATGTTAGACAGCTAATAGAACCGTTGGAAGAACAAAAAGTAACGGAAACGTTGAACTGATTAGAGAGGAAATAATGGAAAAAATCATTAAATAATCTTATACCATTTAGTTTACAATCTAGTCCCATAAGTTTTACAATTATCAATTTACTCCAAATATCTAAAACTTGGTTCAATTTAACCCCATTACCTTTTTTTATGTCAAAAAGAATATTGATTAAGAATCATAAAAATCATTATACAAAATATTACTCAATTACAAATATTTATAAATTAAAAAACAAATTATTTTTTTAAATAGAAATGTTAGCTTGAGGTCCTGAGGAATGAGAAATCCAAGACTTATAAAAGTAGAATGTACTAACTAAATTATTATTATTTTTTAAATAAATATTTATAATACTTTTATAAATTATTTTTTATATAATTTATGAAAAAAATTAATTAATTCATAATAAATGTTTATTTATTTGTTAATTACAAAAATAGTAATACTATTTGTGCAAAAGTATAGTTGCCTTCCCATTTGACTAGTATATGGGAAGAGATGATCACATTTTAAGTGAGAATCAAATTTGAGATTTTTTGTTTTACTAAAAAAAAAGTAAAAATTTATAAATAAAAATAAATAAATGAATCCATTATATACCTATATTTCAACAGCCACTTAAACTAATTTAAATGAATCTCTTTTATTAATAATTAAATTATTATTTTTAACTATGGGTTTCGTGTTTCCTATGCGAATAATCTCCTCATTTAACTAGGCACAAAACTTATCGTCTAACAAACTCGAACCCAAAATCTCAAGAGGTTAAGAATATTCATATGTTGTTGCTCTTATACTAGAAGATGAATCTAATTAAACTACTTTAACGTGTTATAAATGGATAAATAAATAATTTTTCACAAAACAAATAAATGGTTCGATATTGAACATGTGTATATTTCAACACAACTTTTCATTTTAACAGCAATCCACAACATTTGTACAATCTGTTTCAAACATAAAATATCATATTTTATGGATGTTTCATCTTTCAAATGTATATCATTGTTTGATTTCTTCCTTATTGGAAAAAATAATGGGGGCAAATATGACAATTTTAAAAAGTTAAAGAGGATATTGAAGTTTGAGGATTGTTTAATATTTTTTTTCCTAATGATAGCTTAAACTATTGGGGGTAAGATGGATGTTTGGTAACGTTAGGAATAAGGAATAATAATAATAATCATAATATGTTGTTGTCACTTGTTAATTATGAGTTTGCTAATCATCAATAGTGGGCCATCCAAACACATATATAAGTTTAATTATTTGAAAGATATAGTTTTTAATCATGGTTGTGATTTGTGAATAAGTCTCACTAAAAATGTCAATTTATTTAGATAACTAAATAGTATTATTTGTTTAAAAGTTTTGTTGAACAATATCTATACTTTGGGTCCACAATAGACCGATTCAACTCATTGATATTCTTAATTTTATAAATATATAATGTAAAAAATTATATATTAGAGTATATTAGTCTTTTTGTTGATTCTCTAATAAAAAAAATAATTATATTTTACACTATAAATCATTAGGCATGTAGTGTAAGTGAAGCCTCCTAACTAAATAAAAAAGATTCGGATGTCAAATTCTTGTTAAATTTTAGTTTCATACCAAACTCAACAACTGCCAGATAAAGAAAATGGATTTTTAAGTTTTTTTATTTATATAAATGATATATATATTAAAAGACATAAAAAAATACTTTAATTACATACAAATACAAAGCATAATGTTACTCAAGAGGTTAACGAGTTAGTATATCTTCGGATTAATTAACTCTTTAACCGACTCCACTGATATTCTAGAACGAATATTAGAAAATGTCATAATAATAACATTATTATTTATACGATTCGGACGACTACGATCATTGAAAATTCTACGATTAATCTCAAACCAAATAATTTATTATAAAATAATTGGGATGGTAAATATATATATATATATATATATATATATATTTCATATGAGTCGCATCAATTCAAACTTCTCATCAACTACCAAAATACTCGGTCATCACCTAGTGAATCTCAGGAATACTGCACAAAAAATTTCAGATATTAGTCACTCATCGACGATGCAAAATAAGTGAGTTGTCGATTCAACCTGCTCGTGACTAATGCTACAATGACTTACAATAATTTAACATTTTTTAAACACATATCATTAGTAAAAAATCTATCGTTAATAGCGCTTCATCCAAACAATGATATCTTAGATCATCGACTCTAAAAAATTTTCTCAACAAAAAAATCAGATGAAATCATTTTGCGAATAAAATGTAATAATGTCCCCCCAATTGATCATGTATTGTTAATGTATAACGTTTTGTTTAAACGGGAACACTTTTTTTTTTAGAATTTGGGGACACTTGTTTACGTTATACCAAAAATAAAACTCTATTATAAAAAATAAAGTTATTATTTTGTAGGAAAAAAAATAATTTTTTGTAAGTTATTTTTGATAACTTTAAGAAAAAATTGGATTCGAAATTGTTTGTAAGTTCCAAATATTACTTAATTTGAAGAGATCATATTTTTGTTCTCGATGACTAGCTGTCTATATTTTCATATCAAAGAACAATTTATAAGAAAAAAAAATACACTCTTCGAAACAGATACCATAAATATAAATATGAACGTCAAAAAAAAAAATCATGAAAACTCACACAAATTTAGCATAAATCTTCCAAAATAGAAGCTTCCCATGAAATGTTGCAGTGTTACATTTAAGTAAAGTGACCAAATTGAGGGATTCTAATATTAATGATGTTGCAAATAGTAGAACAATTGATTTATTTATGATATTTATTTGGTTTTTTTTATATAATTTTGTTTAAAGAAAAAAAAAATTATATGAAATTTTAATTTGTTGAATTATAATATATTTTTATATTTATAATTTATAAAAATAAAATTTAAATATTTTATTAATTAATTAAAAAATTAGATGTAATAAGATGATTTATAGATGATAATCCAACATCAAAAAAGTTATTCATAAAATAGTTGAGAAATAATCAGACAAATTCAAATAAATAGAATTTTTTTAAGTAACTATTTTTATTAAAGGTGTATTTCAAGAAACATTTTTTTAATTATTAACGAAATAAAATAGAAATAATAAAACTGACTGCTCAATAGAACTGGTCCTAAGTAAGCCCAACAATTTTATGGGCTAGAGACACTAATCCTAAGATAGCCCATAAATATACCTATATCCCAAAAAGCCTAAAAACGCCAAAGACAATTTTTTTTTTCTTTATATAAGACTATAAGAGCTCAATCATTTACAGTAAAATAATAATAAAAAAATAAAATAAAAACAATAATGTAATTAGGCGGCGATGGGATTTAAATGTCACTACTATCCAATTCGGTAACAGAAAATCTGGTTTGTTATCAAAGTGGAGTTTTTGTTTTGGACTGATTTTTGAAAATTACTGCATTTTATGTAGTTCCATAAATTTGCATAATTCTAAAATAAAAAAAAATGATTGTATTTTTAGAAACATCCTGAATTCATAATAAAAAAAAATGTTAACAATATTTTGTTAAATCCACTAATAAAGTTTCTCTATAAAAAAAAAATAAGAAACTCTTTGTAACTAGAGAGTTATGAATAATTGGGTAATCTCACTGACATCTTTTAATTGAACTTTTAAACTTAAGATAAAATTAAGTATTCTGTATTGATAGTATTATTTACAACATTATTATTTTGATGTATTTTATATTTGTCTTTTTTTTAAAAATTGATTGGGGGAGTTTGTCACATTGTATTTAATAATTTCTTGGTAATTTAAAATGAAAATTAATGTTATACTTAGAACTAGTTCAATCGGATTATGATTATTTCTATAACCTTGAAGAAAAATAAAATAATGATAAATGATAGTTGATAATTTTGAAAAAATAATAATTAATTTTTGATAAAAATATTTAAAGGGTATTAATATATATAAATAAAATAAAAAATATTATAATATTTTAATTAATAAATTTAATAATATAATAAATAAAAATAAAAATAAAATAACTATTGAATTATTTAAATGATACAAACAAAATATTTCTTTTAATACTGTAATATACTCATATCTATATATATATATATATATATATATATATATATATATATATATATATATATATATATATATATATATATATATATATATATATATATATATATATATATATATATATATATATATATAATGATGATTAATTTTTAAAGTGTCCGGATTGCCGGGTCGAGAACTGTGGTTAATTTGAATATTTATGTGAGAGTAAATGGATACTTGGGTCGGATTGTGGGTTGACCCGCCAATAAACTTAAAACGGTTAAAAATAAATTTAAAAATATTATTTGTAGGTTTCGAACTTGCAACCTAACAAAACAAGTATAACCCTTTAACCAACTAGGCTAACAGCACTTTATATTTAAGATTCAACACCAAATTTGATGAACGCGAGACATTTTAACAATAAATGTTCAAATTTTTAACTAACTAATCTATATATATATAATGATGCTTAATTTTTAAAGTGTCCGGATTGCCGGGTCGAGAGTTGTGGTTAATTTGGATATTTATGTGAGAGTAAATGGATACTTGGGTCAGATTGTGGGTTGATCCGTCCATAAACTTAAAACGGTTAAAAATAAATTTAAAAATGTTATTTGTAGGTTTTGAACTTGCAACCTAATAAAATAAGTACAATCTTTAACCAAACGTGATTGAGATGTGGTTTGTTGAGGGATAATAGACCGGTATCATTTGAAAGTGGTTAAAGAAATATGAATCAAATATTTAATTGACCAAAGTGTGAGGTCACGATGCTAATTATTAATAAATATGAATCAAATATTTGATTGACAGAGTGAAAGTGTAAAGTCACAAAATGAGAGATTCATTCGAAAAAAATATGTAATGAAACATGTGAGAAAATAAGTTGTTTTATCGAAGTGAATAAAATATGAAATGAGAGCCTTATATTTTTTATTTTAATAATTTTAAACATTTAATAAATATTATTATAATTTTTTTAATTTATTTTATTTTTATTCTTATCCGTGTCACTGAAAATTTTCTTAGTATATATATAATAGTATGAATATTAATGTATATATTTGGAATAAGGAGTGATAGAGGGAGGGAATTTAGTGAGGGAATTTGGTGAGGGAATGACGTGGCATCACCTTCATTGGTTGGAAAATGTAAAAATGGGAGGAAAGAGAGAAAAGAGAGAAATTATTTGATTTTTTCAGCGAATAAAATTATGCTACGTCATTCCCTCACCAAATTCCATCACTTAATCATTTTTCATTTGGAATTGGGATAGATGGCCTTCCTACTTTCTCCAATAAAACATTTAATGATAAAGCCAAAAAAAGAAAGAAAAAAAAACACTGAACTTGGACTTTGACGTTTGGACTTTATGTACCAAATAAATGAGGAAAAGTATCCATCTTTTAATCAAATAAAATCATTATTATAATAAGTGGTTTACAGCTTCTTTATTTTTCATCTAATCTGAAAATGGACCCAATTTGATTAATTAAATTAACCCATATAATATAATAAAATCTTTTTAAAAATCTTTTTTTGTTTTTTTTTGGTCATACAAAAAACATGACATTCCTATTCAACCGTCGTGAACTAACAACTAATTAATATTTCACCATTTTCAAATAATCCTTTTTTTGAGATGAGAAAGATCGTTATCAAGCACTTGTTGAGCTAGTGAATTCGTCCAACAAAGTTTTCACTGATAAATCCAAGCTTTCTCTCTCTTTCTCTGCATCATCAACATCTTCTAGCTTGAGGATAAGGCCGGCCATGGCAGCTGCTCGAAGAATCTCGTCTTTGATTTCTCGTTCTCTGTTTGCTTCTCCTGCTTCATTCTCTCCGTCTCTAGGTAACTATTGATTTCCTTCAAAACCCATCAAATATTCATCTATACACGTTTGTTTATGGATTTATTCTTAGATTATCCTCTGTTTGTTCAAAAATTATCGAGAATTTGCTTTCACAGGTAAAGTTGGCAGGCGGGGAGGTTCCGCTAGCAGGTTTAGCACCGCAGTAGCTTTGGACGAACCGATTGTACCTTCGGTTCTAATCAATCACACCAAGCTTCTCATCAACGGCAAATTTGTCGATGCTGCATCTGGTACTTTATGATCCAACTATGTTTGATCTGTACTGAATTTGAATGAGATGTTTGATGAAATTCACTTTATGTTTTGTTCTGGGAATTAGGGAAAACATTTCCAACTTATGACCCTAGGACAGGGGAAGTCATTGCCCAAGTTGCAGAAGGTGAACTAGAAGATGTAAACCGCGCTGTTTCTGCTGCGCGGAAGGCTTTCGATGATGGACCGTGGCCTAGAATGTCTGCTTATGTAATTAGGACTAACTAAAACCAGTTTATATCTTGTCCCACTTCTTAAAACATCATGTTCATTTGTTTTTTTGTGATTTATTTCAGGAGAGATCAAAAATACTTCTGAAATTTGCGGATTTGGTTGAACAGCATATGGATGAAATTGCTGCTCTTGAGTCATGGAACTGTGGAAAGACTTATGATCAATCTTCGAAAGGCGAATTGCCTTTGTTTGTTCGCTTTTTTCGCTATTATGCAGGTCAAATTCAAGCATTGAAGATTATGTTTGTTTGTTTGTTTATCTTGATATTGATTGATCAATTGAATAATGATGTGCAGGATGGGCTGATAAGATTCACGGGTTAACGGTTCCTGCAGACGGGCCATACCATGTTCAGACATTGCACGAACCAATTGGAGTAGCCGGGCAAATAATTCCATGGAATTTCCCTTTAATCATGTTTGCTTGGAAAGTAGGTCCTGCCCTTGCTTGTGGTAACACTATTGTGTTGAAGACGGCTGAACAAACGCCCTTGACTGCCCTCTATGTGGCCAAACTGTTTCATGAGGTATACCCTTAATCCATCAAGTGCCTAATTGATCAGACAATACCTTAGATTGTGTGTTCATGATTTTCTTAATCTCTGCTAACTCTGTTTAAAACAAAAATGGGATTTTCGCGAACTTAGGCAGGGCTTCCGGATGGTGTTCTCAACATTATTTCTGGATTTGGGCCTACAGCAGGTGCAGCACTTGCAAGTCATATGGATGTAGATAAGGTAGCTGATTCTTTTCAAACTATATTCGAAAAATGGAGCATTTTTTTGTACTAAAGCTTTAATTTGTACTAGATTGCTTTCACTGGTTCAACCGATACTGGCAAGACTGTGTTAGAATTGTCTGCGAAAAGCAATCTTAAACCGGTTACTTTAGAGCTCGGAGGGAAGTCTCCATTCATCGTTTGCGAAGATGCTGATGTTGACAAAGCTGTCGAGCTAGCCCATTTTGCCCTTTTCTTTAACCAGGTTTTTTCTCGTGGAAAACTACACATGCAACATTATTATTCCCATGCAAAAAGGTTGTGGTTTTTTTAGTTATGTTTGTTTTACAGGGACAATGTTGTTGCGCTGGTTCTCGTACGTTTGTTCATGAACGCGTGTACGATGAATTCCTCGAGAAAGCAAAAAAACGCGCTATTAATCGTGTAGTAGGCGATCCATTTAAGTTGGGAGTAGAGCAAGGTCCTCAGGTATTATATAATATAATCAATCAACCACTTCTCTTTCAGTTTTATCGAACTTTTCTAACATTTGAAAATGATCTTTCGATGTTTCAGATTGATTCAAAGCAATTTGAGAAAATACTAAAGTACATTAAATCCGGAATCGATAGCAATGCCACCCTCGAGTGTGGAGGAGAACGGTTTGGATCCAAGGGATATTTTATCCAACCTACCGTTTTCTCAAATGTCAAGGTATATAAGCTCATTTGGAAAATAGTTTTTTTCAAATAACTCATTTAGATTCAAAAAGTGTTTCAAAATATTTGATTTTTCTTGTGATTTTGTGAACTTACTGTCGTTATTTACTCGAATTAGGATGATATGTTGATTGCGAAGGATGAAATATTTGGTCCGGTGCAGACTATTTTGAAATACAAGTGAGTTACCATTTCGATACAACTAAAATGGTATGGTATATATGTATATATACTTATGATATATTGATTTTTTTATGTAACAAAAAAACAGGGATTTGGACGATGTGATTAAGAGGGCGAACAACACCCGCTATGGTCTAGCAGCGGGTGTCTTCACGAACAATCTTAACACAGCAAATACGTTGACTCGGGCATTGAAAGCAGGAACAGTTTGGGTTAACTGTTTTGATGTTTTCGACGCTGCAATCCCGTTTGGAGGGTACAAAATGAGTGGAATCGGGAGGGAAAAGGGTATTTATAGTCTCCAAAACTACTTACAAGTGAAGGCGGTTATCACTCCTTTGAATAACGCGGCATGGCTGTGATCGTGTCGTGTGAGTATCGCTTTAAATAAATAAAAAGAATTATATTAAATAACAATGACAAACGCAATAATTAAGCTACATTGTCTTATGTTTCTAATATATGGGTAAACATGTTTTATTTTTGTACTTACAATTTGCAATACTGTCATACTTCAATGTTTTCTTTTGGAGAAACAATAGATATGTAGCTGTTCAATTTTCATTTATAACATTTTAGGTGTGGAACATAAATATTTTTAAAGAATTAAAGATAATTTGATAATTAATATAAATGATATAAACAATAAGAATATATAAATAAAATGTGATGGTAGGTCATTTGAATTAATTGACAAATAACTTTACATAAGAATACATGATAATTAATTTATATTTATATTTTAAACAAGATAATACATGATTTCTAACCTGAATTGTTTTCACACAAAAACAAAAATATCAAAGTATGCACTAGTACCAACCGCAATACTTTGTACTTTTTTTTTTTTTTTTTTAAGTGGTATGAAAGGTGCCCTCAACTTACTTGAAAATGATAGTTCAACAATTTCCTTTATGTATTGTGTTTAGTCCATTTTTATCTAAATCTAATATTAGGAACAATCCAAACCACAATTCAATTGTGAAGCACATTAAATAACTTAAAGTCATACTAATGTAGGTTACCATTTCAAGGTTCAAGGAATAAGATGTCTTGCCCAAAAAATAAATAAAAAAATAAAAATAACTTCTTTTAAGTTACTCTTTTTATTAATTTATTAATTAAATATTAGGAACAAATTTAATCATATTTAAGAGATTTTTAACTTACTTAAGTAATTTAACCGACAAAGTGATTTATAAAATATCAAATGTTTCCTCAATTATTATTTAAAATATCTTAAATGAATGTTGAGAATGATGTCATAATTGTATTTTTACCTATAAAAAATAGAAATATATTTATAAGATAACACTTTAGTTTTCTAATACAATTAGCATTTGTTTATTTGAAATTAATTGTGAAGCTATAATAGTCGTTTGAAATCGTTATAGATTCTGCAATTCTTTTTCAATCAAATTTTCCACTAGAAAATAATAGGAAATATAACTCTATTGTCTCAAACCCGCAAATTTAGTTGCCTCAATTCACGTTTCCCAACACGTATCAATGATTTTCAGCATAACCCAATGAATAGTAATAACTCTCCAAAGACAACTCTAAATACCAGCGTTCTCAAGAGGTGGATATCCCCAGGTCTCCATGAGATCCTGGGTTCGAGCCCGTCAGGCGGCAAGTTCTGCGCCTGGTTAATTGGTTAAGTATGTTTGCGGGCTATGTACTTAACCCGCGGGGATTAGTCGCACTCCATAGGAGTAGCGGAACCCAGCGTTCTCAAAAAAAAAAAAAAAAATACCAGCGACACCCTCACAATATAAAAGAAGATAAAACATTTGCGCATACATGTATCATTATTTAGAATCTCATCGTGGATCGCACTCTACCTTAAAAAAATGATCTTAGTTAGAACCTTAGATTCTCATAATTTCTCTAACCCAACTCTATCGAAAAGAGAATAACATTGTCCAATATTAAACTTATCAATACCCCTCTATTGCATCAAATCCTAGTTTATTAAAGACACTCATTTGTTGACCACTAATAATAACTAATATATTATGATAAGAATTCTATTAAAATATAACCTTCTTTCATATCATATCTAATCTAATACTATGAACAAAATTCTAAAAACGATACATGTCCTTCACGGCAATAAAGTTCATTATAATGTTTATTTTATTTAAATAATTTTTAGAGATCAATAAAAGAATAAATGATAATTAAGTCATCCTAAAATATTATTATTATTTAAATTTGTATTTAATATTATTTACACTTAACAAAATTAACAAAATTATAATGCTTCCCTTCATTTTCTAAACCAAAATGTTATTTATGTCCACTATGAAAAATTTTATAATCTGAGTCCATAAATTTGTAATAAAAACAAACCAGACTATATATAATAGGGTTGACAATTTACCCGACTGACTACGTGAATACACTATTGTTGAGTTCATGTCTTTTAAATTAGGATCGTGGTCGAGTATGGAAAAAGGATAAAGTATATGACTAGATTCGGGTTCGGAGATGGGGAGTGTGCGAAACCGAATTAATAATAAAAATAAAATGTGTAGAATGAATTTGAGAGAGAAAATGAAATATCACCGCATCACTATTTGAAAAAGTGATAAAGGGTAAAAGAAGAGAGAAGACTGAGAAAATTTATTATTTTTTAGCGAATCAAATTGCGCAACATAATTGTCTCTCAAATTCCTTCATCCAAATTTTATCCCCATCATTTCTTTTTTTTATTAAGAATTAACGTGACATTTCAAATAATCTATCATGCCAAACATTATCTTAAATATATCATGTATTTTATTTTATCCACAATTCACTACAACTTTATTTTTTAATATTTAAAAAAAATATATATTTCTCAACTTTATTTTATCTTAAATATATTTATTTTTTATTAAGAATTAGTGTAACATCTCAAATAATCCATCATGACAGACATTATCTTAAATATATCATTTATTTTGTTTTATCCACAGTTCACTACAACTTTATTTTCTAATATTTAAAAAAAAATATATTTCTCCCTTTATTACTTTTTAATTATTAGTCTTCAACATTTTTATAAATAACAAAATACTATTTCCCTCTCATTTCTTCATCTTCATTCTTTAATATTTTTTTCAAACTTCATTATAACATTTTTTTTACACTACAATAGAGTTATTATCTTATTTAATATCTATAACATAAATATGTAAATAATGTTTTCATTTATTTTTTAAACATTTTAATTTTTTTTATTGTTTTATAAAGTTATATATTTCTTATTCTTTAACTTATATAATTTTATAAAAAATTAATCGAGATTGTAAATCAAGTGCCCGACAAATGGAGAATGAAGATATAAAGGATACCCGTCAATTGAAGTCGGATAGTAAAATGATAAACCGGTTCGGATGGTTAATTCATGTCGGTAATTTGCCATCCCTATATATATAATATTAATATTTTTATCTAACTTTTTTTTCTTGCTAAGAAACAAAGACCACACATGTAAGCACTCCATTCAACGGTCGGTTAGATAAGTTCCCGCGTAAACGGGTAAGATATTTATCCATTACGTGTCACAATTACTTCCACGTGTCCTTCAACTACCGGCCCCACAAACCATCAATCAATAAATCTAACTTTCCAGGAAACACCGTCATCTAATACAAAGTCTCCACGTGTCATCACTTCTAGCCACGTGTCACATAACATCTTCTATAAACATCTATAAATTTTATGTCAATCTATCCAATAACCGACAAAGTTTAAATTTACACAAAATGATTCGTGAATTCGACCGTTCAGACCGCCGGTTTCTCACTTTTCCGGCCGTCCATCCCTGCGAAAGCATATCTCCGGCGATTCTACTCAATTCCCTAATATCATCTTCACGTAAACTAATCAAATTCAATTCAAAACTCTTTTCAAGCCAGAAACGAAAAGTCCGTGAAACTCTTCGTCAGATTACAATCCTATCAATCTTCTTCGACGAAATCAGTGCCGGCGCCGGCGCCGGCAATGATTCAATTACCCTATGTCTTTCCGAGCTTCATCATGCATTCCAGAAAGTTCAATTCTTGCTTGACGATTGTTCATTAGAAGGTGCTCGGTTATGGATTTTAATGAAATCCCATTTCGTTTCAACTCAGTTTCGAGTTTTAATCCGATCAATTTCGACTGCTCTTGAAGTTCTTCCGATGGGTTCGATTGGATTATCGAGGGAAGTTATTGAGATTGTTGAATTGGTCGGGAAGCAGGGGAGGAAGGCGAAAATGGAGATGGATCGTGAAGATGAAGTTGTAATGAATCGGGTGATTCTGATATTGAATCAATTTGAGAATAGATTTGAACCTGATATCAGTTTCATCAAATCGGTTTTGGATTATTTGAAAATTCGGACTTGGAAGGATTGCCAGAGTGAAATTAAGTTCTTGGAGAGACTTATTGGAAGTGAATTAGAATGTGAAGTGACTCTGTTGAGTAGTTTGATCGGGTTCATGTCTTATTGCAGGGGAATTGTGTTTGAAACAGGGGAATATGGTGAAAATGGAATAGAGGAACGAGGGCAAATCGAGCTGCCCAATTTCCTTAACACCGAGGATTTCGTCTGCCCAATATCGCTCGAGGTTATGACCGATCCGGTCGTAATCTCCACCGGGCAGACATACGATCGAACCTCGATTGGAAAATGGCTAAAAGCCGGAAACTTGATTTGTCCTAAAACAGGGGAGAAGTTAGTCACTACCGAATTAGTACCTAATTCATCTCTAAAGAAACTCATCCATCAATTCTGCTTCGATAATGGAATCTCCATCGCGAAATCTAGAAACAGAAATCGCGATATAACGCGAACCATCCTCCCGGGCAGCCCTTCTTCGGCTATGGCAATCGAATTTCTAGCCGAGTTTCTCGTTGACAGGCTCTGTTTTGGGACAGACGATCAAAGGAAGAAGGCGGCCTATGAAATTCGATTGCTAGCCAAAACAAACATATTTAACCGGTCGGTTTTGATCAATGCCGGAGCTGTATTTCCGCTCTTACATCTTCTAGGATCCTCTAATCCAATTGCTCAGGAGAATTCAGCAGCCGCGCTTTTGAAGTTATCTAAACATGCTGGCGGGAGGAAGCCAATAATCGAAAACAATGGACTCGAACCAATCACGGAAATTCTAAAACATGGGTTGAAATCAGAAACCAAGCAGATTTCGGCTGCAATTGTGTTTTATCTTGCGTCGGTTAAAGAATATCGGAAATCAATAGGTGGATCGCCGGAGCTTATCTCATCGTTGTTTGAGCTAGTTCGAGGAGGGACATTTTGCATGAAAAAGAATTCGTTGGCGGCTATTTTCGCACTAATTCTACACCCCACAAACCGTGGAAAAGTTCTCGAAATTGGGGCATTGCCTATTTTGTTCGATCTTATAACATCTTCCCATCCGGACGAAATCAAGACCGAAGCTTTAGCCATACTATCGATATTAGCCGAGACAAGTGAAGGGTCGGTAACAATTTTCGAAGGCTCGTGCTTGTCTAGGTTAATCGACACTTTGAATGGACAAACGACGTCAAGATCCGCTAAGGAGTATTGTGTATCCACAATTGTTTCGTTGTGCAAGAATTTGGGGAATGAAGTTATCGGATCAATTTCGAAAAACTCGGTTTTGATGGCTTCTTTATATTCAATGTTGGCGGAGGGGACGGTAAATGGTGGCAAGAAAGCAAGAACATTGATCAAGATTCTTCATAAATTTTGCGAGATGGATTAGCTTGATTGAAAGGTAATAAAGTTATCATTTGTGAATAATGTAAATACTCTTATACTATATGTCCGGTTTGTTTGGAATTCCTTTTTTTCTTAGGAATTTGATGGAGTCGATGTAGTCCCTTTGGCAGGGATGATTCGTCTTAGCAATTCACTCCAAACAAGGCCTTAGATTATTGGTTTAAGTTATATGGGTAGAGAAATAATAATGGGAGATTAGCTATGGTTATTTGGATTAGCTAATTAATTGTATCCCTTTGGTTTTGGTATATTTTGATTTTCATTGTAAGGGATGAATAATTTATAGTATTAATGTTATATATAAGTAGTATATCTTTATATTCAAGATATTCCATTGATTATGAACATCTCATTTTCCATATGTTTGTTTTGACAAATATTCTTTGTTATACTTGAATTTGGTATAAAATAGGTTAAACTCAAATTATCATAGACATATTATATCTATTACAATAGAAATTAACCAGTCATTTCATGGAAATGCGATCTAAACTCTTTAGATGACGCTCTATCTAAAACCCAGACAAAAGCACCTTGAAAAACTCTCATACTCTCTTGAGTTCAGGAAACAACTCTCAAACTCTCATAGATCATTTTAGAGATTGTGAAAATGTTCCACTAAAAATATTGTTTGTAAACTGTAAGTACATTCATGAGTAATTAAACGTGGTTATAAGCAAACTATTAGTTTTATTAGTTTTGTCGCTAAAAAAACTAACAAGTGAAAAATCTAATTTAATTATGCACGGGTTTGTTCGAAAGAGATTTTATAATAGTCTTTCTCACAAAACATTAAATATTTCAATATAATTTAATTTGACCCTAAAAAAATGGAGTTTTTTCAATGTTATTAAACAATTTCAATCTTGTTTTTCTTAATTGGATATTGAACTTGGTGTATTGTCGGGAAATTTGATGAAATAGTCCTTATAAGGACCGCCTGAAATTTTTTTAAAAAATGGTCTTTTTGTCCTGCGAAATGTCTGTATTGTCCCTTGCGCACTCATTTTACCGCTCATTTACGCGAAATACTACTCTCTCACTTTCATCGAAATCGAGTCTTTGAACTCACGCGATTTAGATGAAAGTGAGAGAGAGTGATATTTCACGTCTTTCATCGTGTATATATATATATATATATTTGCCCTAATTAATAAAAAAAACTTTCATTTCACGACTTCGACTCTCTCTCCAACTCTACTCTCAAACCCTACTCTCCTGAAAACCACGACCATGACCACGAGCAGCAGATGACGACGACGACTACGACCACAACCTCTCCGTTTGAAGACCCACTCCCACTACTCTTCGTTCTCAAAATGTGTATGTTTATTTTATGTTATTTAGTGATTATGAACACTAGGTTGATTATAGTATAGTCTAGCTAGGTTGTATTCTTAGTTAGTGATTCGATAACTCCTAAATGGATATATATGAATACTATGTTATATGAACAAAGCCAAATGTGACTCACGCATATTTTGCTCACTCACGCGTATTGTTTCTCAGTCGCGCGAAATACTCACTAAGGAGAGTTTGCTGGTATGTTTCATGGAAATACAATTTGCCAAGAATTGTCCACAAGTTTGCTTCAATGGACCTATTGGATATGGGGCTCATATCCAATTAGATCCATTGCAGCAAACTTCTGGAAAAGTTGTTGCATTGGATTTCCTGAAACTCTATCAGCAAACTCCTCCCCGGTTATGGTTCATGCCATCTTCAAAAATCAACAACCGAAGTAAGTAAAAATCGTGAGTGAGGCAACAAGAGAACATTACAATACGCGTAATTCTTGTAGTGTTGTTGAACTATTTTCAATTGCAGCTCAAGTAATTCTTTACTTTGATGGAGAGTGGAAAACTACGGATGATGTTACTCATTTTTCTACAAAGTCAAACAGAGGTTTGAATGTTCCACGAAATTTTACTTATGCCCAATTAGTTGATCTAATTTATTCTGCTACTAATATTGACAAATCTAGATATGATTTATTGTTTAAAGCCAAATATAATACTCCAGACATTAATGTCAAATTTTCTTATATAACTGATATAAAAAACGATGTGGATGTGGAGTTTCTTTTTACATGAAACAGTTTCAGTCCACAATCGCAATCCATTGTGTGTATCCTTAGTAGAGAATTCACTACCTAGAAATCCAACAAACCCAACTCAAGAAAGTGTAGCGGTTCCAGAAATTGATAATCCTGACGTATTCCCGAAGCAGCGGGAGGTCTCTTTGAAATTAAAAATGACATTGAACATGAACCATGTTTGCATCTGAATGAGGGGGACGATGATTGGGTTCCTATTACCCAACCTAGTAGTGCTGCTTGGGTTGCTAGTACCAATCCAAACAGTGCTTGAGTTCCTAGGATTAGGTTCCAACCAAGCTGCAGTGATTGGGTTGATAGTAACATACCAAACATTGAAAATCCGATACCTGAGGATTAATTTGCGAAATTGAAGGCAGTTCGTTGTTTGAGAATAAAAGAGAACTTAAAATGAGGTTACATAAATATGCGATGACTAATCATTTTGAATTCAAAGTGGCGAAGTCAAAAAAAAATATTTGGGTGGTGATATATTTCGATCAGAATTGCAAGTGGAGATTGCGTGCTGTGAAAGGAAAACCTCAGAAATGTTTGAGATTCAGAAATTTGTAAAAGATCATACATGTTCAATTGTGACAAGGCGAAAGAATGAAAGGCAAACACCATCATGTGTTATTGGGGGAATGAATGAAGAGTATGTAAATGGACCATCACCATGACCACATGCCTAAGAAAATAATGGAAGACATGCATAAAAGTTATGAAATAAAAATGAGTTATAATAAGGCTTGGAGGTTCAGGAAAAATGCCCTAATGGCGGTGCGAGAACTGTAGAGGATTTCTATGGTAAATTGCCATCATATCTCTACATGTTGGAGATGAATAATCCAGGTACCATAACAGACATCCATATAGATGAGCACAACAATTTCAGGTATATGTTCATGTCCATAAGCCTCTCAAATAGGGGTTTTAGAACCAGTTGCCGTCATGTATTGTGCGTCGATTCCAGTTCTCTTAGGCATAAGGTTGGATGTCAACTATTGATGGCTATAGCATTGGATGCAAATGAGCAACTATATCCTGTTGCTTTTGGCGTCGTTGATTCAGAGAATAATAACTTCTATACATACTTCATGCAACAACTAAGAGTGGCAATTGGATCAGTCCAGGATCTCGTCTTCGTATCCGATAGACACCCAAGTATTGCCAATGCATTGTGCTCAGTTTTTCCAAAAGCATTGTGCTCATGCGATTGAAGCATTGTATTCATTGCAAGTTTGGGGATAAACTTTTTGATAACCTCATAGGTCCACACTTGTAAGTCTAGTGCGGACTCATATACGGTATAAGAAATATCGACATTCTTGTATTTGTTCTTCTTCCCTATGGATTTCTTCAGATATATCGACATGTAGTGTTCCAGGTCCTTGTTCAAACCTTTTATGGTTGCTCCAAAGGACAACTTTCCCCATGGAAATTGGAGGAAAGTGTCAATGTCCTCAACCATGCTGAGGAGTTTGATATTTATTATCTCTTTGGGTCAAGGACGAAGAGATATTGACAAACCAGGTATACCAGTCCCAATTTCCATGCATCTTCCTTATCAGAGTAGGACACAAATTTTGAGTGAAGGTCTCTTGTTCTAACAATCATGTTACTTTTAAAATATTTGATAACCAAATGTGGACATTCTTCAACTTGATTGAAAATGGTTTCCACCGTAGGGAATCTCCTAAAATTGAGGCATGTGACCAATGCAAACTCCTTCATCCCGAAGCATAGCTCCTCTCCATTCATGAGGAACTTCATCTCCATAGAATTTGAGCTTCTCTCCATTAAGGAGTATTTGATGTATTATTGTTCTTGAAAACCGTAGTAACGTGGATCATTTGAATAAAAATCGGAATTGAGTTTGCTCTACCCTTTCCATTAGATCCATTGCAGCAAACTTGGTGTCAATGTTTGAGATATTGGTTTTCCTTGAGACCCTACCAGCAAACTCAGGAATTATGGTGGACTACATCTACAAAAAAATGAACATTGGAGTAAGAAAGTCCAGAACATTATAATTACCTAAACTATAGAACATAACAACTCAAGTAAGCAACATCAAAGAATACACGAGGAAAGCAACATATAGGTACAATGCTCGTGAAATAGAAATTCATGATTATTAAAAACCTTAAACCATGCATGTATGTATAATAAGAACACTAATATAATACTAGTGAGTGAAGAACATTGGATAAGCAATATCATATACACATATAAACCCTAAAAGCTACATAAACCCTAAAAACTAAGGATTATATATCAATATTCATCAATATAAACGACAGAAAAATATGAACATTACAGATTAATCCCTAAATCCTAGATCGATAATGTTGAACAAAGTTGGATGATGATGAGAGTTGTAAATACGAAGATGGAAGTTGAAGATTCATGAATGGAAAGTGAGAGAGTCGAGAGTCAGGAAAGGAAAGGGTTTTTTTAAATGAGGGGACAAATATAGTATATATACGATGAAAGACGCGAAATACCATCTCACTTTCATCTAAATCGCATGAGTTCAAAAACTCGATTTAGATGAAAGTGAGGGAGTGGTAATTCGAGTTTTTCCATTAACGTGAAATACCACTCTTTCATTTTCATCTAAAACGCGTGAGTTCAAAGACTCGATTTAGATGAAAGTGAGAGAGTAATATTTCGCGTAAAGTGGGCGCGCGAGGGACAATACGAACATTTCACAGGACAAAAAGATCTTTTTTGCAAAGTTTATCCGGCGAGATTTTTTTGGATTTAGACCTGTGAGGGCCTTTCATCAAATTTCCCCTATTGTCCTTAAGAATTATTTTGACTAACAATTCTACATTAATATATAACTAAATATTAACATGAAAGTAATAAATCTTTGTCCAAACATAACGAAGGAAAAAAAAGAACACATTATGTATTTTGGTGATTTCACATGTTTCAATGATACGAGAAAACATAATATTATTGTTTTTTAATTTAGAAAGATATAAAGATTCAACACAATCAATGATTATATTTTATTTTAACATGTTTCTGTTTTTTTTACAGAATATTCTTAATAATTGGTATTGAAAATATAATACTATATTATGGTGTTGAAATAATTTATCAAAAATTATTTATCCAAACCAACTTTGGATTCCCTAGAGAATGTAGATTATTAAAATATATGTATGGTTTATGCTCACAGAAAAGAGTGTTTACTGACAACTCTGACAACCCATTGGTTTCAAACCCTTGCCTTTTGGAACTTGTTTGGTTTGTGAGTTATTCTAGAGGTTGTTTGTTAATTATGAATAATTTATCAAAATAAATATATTAATTGGTGAAGAATTGTGTTGTTTTGATTGATGTAAAAAAAATACTATAGTCTATTTCTTTTTATTAAAAAATAAAAAAATATGTTTAATGGATAAATTAAATATTTTGATTATGTGTTTATTTAAATAACTGATTAAATTTATATATATAATTCATATAAAAAAAATGATCGGGAGATGGAATTTGAGAGAAAATGATGTTGTGCAATTTAATTCGTTAAAAAAATAACAAATTTTTTCTCTCTTCTCTCTCCTCACCCTTTATTATTTTTCAAGTCAGTTGACACATCATTCACTCTCTCAAATTTCCTACTCTATCTCTCCTCTAAAAAATATAGATTATTAATATGAACTAAAGATGTTTTTGAAGAAAAAAGAAAAAAAAGGAAATATTTTGATCAGAGCAAAAGTATATTCCAAACAGGCTTTGGTCTTTAACTGTAACACTTTATTTTGTGTCTGGAGTGGAGTTTTGTTCAAACTAATGCTCATGGGCCTGCCCTCAATTTCATATCCACTTTATCAAATTAAAATTAAATATATATATATATATATATATTTATTTATTTATTTAGTGGGTGTCATTACTCATTGGGACAAGAGTTAGATTTCTAAATTTTTGAAAGAATTTTAATATGTTTTAACCTAGGAATCTAGCATGGTTTTACATTATTATTATTATTATTTCAACTTTAATTTAAAATATTTATATCTCACTCTTGTTCATGAAGCTGGTTTGATATAAGTTTTTTTTTTTTTTTAGATTTTACCTAAATTTTTTCTCTATCCTTCTAACTATAAAATTACATTTTCATTAACTAAATATAAAAATATACTTAATTTAGAAAAAAAATATATTAAATATATAAGGAATTTTTATTAATTTAGCAAATTAAAAATTCAAATAATTTATTTTTTTTCATCTAACTGTAACTTGTTTTGGACATAATAAAATAAAAAAAAATAAACTTCAAAAAATCAATATGAAACAAGTTCTTAAGTTAACTTAAGAATCATTTTATTTGAATAATAAAACCAAAACAAAAAAATCATCGATCATTGTCTCTAACTTTAAACTATTGAATTTATTAATCAAAATACTAAAATATTATTTATTTTAAATTATTATTTTTTATTTTATCATTATAAATTAATATAATTTAAATCTTTTCACAAAAAGAAAAAATCTTAAAGTCTTTTGCTAATCATTATTTATTTAAATAATATGGATCTGAACAAAGTCTGGTTAATCTGGTTTTATTGGTTTTAAGTTATTTTTTATTATGTTTTTACTATTTAAAAAATATGTGTATATATATTATTTTTTCTTGTAAAACCAAAATTTATTCTTTAATAAAATTATCACAACTCTACCTCAATAAATAAATAAATAAAAATTCTAGTTTTGATCACAAAAATAAATAAATTAGAATTTGTTTTTGGGGATAAAAAGTAAATTAAAACAAATACTTGCAGCTTCAGCAAGGAACAAAACAGACCCAAAAAAAGAAAACATTAAAAGAACAAAATGAAATAAAGTTGAACATGCGTAAAACATGCTATATTATAATGTTTTGTTTGAAAACTACGTTTCTACTTAAAGTTCTTCGTTACAACTAATATACTAATAATATAAAATTTAAAAAAAGAACATCTTTATAATTTATAAATAAAATATTTTTTTTCACATCTTATATATATATATAAATATATTATATGATAGAGGCCAAGAACAAAAACACAAATGGCTCGTCTTCTTCTTCTACTCATCTTCTCCTTCCATGTAACGGTAACAATCTCTTTCTCAAATTCAAATTATATCAAATCTCTCTGTAACTTATGCTCTGTTTGTTTGCAGGTTTTATTAGCAACAAATTCAAGAAGGGTGAATACAAATTATGCAATCTCCATAAACAATAATACAAATCAAGAAAACCCATTTTCACCAAAAGCTTCATTAACCCGTTATTGGAAATTACACATTTCAAATTCTCTCCCAAAACCTAATTTCCTCATCTCCAAATCCTCTCCTCTCTCCGCCGTCAAAGCCGCCTTCTTTTCAAATCTCGCCGCCCATAACAAACTCTCCACCCACCTCTCCTCCTTTTGCTCCTCCGCAAATCTCCATTGTTCATTCGATTCCGCCCCGAACACTAAACGCATCGGCGACGATGCTAATTTCGCGGTTTACGCGAACAAACGGTTTAACAACTATGGACCTGGGAGTCTAGGCGGAACAGACGAATTCAAAAATTATTCATCGGAGGGAATTAATTTCTCCTCAGATGAATTCATTCGATACAGCCGATCCGCCACGGGACATGGAGAGAAATTCGCGACGTATTCTGACGAGGGAAACGTCGCGAATACAAATTTCTCTTCGTATGCAGGGGCATCCACTGGCGGATCAGGTGAATTCTTGAACTATCATCGACGTGTGAATGTACCGAATCTTGGGTTTGCCGCGTATGATGCGAATAGCAACGGACATTCTAGTTCTTTCGCTGGTTATACTTTGGAAACTAATTCTGGGAATGAGAACTTTATTAGCTATGGAAAGAATGGTAATGGCGTTCCTGAATCATTTAATGGATATGGTGATTCGTCGAACATTGTTGGTTCTGCGTTTACGGCTTATGGAGAAGAGGGTAATAGTGGGAATGATTCGTTTAAAGCTTATACATCAAATGCTAACAATCCGAATAACAATTTCAAAGCGTATGGACAAGGTGGTAACTCGGGAACTGAGGAATTCTCGAGTTACCGGAGTGGAGCGAATTCGGGTGCCGATTCGTTTCAATCGTATGCTAGGAATTCCAATTTTGGGAAGGTGAATTTCGGGAACTACGGGAAGACTTTTAGCGGAGGGATAGACAATTTTCGTGAATATGGTCGGGGATCGTCCGGTCAATCGGTCGGGTTTAAACTCTATGGTTTGAACAATACTTTCAAAGATTATGCTAAAGACGGGATCACGTTTACGGGTTATAAGAACGCAACCTCTTTAACCGCTCCCGATGGTAATTTTGTCAGGAAATGGGTCGAGCCGGGGAAGTTCTTTCGAGAATCTGAACTTAAATCGGGTACGGTAATGAATATGCCTAACATTCGTGACGCCATGCCCAAACGGTCGTTCTTGCCTCGTTCTATAGTCTCGAATTTACCTTTTTCAACCTCGAGGTTAGACCAATTGAAACAATTGTTCCATGTGAGCCATGGCTCGTTGGCCGAACGGGTCTTGGTCAACGCGTTGACCGAATGCGAGAGAAACCCTAGCCCGGGCGAGACAAAGCGATGTGTCGGATCCATTGAGGACATGATAGACTTTTCAGTCTCGGTTCTCGGCCCAAATGTGGTGGCCCGAACAACCGAGAATACAAACGGGTCGGGACAAAGTGTTATGATTGGAAACGTTGTTGGATTAAACGATGGAAATATAACTAAGTCCGTGTCGTGCCACCAAAGCCTTTATCCTTATTTGTTGTATTATTGTCATTCGGTCCCGAAGGTCAGGGTTTATACTGCAGATATTCTCGACGTGAAAACTAAGGTAAAAATTAATAACGGGATTGCAATTTGTCATCTCGACACATCTGATTGGAGCCCGGGACATGGGGCTTTTTTGGCGCTTAAATCAAGCCCTGGTCTCATAGAGGTTTGTCATTGGATATTCGAGAATGACATGAATTGGACGGTTGCGGATTCATAGTCATTATGTAATGTTAATTTATGTTTGTAAAATGTTTATGGTTAAATTAATTATTAAACAAGATTGGAGTGTTTGAGAAGCAATGAAATAAAAGGTGTGACAAAATAATATAATGATAGTCAATAATAACAATAATAATATTAATTAGTGTACCTTCTGAATTGCAATAAAAGTATTTCCATAAATTGTTTTTACCAAACAAGCACGCGAAAGAGAATAATAATTTGAAGCAATTTTAATTTTTGCAGCTTTTGTGCAACATGGAATCAAACCTGTTGGGATCCACTCTGCAAAAATTAAAAATTAAAATGATATAATAATTTGTTTTATAATTATTTCTCAATTAAAATCAAGTCGTGAACTTGGTATGGAATGATTCAATGTGGTTTGATACTTGTTATTTAAGCCAAATTATCATGGCCTAAAGCCATCATTGAAGAAAAATAAATAGTTTGAGAATTAACAATATTACAAAAATAGTAAATGAAATTAAAATTAAAATATTTAATTGAATTACTTTAGAAAAATGATAAAAAAAAATATATAATAATACTTTACTCAAGAAAACTCTCAAATGTTTTATGTATCTCAATTTCTTTCATTTTAGTTTCACTTTAATGAGTTTTTTAATTTACACAATCTAAAATAAATATGAAATGTCATGGCTATTTATGAGTAGAATCGATTAATATATTTTTGAATGAAAAAATATTTCACATACCTTAATTCAATATATTTTGTTATATATATAAAATCTGATCAATTCATTAAAGTGAAACTAAAGTGAAATCCAGTTTTTTTCTAACATCAATATAAATATTAAATTCTAATTCAGAATTTTTATAAGATTAAAGATATCAAGTTAAAACATTATTTTGAAAGAAAAATTAAAACATTATTTTCAATCGTGCTACTTGAAACAAAATAAAAAATGTTATTTTTTTCTTATGATCAATAATGAGCCTTTATCTTATGAAATAATGAGTCTTCAACAGATATATAATATTGGGCCTGCTCTAGACTATTCCAATTTATTTATAATAGGCTTTGTTTGGGCTATTTCTGGACTTTACTAACAAATTACTCTTTATTTACCCCGGTTAAAATACATAATTACACATACATGGGTATTTTATTTCCAATTTTAACAAAATGCTTTTATGTACATCGTTCGTTTGAAAATCACCTGATGTATCTTTTTAAGAAATAATATTTAAAATAAATAAACTCTTTTGAATTAAATAAAATCTATCGAGCTTTGAAAAGTTTTCAGACTCAAAAGGTGGACACTTAATTTTACTCACAAAATCAATAAATAAATATTTCCAGCGCAAAATTAACAATTTTAAAAAATAAACTTATTAGAGTTTGGCACTTTGTTACAGTTGAGAAATAATATCGTTGCTATGTTTCACGTGATCGTTTAAATAAGTAGTCTATACTCTAAATATTTTGACTATTTATTTTATAAATATTCTTATACCGTCCCTATACCGTCCCTGTCACCCAAAAGTTTGCAGTGTCTGTATTGAATCATGAACTATTTCTGGTTCTACTCGTGTTTTAAATCAATTTTTCCTTAACTATCCATCTTTTCCTTACTTTTCTCAAATTACTTATATTTCTCTTTAAAATATTAATTAATCATTCAATTAACTCATTTTCTCTCCTAACATATTAATTAACCATTTTTCTCTCTTAACTATTAATTAAACTCATATATTCTCTCTAAATTATTAATTAACTTTTTAATTAATTTCATTTCTCTTAATTAACTAATTAAATATACTTTATAAATATTAAAATAAAATAACACATATATTTTAATTTTACTTAAATTTATAAATATAATATATATACTTTTTTTTTACATTATAAATTTTACTTAAATTTATAATTTTTTATTATACATTCATGTCTTCTCACTACATTATATGGTCTAGTTTAATTTAAAAAAAATGTTGTGTCAGAGAGTTTATCAACCAAAATTAACTAACCCATAAAAATAACCTAGTGGCAAGTATCAATTAAAAGACAAAAAAATAATCACATATTTGATTTTCATCTGGAAGCCGAATTGAAACGGGGCGACGACGGTTGAGTATTAGGCTAGTTCTTCTTCCTTAAAAAAAAAAATGTAACTACACACTAAAACAACTGTTTAATTTTGAAATGTAGAATTTTAAGTGTAATAAAATGTGAAAATTAAATGTTAAGTTAATTTATTATAATATTTCAAGTAAAAGAATAATACCATGTTATTTATATTTAGTTAATTTGTGTATCTTTATTTTAACTCAATTCAAATAAAATATTTAAAATATGATATATAATTATAGTATGTTAATTTATTATTTGGGAGTATAAGTTAAATTATTAAATAATTTTTATATTTAATATGGATTTTGTTTAATAATAAAACTAGTTAAAATTATTTAAATTAACCTCTTATTAAATAAATTCATAAAAATAATAATAAATTTATAAATAAATAAATAATATTTTAAAATCTTGAAAAATAAGTTAAATTATATGATTGATCAATAATATTATAAATGAATTAATTGAGATTAAATTCAAATAAAGTAAAGAAAAGAGAGTATGAATGTATAATAAAGATTTATAAATTTAAGTAAAAAATTTATTGTAAAGAAAAGAGAGTATATATTTATAAATTTAAATAAAATTTAAATATATGTGTTATTTTATTTTAATATTTATATAATATATTTAATTAATTAATTTACGAAGAGAGTTTAATTAATAAGTTAATGAGAGAGATGAGTTAATGAATGGATTAAGAGAAAGAGGAGGTTAATTAAAAGGTTAATTAATATTTATAGAGAAGGTAGATAGTTTGGGAAAAAGAATAAAAATGTAGGTAATTTGAAAAAAAATTATTTGAAACATGGATAGAACAAGAAATGGTTCCTGAATTTATTTTTCACTAGTTTATAATTATTATATTTAAATAAAATTTATGATAATAACTATTAAATATTTTTAAAATTGTTTTCTATAACTCAAATTTATTAAATATAATTTAATTATATATATTAATAAATTTAATAACTCTTTCATATTTTCAAAAGAAACTAATATAAATGTTTATAAAAATTCTAAAAAACAAAATGCAATAATATTTTTGAGTTTAGAGGAGAAGGAATAGGGATGGCAATTTGAAACTGCCCCGCGAAAACCGAACCGAATTGTCCCGTTTGGGATGGTTTTTTCCCGAAACCGAATGGGAATGGGGCGGGGATGGTATTTGTGTCCCCCGCCCCAACCCGCCCCGATTTCACCCCGAATCTACCCCGAATCTGCCCCGAACACCATAAACATAATTAAATATATTAAATTATCAATATATTTATTTATTCACTATATTTTATAAGAGTAATAATGTTATTTCTTTATAATAATATAAATTTTAATATATTATAATATATATTATATTAAAAAACTTGTTTATATAATTTTATTGTATAATTTTTATTTTATTTTAAATAAAAATAATTATTAACGGTGCCCTACGGGATTCCCCGAAACCGAAAAAAACCGAACGGGGCGGGGATGGTATTAAAAAATTCCCCGAAATTAAAACGGTGCGGGGACGGTAAATGCATTCCCCGCCCCGAACCGCCCCATTGCCATCCCTAAGAAGGAATATGAAAATTATTTTAATAAATATATTAATATTTAAAATAAAATAATGAACAAAATATTATTATTTAAAATAAAATAATGAACAAGATTAATAATTAACTAATACGAAAAGAACCCATCATTACTACTTTATAAATGATATTTACATAATTGATACAATGAGTGAAATTTAATTAAAAAATTGTTTATTTTTATATGGTTAAAAAATAGAGTTAGTAAAAGTAATTTTAATTTATTGTACTTTTTTATTTAATAAAAGAATTAATCTTCTTTTATAAAATAAAATAAATCTAAATAAAAAGTAATGGTTGAATTGCCAATATTTGATAAATTGAGATTTCAATTTTCTTTTTCAAACCATATAATTGAGTGTCTTATAGTTAAAATAGAAAAAAAAGTTAGTTTAATAGTTTTAAACACATTTAACTTATTATCAACTTAATATTTATAAATAAATAAAATATACTTATATATATTTAATTTTAAAGTGTCCGGATTGCAGTTAGATAACAACGGTAATTAATTTAGATATTTAGGTCAGATTATGGGTTAACCAACGCATAAATTTAAAACGTACAACCTAACCAAATAACTATAACCCTTTAACAAACCATTTAATTCATTAATTTCATTTATATATATATATATATATATATATATATATATATATATATATATATATATATATATATTTGCGACGAGATTTAACTATTTTCGACTAATATATAATTGTGACGGTATTTTCGACTAACAAACCATTTAATTCATTAATTTCATTTATATATATATAATATAATAAAATAGGGTATTTGCGACGATATTTAACTATTTTAGACAATATATAATTGTGACGGTATTTTCAACTAATTTTTTTTTTTTTTTTTTAAATGTGTGTCTCTAATAATTTGACGGATAAATAGTTAGTCTGAAATATTTTATTACGGATTTACTATTTTAGGACGGATTTTAAGGAATTTCCTCATATTAATTAATATTTTTTAATTATTTATTTTACTTCTTTTATTAATTAGTTTTGTCAAAATTTATTTATATTATTATCGTTGCAAATTTTCTTTTTCAAATATATTATAATTTTAAATTTTTTACCCATTTATTATTTTTATTATATTTAAACAAAATAAATTAAAACTAAATACATTCAAAATAAAAATAAAACAAAATAGTATATTCCATATTCAATTATTACAACATTAATTAAAACCATAAAATCATTGAATCTAAAACATATTTTATAAATCCTAAATAATATGATTTAAGTGGCCTCTAGAAGCCATAAATCCTGGAAACACCGTGCATGTGTAAGATTATAGTCTTCATACACTACACACTTACATTTAAGCCATAAATCACTACCATATTTTGCTAGTGATTCAAACATTTAAGGAGCATCAGCATCTAAAGATAACCAACACACTT